>NW_020698439.1:0-6658 GCF_002925995.2 Terrapene triunguis
TCTTGCTAACAAACTGTCATGCATTGCAGTTCTTTTCTGACAGTTCTGTTTCTGCTTCCACAACCCCCCCTTTTGTACTTCTAGTACAACAAACATTCTCAAACCTCTATTTGCATCAAGTCCTGGACTTCAGATTCTACATCAGATGCTTCAATCTTAGGGGTTCTGATTGGATGTAATGACAATGCATGATTAGTATAAACATGAAAGGTATTACTATTATTACATCTTTTACAACAACAATAACATAATCCTAAGCTAACTAATAGCAACACAAGCAATAACATTCCCATAGCAATAATATAATGGGGCTGTTGTACAGTCTTAGTCATAAAGCACAATACATCATACTTAGTACATAAAGTGGATACTCTATAAGCTGTCTGGAAAACATACTTATCAACTTGATATATATTTTGAAGCATGTGAATTTGCCCTTGTACTTCAGAGATTTTCTGAATCTCTGGTAACAGTGAAAACAAATTCTGAAATCTATCAGGTACTAAACTAGTCCAATTAAAGGGTATCTGGAACCTAAGGGCTACTTGGAAAACTCTATCTGCAGGCCAGTAAATAATATGATTGCCTGCAGTGGTAATGAGATTAAAATGCATGTCTTGTAATGTGGTGTCATTAACATACACACAGCTATCATAGCTTGAAAAAGTAAGTGTCCTGTCAGGTTAGTTCCTTGTCCCCTACCCTCCCAGCAAACGTAGTCATAAACAGTGACAACTTCTCCTGGCTTCAGTTTACGTATATACTGAAGCTGTGGGGGTTCTAATGGCCAAAATGTCCATAGACTACCTAACCCCATCCAAATGTCAGGTGTAATCCCAGGAGCACTGACTAAAAATCGATTGGGCATACCAGGAGGTCTAATTTCCCAGATGTCTTGGTGAATTACCCAATCCCACATGCATCCTCCCCATGGACCCGGCAGGATTCAGTATGTGGGAGCCCACACCCCCTTTACCGGTCCATATGCTTGGAAGGAGCATTGAGAACGTCCGCACTTCCATCCAGAAAGTTTCCAAGTATGTCTCCATGGCCACAGATCAGATGGTACCCCTGATGTCTCTGTAAGGGCAGTGGGCCAAGCCTGATGTTCTAGATCATTCCGAATGGCCATCAGCTGGTCATTCAGGAAATCCTGAATCTCTGAACATGCTAGATCCCACTGCAATGCCTTCCCAGTCTCAGTGATATTCAATACCATCTCTGTCAGCAACTTCTGGGTCATTGATATTAATTGCAATAAGGTACAGGTCACATTATTAGTCACTGGAATAATTTCTATGCAGGTAAAATTTCCAGTGGCAAAACAAACTCTGGGTATTCGTTTAATTGTTCACTAATTGGGTGACCAAATAACAATAAGGGCCTCTCTCATTTAACACAGTGCAAATTCCAGGAACATTCACTATAGAACCCATCAATTGTAATTACAGAGTCTTGGGGTTCACTGGTAGTGATATCATATACTTTTATCTCCACTGATCCATTCTTTTCCATTCAATTGTTCGCTTATATGGGATATCCCGAACCTTAAAAACATATATATATTTTTAAAACAATATTTAAATAAATCACTAAAGTGTGAAGGCCTTGGCCATTGGTTTTATCAAATCTATGGCATTGTCTGTATTTGGATGTATTACAGGGGTAATAGTGTAATGGAGGAGATGACAGGGGCAATGGCAACAAGGTGTCTTTGGTACTTATCATTTAAAATCCAATTAGGGAGGGCAATACATGCTGAAGGACTTATCCAAAACACAGGGCGCAGCCTGTAGAATAAACCCCAAAATCCAATCAATACCACGTTCCCAAGCATGGGTCCCACAAGTTTCTTCCTGCCAGTGTATAATTCTTTGTTTCTTCACCAGGGTCAGTTCTTAATGTCTCTTGTAGTCAGGAATCCCTGGACTTTGTGGTTTCAATGAAGCAAGTGTTCCTTCTTCTCTTTTCCTGAAACAGTGTGGTTTAGCATCATACAGGGGAGAGGTTACTAGCACATCACCCTGTAATGGTTTTGCTTCTTCTAGGAAAATCCAAAGGCACAGTAGGTCTGTCAGTGGACAAGGGAGAGGTTACTAGCACTTCACCTTGTCCTCCTTCCCTGCTGTCCAGGAGGCACAGCAGGGCTAGAAGGAGGAATAGGCTTATCAGTTGGAGAGCCCTCCCGAGGTGAAGGAGTCTTTTTACAGTGAGAAGCATGGGTCCAGGCAGTCAGTCCTTGGCACTTTACAGCGGTGTTGGTGATTAACAGGACTTGGAAAGGGCCTTTCCAGCATGGACCCAGAGCAGTCTTTCGTTGATGGACTTTACATAGACTCAGTCTCCTTGTTTCAATGAATGGCAGGGCTGCTAGGGTCTTTGGGGAGCACTTCTTTTATCTGTGAGAAAAGAAACCTAACACATTTCATTAGTGCCTGGCAGTGTTCTGCAGATCTCAGTTGCTTGGGCACATTCAGGCCCCCCCCCCCTTTTCTTGGGGGTCAGCCAAGTTTTGGCTGTGACCTTGGATGAGCCTGCTAGCTGTATTTTCCTCTCAGTTAACTCATTCTGTGCTTTTTCCTCTTCTCCCTTTCTCAGCTTCTTTTAACCTACAAAGGAAACTTTCACTCTTCACTTATACACTTTTTCACATTAGTCTTATTATTCAAGGTATGCCATGTACACTCTTCCAGTAAAATAACTTTATTACAGAGCTTTGGAGCAACAAACCAGGACAAGCACACCCACTTTTGAGGAGTCCACTCGGTACAACCTCTGGTGTCCAATAGCTTTCCTCCCTCCCCACCCTCTGGCTAGAAATCTGAGGTAGCCAGAAGGATCCCATGGGCAATATGGGGAGTGGGTTAACCTTCCATGTCCTTGTTTCCAAAGACTGTTGGTATGCAAATTTTAACAACAATTTTTTTCAATTAAAAAAATCTGGCCAATGAAGTTTCTTTTTCTTACTTAAGCAAATGTATTAGACTTTAGTATATCACGTTTTCCTGATTTATCCAAACACTTTGTATTCCAAGTTGAACAAAACAAGTATCTGCTTTTTGATTTAACCCTTCTATTTAATTTTGAACTAGACTGTCTTATGAAAATATTAAACCCAACAATTCTGGCCACAAGACAAACACCACAAGACAGGACAAAGAACACAAAAAGAATTCCTATTGTACCAGTAAATGCATGGTACATTGAATGCTGTTCAGCTGGCATCCGTTTTCTCTGATGATCTGAAAGACAAAAGAACAGAGGTCTACCCCTTCTGGGTAGTCAGTCATTGCTTAATATATTTCCTTTATATACACATACTCTTGTTGATTTCAGGCAAAACAGAGGAATTACCCCATATTTCCTTGTATTTGTTTCATAGGCAGCCCAGGTTTCAGTGGCTTCTACCTTATTAGTTAGAAAATTGCATTAATACAGATGCTTTCTGGCTTGCTTCCAGATTCAAAGCTATCCACAGCTTAAAGATTCTTACTTAAAAAGGGACACAATTAACTTTCCCAAACTTTTGATTGCCTTTTACTTCTAACTTCTGCTTTCAAACACACAGTGATCTGAAAAAGACAACACAACCTATATTGGTAGGTTTGCATTTCTTTTACCTCTGCTACAATATACACTGCACATGTTCTGGGGAAAATGCACATCCTCTCCACAATTCAATTTCCACAACACTAGCCACATCAATTTCTACACAAGGTGTAACTGTTTCTTTTGTGCTTACAAAATCTCTATGCACCCCTAGTAAAGTGACAGCTCGACCACACAGAGCCAAGGGCACTGTCCTTCTCTCTCTTTTTACCAGATCTTTTATCTGCTATTTTGTTACCCAAAAACAAATTCAAATCTTTTATTCTCCTGGCTTCGACTACCCTGCTGCAGCCACAACCTTTGGTCTTTAGTTGAAACATTTTAAATCTTGTAAAGCATTAAGTCACCTTAAGGATTAAATGCTAAATACCTTAAACAACACTAGTTTCCTGTGTCTGGCAAAAGTATTCTCAGTTTTGCAACTTTAAAACAATACCAATTCATCTCAAACTTATAAACACAGATTGTACACAGCAGGAGTGTTCTTCAGCAAATTAGACTAACGTATTCATAGTCGAATAATTTCACTTAAATAACCTCTTGCCTGAATTACTTACAGACATTCCTACCAAGTTTCACTGCTTGATTCCCTCTAGCAACTACAGAGTTAACTTCTCACTCTCTTTTCTTAAATCACTTGCTTGTCTCCCAAAACAACACCCAATCAACTCAGATTTTACCATTCCAATTATTGTCCTGGGGATTTGAAATCCCCATGCTTATAATTACTTACTCTTTTCCTTCCACTATGCCCTCAAAATTTCCAACCTGTTTTCCAATCTCTCTATCTGTTGCCTGCCCGCTTGGGCCCGATCCTGCTTTTCTCGCTGAACCGTCCCTTCCATGGGCACCGGCTTTTTCACTACCAATTTAGATAGGAGGGTGGGCTTCTCAACTAGCCCCCACCCTTCCTGGTCTCTTCTCTTAAACATTCTTACTCACAAGGCTACCCGAGTCCTCCCTCGTGAGGCTTGCCACTTGGGCAAAACGCATGGCCCATTGGCGTTTAACTATTCAATTTTCTCTTGTGGCAAACACACTGCTCTTACAGCATATGCAAACACAAATGGTTAAATTCTGACAAGTCTCTGAAGGACCGGTACTTGCTTAGCCAGTGCTTCCTTTTCTGCCTGGAAGTCCTGTCTCAAGGCTTGCAACTTGCCCTGGGCGTAGGGTTGAGCTGCTGCCTGGTTCATGAGCTATGCTCTTAATTGCTCAGTTCTAGTTATCAAGTACACAACTCTTCCCTTTTCTCCAACTTCTCTATTGCCCAGTCCTGCTACGACTGGGGTAGATCCACCTGACACCCTTCCCGGTCAACCGGGGTGGAGAGAGGAATGCTAAATCCCTCTCCGGCTCTCAGACTTCCTGCGGCTGAGAGTGGGCACACTTTCATACTCACACACGTACGTCCAGACTGGCCACGTCTGTGTATAACGTTGAGAGAAGGCGCTGTGCAATCTCCAACTTGCTTCCTCTCTTGGGAGGGCAGTTCTTTTACACCCTGAGGTCTCCTGGGGCGTCTTTTCAGTGATTCCAGTCCAGGCCGGCTGCCTGTGGCTTCTTCAGCATCCCCAAACCACGCCGGCTCCAGGGTCGCAAAGGCAGACTGTTGGATCTCACTGGACAGTTAAGCTTTGCAAATGTAATCTCAGCACTGTAACTTGTATTGCCTTTGGTTTGACTATGTCTATATTTTTTCACAGCCAGCCGGGGCCGAAAGCAGTTTTCTTTGTACTTAGCCTGGTCTGCATTGATTCTTGACCTTGAACGCAGATTAACTTTCTCTTTATCTCTGGACCAAGCTGAATTTCAAATTAACCCGTTCCTTTCCTCAATAGACAAATTGCTCCCATTGTGTGTCAGAGGCTTTTTGGTGATTAAAAGCTCCTCTGAGATGTATGATCTTATCTAGATTGAAGGTACCTTCTAGTGGGCATTGTTTAGATGAACTTTCACGCGTGTAATGATTCCAATTCTCTAAATACCTGCAGGTTTTAGGACCATAATGTACGTACATGAAATAAACTGGGGTACCCTTAGGGGGTGAAAGGGAATGCTTAGACTGTCCCCCACCCATTTTCCAATCACACACACAGGGAGGAGGATGCCCTGTCCGCGCTAGCGGCACATAAACTAAGGATCTCTCCCTACAGGGTATTCACACAGGAGAGACTAACGAGGGTAACCATGACCTCCTACCCCTCCCTTCAGCAAAGAGCGTCGGCTAATCTCAGAGAGACGGCGCCGCATACTCTGTTGCATCCAGTGAGATGGTCAGACTGTCAGTGGCTCACACGGAGTGGAAAAAGGGGAGGGAAGATGGGTTCACACACTCCTAGACCCAGGCAGCCTCCTCGCCGGACGATGCCAGGCCGAGTTAGCGTACCGTGGGTCGGATCTCCTAAAAGATCCTCTAGTTACCGGGCTTGCGTTAGAGTAGTTCTGGTCACGAGCCAAAAGACTTCGCAGAGTACTCTGGGCGTCTTCCGGTAACACTCAATTCACACTGGTGCACACACAGACACAGCACCACAGACAGACACACAGACACAGCAAGATCTTGCTCCAGGTACTATCCCAAGTACCTCAGGTACTATTCCCAAGTACCTCGATGCATCACTCGAGGCGGTAAAAACCCCTCTTGAGGCGGTAAACAACCCCTCTGTCCGGACTATGAGGCGGTAAAAACCCCTCCTGCTGAGGCAGTAACAACCCCTCAACACAGGTGCAAACCTATGCACCTCGCATATGCATACAGGGGGCGGCAAACAATTCCCCTACGCCACTCAGCATCTGACCTTGCTGCACAGTCAATAAGTTCGGATGGCGTGAGCCCAACAGGGACAGACGGCCCCACGGACAGTCCTCCTCCGACACCCCAATAGAGATTTCAAAAGGTCTCCTACCTCTATTGTGGCGCCATGGGGTTCGAAGGGGAACGATCCGTAGCAACTGCCGGTGCCTCTGCGGGCGTTGCCATCCCGGACGAGCCCCCAAATTGTCGGAGAAAAACTGAGTTCTCACTTTTTGTTTGGGTACAGCAAGT
>NW_020698440.1:0-2955 GCF_002925995.2 Terrapene triunguis
CTTGTTCTTCGAGATGTGTTGCTCATATCCATTCCAATTAGGTGTGCGCGCCGCGTGCACGATCATCGGAGAATTTTCTACCCAGTAACACCCGGTGGGTCGGCTGTGGAGCCCCCTGGAGTGGCGCCTTCATGGCGCTGGATATATACCCCAGCCGACCCAGTGCCCCCTCAGTTCCTTCTTGCCGGCTACTCCGACAGTGGGGAAGGGGGGCGGGTTTGGAATGGATATGAGCAACACATCTCGAAGAACAACAGTTACAAAGGTGAGTAACCGTTTTTTCTTCTTCGAGTGCTTGCTCATATCGATTCCAATAGGTGACTCCCAAGCCTTACCTAGGCGGTGGGGTCGGAGAGAGACATCGCTGTGTGCAAAACCGCTGATCCGAACGCAGCATCGTCTCTGGACTGCTGTACAAGCGCATAGTGAGCGGCGAAGGTATGGACCGATGACCAAACTGCAGCTCTACAAATGTCCTGGATCGGGACTTGAGCTAGGAAGGCAGTCGAGGAGGCTTGGGCCCTCGTGGAGTGGGTGGTGAGGCACGGCGTCGTGGCACCCGCCAGGTTGTAGCAAGCACGAATGCAGGACGTGATCCAAGAGGAGAGACGTTGCGAGGAGACTGGTAAGCCTTTCATCCGGTCGGCCACTGCAACGAAGAGTTGTGTTGTCTTTCTAAACGGTTTCGTATGCTCAATATAGAAAGCCAGGGCCCTGCGTACGTCCAAGGAGTGCATACGCTGGTCTTGGCGCGTGGCGTGCGGCTTAGGATGGAAGACCGGGAGGAATATATCCTGGTTCATATGCAAGGCTGATACTACCTTGGGAAGAAAGGCAGGGTGGGGGCGAAGCTGCACCTTGTCTTTGTGGAAGATTGTGTACGGAGGCTCAGACGTGAGTGCCCTGAGTTCAGAAACACGCCTCGCTGAAGTGATGGCTACAAGGAAGGCTGTCTTCCAAGATAGGTAAAGGAGTGAGCAGGTAGCCAATGGCTCGAACGGGGGCCCTGTGAGCTTGGAAAGAACCAGGTTAAGATCCCACGCCGGAACGGGTTGGCGTTGCTGTGGGTATAGCCGGTCTAAGCCCTTGAGGAATCTGACGACCTTCGGATTAGAGAAGACCGAAGAAGCGAGTTCTCCTGGGTGGAACGCCGATATAGCGGCCAGGTGAACCCTGACTGAAGATATCGCCAAGCCCTGCTGTTTCAGGGATAGGAGATATTCGAGTATAAGAGGAATAGACGCCTGCAAGGGGGGCGTGGCCTGCTGCTCGCACCAACAGGAGAACCCTTTCCACTTGGCTAAGTAAGTGGTCCGTGTAGAGGGCTTTCTACTTCCCAGCAGAATCTGTTGCACGGGATGTGAGCATCGTAGCTCTGTCCGATTCAGCCATGGAGCATCCACGCTGTAAGGTGGAGCAATTTCAGGTCGGAGTGACAGAGTCGGCCGTGGTCCTGAGAGATCAAGTCTGGGCACAAGGGAAGCGTGATCGGAGTTTGTACCGATAGCTCCAGAAGCGTGGTGTACCAATGCTGTCTTGGCCAAGCTGGAGCGACTAGAATCATACGTGCCTTGTCTCTGGTAGCTTGAGCAGCACCCTGTGGACTAGTGGGAATGGAGGAAAAGCGTAGAACAGCTGGTCTCTCCATGATAGGAGGAAAGCGTCTGACAGGGAGCCCGGAGATCGTCCTTGGAGGGAGCAGAACACGTGGCACTTCCTGTTGGCTCGTGAGGTGAACAGGTCGATCTAGGGAAATCCCCACCTCTGGAAGATGGAATAGATGATGTCTGGGCGAATCGACCACTCGTGCATCTGGAAGGATCTGCTGAGATGGTCCGCTAGAGTGTTCTGGACTCCAGGGAGGAACGATGCCATGAGATGTATCGAGTGGGCAATGCAGAACTCCCACAGGCGAATGGCCTCTTGGCATAGGGGAGACGACCGGGCTCCTCCTTGCTTGTTGATGTAGAACATGGCCGTGGTGTTGTCTGTGAGGACTGACACGCAACGGCCATGCAGGAGACCGAGAAATGCCTGACAGGCTAGGCGCACCGCCATCAGCTCTCGAACACTGATGTGCAGAGCTAGTTGGGATGTGGTCCACAGGCCCTGGGTATGGTGCTCCCCGAGGTGAGCGCCCCACCCTAGAGATGAAGCATCCGTGACCAGGTGCAGGGAGGGTTGTGAGGCGTGAAACGGCACTCCTGCACAAACCGCCTTGTGATCCAGCCACCAGGTGAGGGAGGTCAAGACCGAGTTCGGAACCGTGACCACCATGTTTAGGTTGTCCCGATAAGGATGGTACACCGACGATACCCAGGCCTGAAGTGGGCGAAGCCGAAGTCTGGCATGCCTGGTTACGTAAGTGCAAGAGGCCATGTGTCCCAACAGGCCGAGGTACATCCTTACTGTGGTAATCGGGAAGACCTGGAGTCCGTGGATGATGCTTGTGATGGTGTGAAACCGAGTATCTGGCAGAAGAGCTCGGGCGAGTCTGGAGTCTAAAACTGCCCCGATAAACTCTATTTTCTGGGTTGGCTCCAGAGCGGACTTTTCTTTGTTGAGTAGAATGCCTAACTCGTGGAATGTTTGTAGTATTATCTGGACGTGCGCCTGAACTTGCTCCCTGGTGCGGCCGCGCACCAGCCAGTCGTCTAGATACGGGAACACCCGTATCCTTTGTCGATGAAGGTAAGCTGCCACGACAGCCATGCATTTGGTGAACACTCTCGGAGCCGCGGACAAGCCGAAGGGAAGGATGGCAAATTGGTAGTGCACATTGTTTACTACAAATCGAAGGAAGCGCCTGTGAGGGGGGAAGATTGATATATGAAAATATGCGTCCTTCATGTCGAGGGCGGCGTACCAGTCTCCAGGATCCAGGGAAGGGATGATGGTCCCCAAGGAGACCATGCGGAACTTCAACTTTACTATGAATTTGTTGAGTCCGCGTAA
>NW_020698441.1:0-4414 GCF_002925995.2 Terrapene triunguis
CCAGGGAAGGAGAAGGCACTCATGCTGGAGGGGGCGGGGCTATGTCCCAGGGGGCGGGGCTCTGCTCACACCCTGCCCCCCCAGGGAAGGAGAAGAAGGCCCCCGTGCTGGAGGGGGCCCCGCTGAAGCTGAAGCCGCGCAGTATCCATGAACTGTCGGTGGAGCAGCAGCTGTACTACAAGGAGATCACCGAGGCCTGCGTGGGCTCCTGCGAGGCCAAGAGAGCCGTGAGTGCCCCTCCCTCTTCCCACCCCCCCACGGGTGCCTGCTGGCCTGTCCCCCCACAGAGCCTGTGCGACAGGGCCCCCGCCCCCGGGCCCCTCAGAGCTGACGGGCCGCTCGCTCTTTCTGCCCCCCCAGGAGGCCCTGCAGAGCATCGCCACCGACCCCGGGCTCTACCAGATGTTACCTCGCTTCAGCACCTTCATCTCCGAAGGGGTAAGGGGGGGGCCGGGCCGAGCCCCCCCAGGTGTGATCCCTGACCCCCGTCTGTCCCCTCTAGGCTGGGGGGGGACCCATGGGGGGGTGGGGAGCTGGGTGAGCCCCCCAGGCTGTGACTCTCCCTGTCCCCTGTAGGCTGGGGAGCCCCGTGTGGGGGTGGGGAGCTGGGCCAGCCCCCCAGCGCCGTCCCCCTGACCAGGTCTCCCCCCCAGGTGCGTGTGAATGTGGTGCAGAATAACCTGGCGCTGCTCATCTACCTGATGCGGATGGTGAAGGCGCTGATGGACAACCCCACCCTGTACCTGGAGAAATACGTGAGTGGACACCTGGACGCCGGGGTCCTGGCTCGGCTTTATGGGGGGGCGGGGGGGGGCTGGGAGCCGGGACTCCTGGGTTCTCTTCCCTCTGCGAGCCCTGATGGGCAGCGGGAGGTGGGGGCTGGGTCCTGGCAGCAGCTAACCCCTCTCCCCCTGCGCCCACCCCCCCAGCTGCACGAGCTGATCCCGGCCGTGATGACCTGTATCGTGAGCCGGCAGCTCTGCCTGCGGCCGGACGTGGACAATCACTGGGCCCTGCGGGACTTCGCCGCCCGCCTCATCGCCCAGATCTGCAAGAACTTCAGCACCACCACCAACAACATCCAGTCCCGCATCACCAAGACCTTCACCAAGGTGGGGCGGGGCCTGGGGAGAGGGGCAGGGCCTGGGGAGAGGGGCAGGGCCTAGCACCACCACCAACATCCAGTCCTGCATCACCAAGACCTTCACCAAGGTGGGGCAGGGCCTAGCACCACCACCACCGACATCCAGTCCCGCATCACCAAGACCTTCACCTTTGGGGGGGGGGGGCTGGGGGCACAGGACTCACCCCGCCTTTGTCCCCGCAGAGCTGGGTGGATGAGAAGACGCCCTGGACCACACGGTATGGCTCCATCGCTGGGCTGGCCGAGCTGGGTCACGACGTGAGTGAGACCCTGGGCCCGTGAGGGAGAAGGGGGCTCCCGGGGTCTGCTGGGGGTGGCGGTGGGGGGTGGGGGAGACGGCCCCTGGGGCATGCTGGGAGGGGCGGAGTGGGGGTGGCCTCCCAGCTGACAGATCCTCTTCACAGGTGATCAAGACCCTGATCCTGCCGCGGCTGCAGGTGGAGGGCGAGCGGGTGCGCGGCATCGTGGAGGGGCCGGTTGTCAGCAACATCGACAAGATCGGGGCCGACCACGTCCAGAGTCTGCTGCTGGTGAGCGCTGGGGAGAGGGGGCGTGGCCTGGGGTGGGGGGGGGGGTTTGGGGGGGGGGGCGTGGCCTGGGGGCTCCGTATTTGGGGGTGCAACTTAGTATCTCCTTCCAACTCTCCTCCTGCTCTCAACTTCCCTGGGGCCCCTTCTACTTCCTGGGCTCTGCTCCTTTCTCTCTGGTCCCGCCCAGTCCATGAGACTCTGCCCCTTTCTCATGGGCTCCTCCCCCATCTGGTTCCTCCCAGTCAATGAGGCCCCACCCCTTTCTGGACCTTCCCACTTCCTGGGTTCCACCTCTTCTCTCTGGCTCCGCCCAGTCCATGAGACTCTGCCCCTTTCTGGTTGGTCCCACTGCCTGGGGCTCCACCCCTTTCTCCTGGGCCCCTCCCACTCTTTCCACATCTCCTCCCCCACCTCCTTGGTGGCTTGCCAGGTTCCCGCTCACCTCTCCCCTCCGCCCGCCCCGCAGAAGCACTGCGCCCCGGTGCTGGCCAAGATCCGCCCGCCGCCCGACAACCAGGACTCGTACAAGGCCGACTACGGCTCCCTGGGCTCCCTGCTCTGCACCCACGTGGTGAAAGCCCGGGCACAGGCCGCCATGCAGGCCCAGCAGGTCAACCGCACCACCCTCACCATCACCCAGGTATGGGGGGCGGCTGGCTCCTCGCTTTGGGGAGGGGCGGGCGGGCGGCTGGCTCTGGGGGTGAGTACCTGGCTGTGGGGGGAGCAGCAGGCTCACGGGGGGACAAGGCATGGGCTGGAACCGGGAGCTGGGGGGCAGAGGATGTCATGGGGGGCAGGGAGCTGATTCTGGGGTGGGGATCCAGGTGGAGGGGGGCAGAGGTCAGTGGGGAGGGACCTAGGAGGGGCAGGCTGGTGAGAGTCCGTGGGGGGGCAGGAGGAGGGGGGTTCCCGTGGGGACTGCGAGGGAGAAGGCTGTGGGGCTGAGGCCCGTATTGGGGGGGGGGGGGGGGGGGGGGGGACGGGGGGGGGACTGGGGGGGGTTTGTCTGACCACGTCTGTCCGTCTCCCCCCGGCAGCCCCGCCCGACGCTGACCCTGTCCCAGGCCCCCCAGGGCCCCCCGCGGGCCCCGAGCATCATCAAAGTGCCCAGCTCCATCACGCTGCCCGTGCAGACCCTGGTGTCCGGCCGCCCCTCCACCCCCACCCAGCCCTCCCCGCCCCCCACCAAGTACATTGTCATGTCCTCCGCCTCCGGCAGCAGCGCCTCCCAGCAGGTAGGGGGGGGGACGTTTTCGCTACAGCGCAGTGGTCAGCCGCGGCCCTGTGCCACTCCTGCCTCAGTTTCCCCGCTCCGCAGCCCAGCTCTGACCCCGCCGGGGGCTGGCATGCTCCTGCCCTTAGCCGGGGCGTCAGGGAGCCCCCTTCCCAGCCTGCGCTGCCCCTCGGCCCCCACATCCTCCCCTCCGGATCCCTCCTCTCAGAGCTGTCTGGTGTCCAGCCTATCAGGATCAGCTGCCCTGGGAGGGGCCTGGGGGGCAGGCTGGCATGGGGGGCGGGGGGGCGCTCCCCCATACTGCCCTGTGGGGAAGGCTGGCATGAGGGGTGGGGGGGCTCCCCTATACTGCCCTGGGGGGCAGGCTGGCAATGGGGGAGGGGGGGCTCCCCCATACTGCCCTGGGGGGCAGGCTGGCGAGGGGGGGCTCCCCTATATTGCCCTGGGGGGCAGGCTGGCATGAGGGGAGGGCAATTTCCCCCTTACTGCCCTGGGCGAGGGAGGTGGGGGGAGGGCATGCCCCCATGCTGCCCTGAGAGGGTCCTGAGGGGCAGGTGGGGGTGGGGGGAAGGGTAGGGCTCCCCCATGCTGCCCTGGGTGGGTCCTGGGGGGCAGGCTGGCGTGGGAGGGGTCTGTCCCCCCCCAGCTGACCCCCCGCCTGTCGTTCGCAGGTGATCACCTTCAGCAGCAGCCCCCTGGGCACGGCCAGCTCCCCCGTCAGCACCACGGCGGCCGGGGTGCAGCCCGTGGTGAAGCTGGTCTCCACGGCCCAGACGGCGCCCAGCGCCACGGTGACGGGCAGCCTGCAGAAGTACATCGTGGTCTCGCTGCCGCCCCCGGGCGAGGGGGGCAAAGCGGGGGGGCCCCAGCTCTCCCCCTCGGCCCCGCCAGGCCTGGCGCTGCCCGGCCTGGCCCCCGCCGCCACCATCAAGCAGGAGCCTGGGGACAGCCCCCAAGCCCCCCCCGGCACCCCCAGCCCCTTCGGCAAAGCCAACGGGACGCAGGGGGGCGTGGCCGGGTCGCCCCAGCCCTCCCAGTGACCCCGGCCACAGGGACACCCCCACCCCCACAGTGCCCTCAGGGCTGGGGTCGGTGATGTGTGTGTGGGGGGGATCTGACCCCATTCCCCCCCAGTGGCGTGTGGGGCCGGCTGCAGCGGTAGCAAAGGCCAGCGGGGGGCGCCAGAGGCTAACAGATCGGCGCCCCCCTGCAGTACCCGGCCTGGCTGGAGTGGGGGGGTGACAAGGGGGCTGCCCCCCCCGTGTACATAGCTGTGAATACCGCGCTGTAAACCTGCTAACTCCCAATAAACCAGCCCTGCCCTCATCTCTGCACCCGGCCTGTCTGTTCCGCCAGGGAACCCAGGAGTCCTGGCCCCCCAATCCTCTGCTCGCACGGGGCCTTTCTCTGCCTCCAGGGAACCCAGGAGTCCTGGCCCCCCACCCCCCGCTCGCAGGGGGCCTCTCTCTGCCTCCGGGGAACCCAGGAGTCCTGGCCCCCCATCCC
>NW_020698442.1:0-1417 GCF_002925995.2 Terrapene triunguis
TTATAGTCAGGCTTTATTTCTCACACTACACATAGGGAAGAGGAGGGAGATCTGTCTGTGTACCAGTCCGCCGGTGACAGATATGGCCAAGGGCGGGTCTGCTCTTCTGAGTAAAAGGGGCTTGTCTTATCTCTTGATACCGACACCACTATACGTATAGAGTTACCTTGGTTCCCCTGTGAGGTAACACTGGCAGTGGTGGGAAATGGAAGAAACCGGTCCCAGCCCGTCCCCCCCCCAGCTCCCAACCACATCGCTCGGGGAAGGAGGTCTGGGGGAAGGGGTGGGAGGGAGCGGAGCAAGGGTGGGAAGAGGCAGGGTAGAGGCAGGGCCTGGGATGGAGGGGCAGGGAGGGTTGTCCCAAGCCCCATATCCCCCTAGGGACGGCCCTGGAAGGAAAGAAAAAAGAAAGAGGGTGAGAATTAAAATTGGTTAAAGGAATCAAATACATACAATAATTGCAAAGTTCTTGGTTCAGGTTTGTATCAGTGATGGAATAAACCACTGGCTTAAGACCAGGGCCGGCTCTAAGTTTTTTGCCACCCCAAGCATAAAAAAAGAACGCCGCGCCGCAGTAACACCCCGCCCCCCCCCAGCGCCGTGCCACCGCCGAGCACCGCACTGCCTAACTCCCTCGCGCCTCGCAGCCGAAACAAAGACAACCCCCCCCAGCGCGGCCCGACCGAACCAAAACAAAATAACAAACAAAAAACCGAGCGCCCCCCGCCACCCCAAGATTGGCCGCCCCTTACAAGGTGCCGCCCCAAGCACATGCTTGGTCGGCTGGTGCCTGGAGCCAGCCCTGCTTAAGACAAGTCTCTGGTTGCTTCCAAATCTTTGGAAGGTCCTCCGTTCCCCGGTTAGAACGCTCCCCTTAGTATAAGTGCATCGTCCAGAGGTTTGAACCACATTGGCCAACATTTGAAATACAGGTGTGTGGCTAATATTTATATCTTCAGATAGAGAAATGATACATGCGAACAAATAGCATCATTTTATTCAGCAAATGGTAACCTTTCCGTAGACGTCTCACATGCCACACGTTGTACAAGATTTGTGGCAAATATATAACAGTGGTCGCAACAGTGATCTATATGGTGAAATTTTATTCAGAGCATCACACCGCCCAAACCCGGGGGAGGTGGAGCTGCAAGGGGCAGGATCAGGGGCAGGGTTCAGGACTGCCCTTGGGGTGGACACTACGGGCAGGCGGCCCACCAAAGAGGACATCCTGCACTGGGTTTGCCTGATTCCCACGGTCCCACCTGTCCTGCTGAGGTAGGGGGCAGGCAGGTGAGCAGCAGTGTCTGGAGAAGGGGGGGGAGACCCCAGCTGCAGGGGGCTGTTGGAGGAGGAGCTGAGCCATGTAGTTCATCTGGAGCAGGGGTGCCCCGCCCCACCCCTCCCCTGCTCTACT
>NW_020698443.1:0-317 GCF_002925995.2 Terrapene triunguis
CGCCCTAGGCTGTGGGCCAAAGCCAAAGCCCGAGTCCCACCGCCCCGGGCGGAAGGGCCAAAGCCAAAGCCCAAAGGCTTCAGCCCTAGGCGGGGGTCCTGTAATCTCAGCCCTGCCACCCAGGGCTGAAGCCCTCTGGCTTCAGCTTCAGCCCAGCAAGTCTAACACCAGCCCTGGTGACCCTATTAAAACGTGGTCCTGACCCACAGTTTGAGAACGGATGCTTTAGGGAGTGCGGGGGGCTGTAGATGATGGGGGAGTACACTGGGTGTGGGGGGTGTTGGGTGTTTGGAGGTTGGAGGCTTTAGGGAGTGCGA
>NW_020698443.1:417-5869 GCF_002925995.2 Terrapene triunguis
GGGGGGCTGTAGATGATGGGGGAGTACGCGGGGTGTGGGGGGTGTTGGGTGTTTGGAGCTTGGAGGCTTTAGGGAGTGCGGGGGGCTGTAGATGATGAGGGAGTACACTGGGTGTGGGGGGTGTTGGGTGTTTGGAGGTTGGAGGCTTTAGGGAGTGCGGGGGGCTGTAGATGATGGGGGAGTACACTGGTCCGTAGGGTTACCGTACGTCCGGATTTCCCCGGACATGTCCGGCTTTTTGGTCCTCAAATCCCCGTCCGGGGGGAATTGCCAGAAAGCCAGACATGTCCGGGGAAATAGGGAGGCATAAGCCAGCGTCCTCCCGGCCCCAGCACGGCCCGCCGGGTCCGCAGCGCAGCCCAGACGCCCGGCTACATTGTAGCGAGCTCGGGTGGGGGAAGGGGGGGTGCAGCCGCAGAAGGCGGCGGAGCGGCCGCTGCTGCCCCCGCAGGCCGGGCGGACCACGCGCCCCAGCCGAGCCCGCAGGACCACGGGGAGGCCTGGCCCAGCCAGCGGCTCGGGCTTCCCTCGCGGGCAGGGACTCCCCAGCCACTGGGGGACCCTTCCTGCGGCCCCGTTGCCCCGCGCGGCAGGAAGGAGGCTGCGGCGTGGGGCGGGGAGTGCGGCGTGTCCCGGGGCTGCAGGGACCCGCGCTGCCCTGGTCGCCGCTGAGCGTCTGAAGCCCACGCCAGGCAGAGGCTGCCGGGGGAGCGGGGGAGCAGGGCAGGCGGGGGGATGCAGAGGCTGCAGGGGTGGGGGGGGTGCAGGGGCTGCAGGGCGAGTGGGGAGCAGGGCAGGCAGGGGCAAAGAGGCTGCAGGGGGGGCGGGGGGGTGCAGGGGCTGCAGGGCGAGTGGGGAGCAGGGCAGGGAGGGGCATAGAGGCTGCAGGGGGGCACAGGGGGAGGGCAGGCGGGGGGGTGCAGAACCCCAATGCCGGCACTCAGGGAGTAGATGGCACCAGCCCGCTGGCTGCTGCCCCGTTCCCTGTGGCCAGGCACCCAGCGCTGTGGCTTGCGGTGAAACAGCTCCGGGGTTATCAGGACGGCCCGGACGCGGGGTCCCAGCGTGGCCGTTACTGTGTGAAATGCCCTTGTGAAACCTGCCCAGCGCGGAGGGGAGATGCTTATTGGCAGGGACGCCCTGAGCCAGTGCGCGGCTAGTCCTGGGGGGAGGGGCAGGGAGATGTGTGTGGGGAGAGGAGAGCAGGGGCATGCGACTGACAGCGGCGCTTCTCAGTCCTGACCCGCAGCCCTGGCTAGCCCTGGCCTACCCCACCCCACAGCTCTGCCGACGTGCCTCTGACATGCAGCACCCTGCGGCATTGGGCACTGAGGAATTGCCAAGTCAATGAGCTGGGTCCTTCCAGCCCACTGCCCGCTGTGCCATGCTGCCCACTACCAGGCAGGGCCCTGCCCCGGGGGTGGGAGTGTGTTGAGGCCCCCAGAGAAGGCAGTCCCCATCCTTCAGCCTGTGGAATTGGCCAAATCACAAACTACACCGGTGCTGTAAGGGACGTGTCAGCCCCAGAATCTCGCATCTGACAAAATGGGGCATCGGCCCAGCTGGGGTCAATGGGCCGGAGCCCAGCTGGTGTAAAGCATCTTTAGCTCTATTGACCCCAACCTTCCAATGGGGCGGGTCTCACTGAGTTGCTGTGATGTGTGTGACATTCCCTCCCACACCCGGGCACCCAGTGCATTGGGCAGAGCCTGCTGCTCTGCCGGGGCCGGTTCCTGAGCGGCTCCAGGTCAGGCCACAGGGCCATAGGGTTTAAGACCAGAAGAGCCGATTTGGACCATCCGCTACAGTCCCAGGCATCACCCACAGCAGGGGCCCCCAGCCAGTGCTGCCCCCTGCCCAGAACACCGGGGACACCAGGTCTGGAGTGAGATCCCAGGGCCAGGAGCCCACATGGTTCACACAATGCCCCTCAATCCCAACCTGCAGCCCCCTGCTAGCCCAGCCCTGGGCTCCCCCTCTGCCAGCTCTGCTGGTGCCCCTCAATCCCGAACCGCAGCCCCCTGCTAGCCCAGCCCTGGGCTCCCCTGACCACAGCTCTGCCGGTTCCTGTCAATCCAGACCTGCAGCCCCCTGTTAGCCCAGCCCTGAGCTCCCCCACAGCTCTGCCGGTGCCCCTCAATCCCAAACTGCAACCCTCTGCTAGCCCAGCCCTGAGCTCCCCACCCAGCTCTGCCAGTGCCCCTCAATCCAGATCTACAGCCCCCTGCCAGCCCAGCCCTGGGCTCCCCCCGCCCCACCAGCTCTGCCGGTCCCCTTCAATCCCAACCCACAGCCCCGTTAGCCCAGCCCTGGGCTCCCCTGACCACAACTGCCGGTGCCCCTCAATCCTGACCCACAGCCCCCTGCTAGCCCAGCCCTTGGCTCATCCCCCCCCCAAGTCTGCCAGTGCCCCTCAATCCTGACCCACAGCTCCCTAGTAGCCCAGCCTTTACATCCTGGGCTTCTCTAAAGCGGGTCCCCGAGTGGCTGGGAGCCCAGCTCTCTGCTACCATTAGGAGGGGGAGGTAACGATGCTGCCTTTGGTGGGACACTTCTGAGAGTATCAATTCAGAACAAATTGTTTAGAGCAGGGCATTTACAGCCCCAGGCTGGTGGTTCTCCACCTCTAAGGCACACCAAACCAGCCAGATAGAGAAGACTTTGGTTTTACCCCACTGGCTAACCATAAGTCACACAAGCAATTCCCTTAGACCAGTGGTCCCTAACCTTTCAGTGTGGCGGGCGCCGGACGACTAGCCGCCGAAATGCCGCCGAGAAGCGGCAACATCAAGAAGCGCCGCCGCCGAAATGCCATCGAGAAGCAGCAGCATCAAGAGGCGTCGCCGCCGGAATGCCGCCGAGAAGCAGCGGCATTTCAGCGGCGACGCTTCTTGATGTTGCCACTTCTCGGCGGCATTTCAGCGGCTGCTTGTCCGGCGGCCGCGCTCCTTGGCGGCGGGGCGCTCCCTTGTCAGTAGGCGGGCACACATAGATGCCCTGGCGGGCTCCATGGCGCCCGCGGGCACCGCGTTGGGGACCACTGCCTTAGACACTCCAGTTTCTCAGTATCACCACCAGTGCCACTTGTTATGGGGATGAATGGTTATGAAAACCAATACCCCAGTAAAAGAAAAAAGGTTCTCCTGATCCCAAAGGACCAAACCACAGACCCAGGTCAATATACAAATCAGATCTTACCCACAAATCACGCTGTTGCCAATCCTTTTGAATCTAAAATCTAAAGGTTTATTCATAAAAGGAAAAAGATATAGATGAGACGTAGAATTGGTTAAATGGAATCAGTTACATACAGTAATGGCAAAGTTCTTGGTTCAGGCTTGTAGCCAGGGGCGGTTCCAGGCACCAAGGCAGCGGTATGTAGGTTGGGAGGTGTTTATCTGTCTCTGTCCCATGGTGTCTCCCGCAAGATCTGCCTGAGATGAAGCTGTTCCTGGCGCTCGCCCTGCTGGGGGCCGTCTCTAGTCGCTGTCTCTGTAAGTCCTGGCGCCCCCTGGATGGAGCCCCTCACTCAGCCCTGGGGGTAGCCTGGCCCACAGGCCACTGCCCCCAAAGGGGACCCCCTACAGAGGGCTACTGCATGGGCCCTATGGGCTTGGGTGAGACCCCAGCATGGACAGCACAGGGCTCAGTTATCCCCAGACCTGTGCTCTCACTGACCCCCAGCCCCACTGCATTCTGGACACTGGGTCCTCCGACCCCCACCCTTTTCTGTCCTGGCACCTGGGTCCCCCAATCCCCACTGACCCCCAGCCATGCTTTGTCTCAGACCCAGGCCCAGTGTACATTCCCCCCAGCCCCTGCCGTTGTACCACCCTGGTCCATACCGCCATGGGGGCACCTCTCCTCTCCGGTCATTTGGAGTCTGGGGTGCACCATGGGGCTGGAAGGGCCCATTGGTCTCTCTCGCCCTGGTGCCCTGGAGCAGAAGGTACGAGCCAAGCAGGGTAGCTCCGTTCCGGAGGAGGAGCCTAGGGAGCCGGAGCCACTGTGACGCGGGGAGGACAAGAGCAGGTTGGACAAACACCTTTCAGGGATGGTCTAGATAATACTTAGTCCTGTCTTGAGTGCAGGGGACTGGACTAGATGACCTCTCAAGGTCCCGTCCAATTTTATGATTCTATGATCTACAGCCCCCCACACTCCTTAAAGCCTCCAACCTCCAAACACTCAGTGTACTCCCCCATCATCTACAGCTCCCCGCACTCCCCAAAGCCTCCAACCTCCAAACACTCAACACTCCCCTTCCCAAACAGGGGTCGCTGTCTCAGTATAAAGCACCATTACGCTGGTCTGGCTGTGACAGGTACAACAAGAGCCCGGACAAACCTTACAGAACGAAGTTGAACCTCACTGAATTAAGTGTCAGTATTTTGGGAGGCCGGTGTGTTGAAAATGAAAATGTTTCTGCCCTATTGGGAGATGGCATAGAGGGAAGGTCACGACTAATGCAATCGTGGGAAGACATTAGGGACGTCAAAGGACTTTTGGGGACAATACGTCTGAAGTGGATTTGCTGGGAAATCCACAGAACGGAAGGAAAATGCAAATGACCCACCTCAAACCCCTCCCGCTCCCCTCCTTTTGCAGCAGCAGGGTGAGCAGCGACCCAGTGTCTGGCTGATGGCCTGGTCAGGATCTCTTCACAGGCCCAAAGAGGAGCAATGACTGAGTCAGAGTCACGGGTTGTTCTCTTTCTGAGCGAAGTATGACAAATGTGTAGTGCCGGGGCACCCCTGGGTGGGGGCTGCTCCCGCCAGCCCCATGCTGGAGGGGTTGAGCTCGGTTGAGCTGAGTAGCAGGCATGTAGGTTGTTTTATTGGTTTGAACGTTTTCCCTGTAGTGCTTTTACCATAAGAATAAAATGCGCTGGCTTAGAAGAGCTGCGTGGTACCTTCTAACTGGGGGCAGTTACGCTGTTGTTAGCCGATGGAGAGGGAGCAAGCAGGCCGACTTAGGCCGTCTGTTCCTGAAAGGATCGGCCAGGACACATGTGAAGGGGAAAGGTGGGGAGAGCGCTCCTTGCTGGGGGACGACTCCCTTCCCTGGGGTGCCTCTCTCTGCACTGGGAGGGAGGAACACTGCGCTGCCTGGCAAGAGGAAGACCGACATGGGTCTCCCCCTGTGAAAGGCAGTGGCTGGGGAGCTAGACAGGGCCATCCCTAGCTATTCTGGGGCCCTACGCAGCCCCCCCACGGGGGGGGGAGGCCTCCGCAGAGGGTGTGGGGCTGGCTTGGGGGGCAGGCGAGAACCGCCCCCCCCAGCACTCACCGGCAGCACGGCTGGGACCAGGTTGCTGCACTTCCAATCCCGCCGCCGGTGAGCGCAGGCCCTGCCCTGCTTCAGTCCTCAGGGGAGTGGGGGCAGGGCTGGGGCGGGAAGAGGTGGGACTGGGGCGGAGCAGGGCTGGGGCGGGAGGCTTTGGGGAAGGGGT
>NW_020698443.1:5879-11818 GCF_002925995.2 Terrapene triunguis
GGACTGGGGCGGAGCAGGGCTGGGGCGGGAGGCTTTGGGGAAGGGGTGGAGTGGGGGTAGGGCTGGGGTGGAGCAGTGTTGGGAAGAGGCAGGACTGGGGCGGAGCAGGTGCGGGGGCCATGGGGAAGAGGCGGGGCAGGGGCTGGAGCAGCATGCAGCTGCGCAGGGCACCAGGAAATTTTCCTGGTGCCCTACGCAGCTGCGTACTTTGCGTATGGGTAGGGACGGCCCTGGAGCTAGAAGCCTTCAGGTGGTGGCCTGGCTGGACTAAGGAGGGGAAATACAGGTGCGGTTGCCCCGACCAGTGACACTAACCAGGTCCACACTGGTGGGGCTCATGCCAGGACTGGTACAACTGCTGCTGTAGCTGAGGGCTCAGAAGCTGAGGCTACGCCCCAAGGAGAGCTCCAGCCCAACACGGGCTAAGGTGTTTCTGCTAAGCAGCGGTACGACCGCTTCCCCAAGCAGGGGGGTCTCGGGGCTGAAATCTCAGCAATCTCCCTAGCTGGGCATGAACAGACGAGCCCCGGCTCTGGCCAATCCAGCGCTGATTGGTGGTGATGGTAACAGAGCAGGAAGCACCGGTTACGTGCGCCTGCCACTTCCGTGTTCCCCTACACCCAGCAAGCCCTGGAGAGAGCCCCAACCTGCACGCCTGCCCCAGCACAGCCCAGAGGGACACTGACGAGAAAGTGAGTTTTATTGATTAAAAAGCCCTGGCGTGGGAGAATGGAGTCAGCACTGGAGGGGGGGAATAGCACATCCCTGGGCCCAGATGCCCCGTCCCATCCAGGACTGCTTCCTCCTCCCCACTCCGGAATCTGGGAATCTGCCAGGATGGAAATAGGGGCAAAGGTGGGGAGAGCAGCCCCTGCTGGCGAAAGGAGACCCCACACTCCTACCGTTGGGGTGCCTCTCTCAGTGCTGGAGAGAGCGCCTGAGCTGGAGAGAGCGCCCCCTGCTGGGACAAGGGAACCAATCCCATCCACCCCTCAGTCCCAAGGGCGCCCTCCCGAGCTCTCAGCACCCAGCCAAACCCAGAGAGAGCGCCCCCTGCTGAGGAGCACACGCTCCCCAGGGTGAGGAGTGCTGCCCATTTCTTGTACAGCGCCAGGCATGCTGGTAACTGAGTGGCGCCGGTACCAGCAGCAGCCAAGCTGGCCCCTGTCTGCCGTGCCTGCTCCCTGGCACTGCCCAGGTTCGATGGGGAGGGAATGGTACATGCTTCCTGAGGGAGATGGCAGTGCTTTCATGAGGACGTGCCGGAGGAGAGATTTCCGCCCCCTTGGCGAGGGGGCCCATGAGGAAGACTCTGGCCGGTGATGAGGAAGATGGAAGAAGCAGAGGCTCACAGGAGGGGAGTGTACAAAAGATGCCCTTGCCTATGAGCAGGGGTGAGGTGCCTGCGGCAACAGAGGGCGGGTAGGAAACTGTCCAGTCGCCAGGGGCAGGGGCACTAGAGGCCGATGGAGTAGGCCCCCGAGTCGGTGGATTGCTTTTCATCGTTCCGGCCTCCCAGCATCTGGCTGCTCCTGTACACGGGGCTGTGGCGCAGGGTCACCTCCGTCACCTGCAATGGGCACAGAGCCGGGTCAACGCCCACTACAAGGGCATGGAGGGACCTCCCCACAGGCAGCACCCATGGCGGGGATTGCCAGGCTATTGCCACAGTCATGCTGGTAGGAGTCAGGAGCTTGCCCCACAGCCAGCGCTCCCAACTCCGCTCCCCACAGCGCCCCCTGCTGGGAGAGGCTGGGACTGGAGCAGCCGGGAGCTCCCCCCACAGCCAGCGCTCCTGTCCTGCTCCCTGCAGCGCCTCCTGCTGGGAGACACCAGGACTGGAGTAGCCAGGAGCACGCCCCAGATCTAGCACTCCGCTCTCTGTTGGGTGTGCCAGGCTCTGCAGCACTTTGGGCTCCGCCTCCCTTGGACTCACCTCTTCGAACTTCTTTGCCTTGTACTGCTCTGCGCCCTTCAGGAAGTTGAGGAGGATGATGTCACACAGCACAGTGCCCTGCCGGGGAGGGGAGACAGGCTGAAGGGGGGCCCAGCCAGGCTCAGCAAGGGGCGGGGCCTTCCTTTCTGGGTGTGGGGTTGTCCCCAGTCACCTGGGGATGACAGGGGCCCAAAGGCAGCAGGGCAGGACCCACAGGCCTCTGGGTTCATGGCAGGGGGGGCTCTGGGAGCAGGAGGCTGGACATGGATCCTGAGCCGAGAGAGGCTGATGAGCGGGCCTAGCCCTTCCCCTTGAGAGCTGGGCTGAGCGCAGGTACCCGGGCTCGTGCGTTCAGAGCCCGCAGTGCTGGAGTATCAGTAACCTCTCTCTGGGGTCTGACCACCACTAGCAGGGACAGAGCTAGGGTTATCATACGTCCGGATTTTCCCAGACATGCCCGGCTTTTTGGGCCTCAAATCCCGTCCGGGAGGAAATCCCAAAATCCCGGGGCCGGTGGTG
The DNA here is from genome assembly GCF_002925995.2 of Terrapene triunguis. NCBI lineage: Eukaryota > Metazoa > Chordata > Testudines > Emydidae > Terrapene > Terrapene triunguis. Next base: position 8,335 of record NW_020698443.1, read on the forward strand.
CTCGGCCGGGGCCGGCGGTGCTCGGCTGGGAGCCGGGGCCGGCAGTGCTTGGCTGGGGCCGGGGCCAGCGGTGCTCGGCCGGGGCCGGGCCGGGGCCGGGGCCGGGGCCGGCAGTGCTGGGCCGGGGGTGCTCGGCCGGGGGCCGGCGCCCCAGGGCCCGAGCCGAGCCGGGCGGGAGAAGCCGGGGCCAGAGCCTCTTGGCCTGGGCCGGCCGGCCGCCGGAGGGAGCTGCTCGGCCAGGGGGGCCGGACTGGGCCGCGCTGCACCCCGCCCCAGCCCCAGCTTACCTGCTACCTCCCTGTTTCAGGCTTCCCGTGAACATTTGATTCGCGGGAAGCAGGGGAGGGGGAGGAGCAGGGGGCGGAGTGTTCAGGGGCGGGGGCAGAGTTGGGGCGGGGCTGGGGTTGGGGCGGGGCTGGGGAAGGGGCGGAGTTGGGGTGGGGCCGGGGCCCCGTGGAGTGTCCTCCTTTTTTAAAACTAAAATATGGTAACCCTAGACAGAGCCCTACACTGAGTGGGGTGGGTGACACACACACTGCTGAGTGGAGGCTAGAGCACCTCCCGGGGCATCACTATGGTGCCATCTTGGATTCTCTCTGCGGCTCTGCAGTCCCTGGCGAGCCTGGATTTGACCTTTGACTCAGGGCTTCACTAAGCAGCAAGGAGGCCTGCCCAGATGGACAGCTCTTTGCTCCGCCCAGGGCCTCCCTTTTCCCTGCAGTCCGGGGCTTGCTCACGCCGGCTCCTGTGGAGCGGGCAGAGGGGAAGGAGAAGGAGGCGGAGAGACCGTTGCACTCACCACCCCGACGGAGGTGAAGGCTGCCACGGTGTTGATCAGGGTTGGGATGATGTTGAATTTCCCAGCCTGAGAGGACAGAGGGTGGAGTTAGTGGTTGGGGGAGGGAAGGTTTGCCCCAGAACGCCCCTCCTTCTCCTGTACAGGGTGGTGTAACCCCCTCTCCACACCCAGCCTGAGGATCTGTGCCCCTCCCCTCCTGCCTTGTGCCTTCCGTTGGGCACGTGAGTCTTGAGGCTCTCGTCCTCCTTCATTAAACATGGCCACCAGGTGGCGCTGCGTCTCCAGGCGTACGACCACAGCCAGCCAACTCCTCCTACACCCCATGGTGCTTCGGCAGGGGCCTGAGTCCATGTGGGGGAGTCCTCCGCTCTCATTGCAGGGGGAGGAAGGACAATGAGGGGCCAAGCTGGAACCCTCCTCACCAACAGGAGGTGGGGTGGCATGGAGAGTCAGGCACATGGGGGTAGTCCCAAACCTGGGCCCGCACATGGAGGGGAGGAGAAGCCCCAATGCTCTGATTGACCAAGAGCTATACATGCCCATGGGATGGTCTCTACAAGCCTTGTATAGACCCCTCACACACATTGGTGATTCCCCATCAGCTCCCTTCCCCTATCCTAGGGCTTCAGTGCTGGCTCCTCCCACTGACCCTGCCGGCTGCCTGGCCGTACGTACATTCCCGTAGACTAGCACATCAAAACGGATGCCGAAAGCCTTCATCAGGGTCCGGTACTCAGTGCCGTTCTCCCGCCTGTAGTACTTGGCATACCTGGGGACAGGGAGAGGGGCTGTGACTTGCCACCCCCTGGTCCCCGGTGCACCAAGGTGTGCACACCGACGGGCGGCTGTGTGTGTGTGTGTGTGGGAGGTGACACACAGTGTGTGGAAGGAAGGGTCTGGTATGAAGGTAGTGTGTGCGTGTATGTAGCAGGGAGGGTGTATGTAACTGGGTGAGTCAGTATGTAGGTGTGGGGGTGTAACTGGGAGAGTGTGTGTAATAGTGTCTGGTGTGTCAGTGTTGCTAGAGGGTAGTGTGTGTAATTGAGTATTTGGTGTGGAACTGGAGGGGAGTGCGTGTAGAGTCGGGTGTATGAGGTGTGTCAGTGTGTATATAGAGGGCAGTGTGCGTAGTCAGGGGTCTGTGCTGTGTCTGTGTGTAGCTGGAAGGTGCTATATGCCCGTGTGAGAGGAGGGACATGTGCCCTGAGCGTGTCCCAGCGAGTGAGTTAACCCCGGGGTCTCACACAACTTTTTCCGTGTGTTTGCGTGTGTGCGTGTACACCCGCTGCACTTGCCTGAAGTTGTAGCCGGGAGAGACATTGTTCTTCTCGGAGACGCTGTCGAGGCGGGTGAAGGTGTAGCTGGGCACGCAGTGCTCCCACGAGCGATCCAGGTCACACAACCACCCGATCTTGATCCCCAGAATTCCTCCCTGTGCACAGAGATGGGGTGTTAGGCCAAACTACCCCAGGCAGCACCATAGAGGGGCCACTACGCCATGTCACTGGACGGACCCCTTCCCCCATTCTAAGGGACTGACCCAGGCCCCAGAGTCCCCTGCAGCTCCCCCGTTCCGCTGTGTGTTGAAGGACGCCCCCTGGAGATGGTCCTAATTCACATGCGCCATCACACGTGTGCTCTCTCCTGGCATGTGGCTGCCAGGCCAGAGCCGAATGTGGGGAGTCGCGAATCTCACCGTGGAGGCCAGCTTGGAAAAATCCTGGTCGGCAAAGCGGACGATGTCGCCCAGGCGCAGGATGGGGCAGAAGGGCTGGGTGACTGGGTGGAAGCGGCACGTCTGGATGTCCTGGGCCGTGAGGTTGGGCAGCAGGTTACCCCTTGGAGGGAGGGAAACACACAGAGGGGACTGTGAGAACAGGGTCCCATGGGGAAAGCCCGTCCCTAAGCCCACCCCATCAATAAACCCAAAGCCTACTCCCAACCGTAACCCCCTTCCATAGCCTCCAACCCTAACCCCCTTCCATAGCCTCCAACCCTAACCCTAACCCTAGCCATAACCCCAACCTAACCCCCTTCCATAGCCTCCAACCCTAACCCTAACCATAACCCCAACCCTAACCCCCTTCCATAGCCTCCAACCCTAACCCTAGCCATAACCCCAACCCTAACCCTAACCCCCTTCCATAGCCTCCAACCCTAACCCTAACCATAATCCCAACCCTAACCCCCTTCCATAGCCTCCAACCCTAACCCTAATCCTAGCCATAACCCCACCCCTAACTCCCTGGCTGGCTCGGCCACAGGCTCCCCTGCTGTTATTCCCAGCTGGAGGGAAAACTCGACTATCACCAGGAGGAGGGTGGCTCCAGGAGCTGGGAAGTCCTGTTTATCTGCAATGCGGCCGATTGGACGAATACACCCTGGGGGCGTGGCTCTCTGTGACCCTGAGGGTCCGATCCTCAGCTAGCCAGATCCTGTGCTTGGGGCAGACTCAGATGGGGAGGTAAAGGAGCTTCAGATCTGCTTTGCACTTGCCATACTCTGGGGGCCTGCCTGGTCCTCCATATCAAATAGAGCAGCCTCAGGGCTGCATGGACTTAGACCCTACTTTCCATGGCCCATGGGGGGCAGAGAACAGCCACAGTGCCATCACCCCCAGTCACGACCCTGCTCCATGCCCTATGGGCCCTGGGGGGCAGAGAATAGCCACAGTGCAGTTCCATC
>NW_020698443.1:11828-12802 GCF_002925995.2 Terrapene triunguis
GGCAGAGAATAGCCACAATGCAGTTCCATCTGGCCACGCCCCCCACTCCACCTCCTATGGGCCCTGGGGAACACAGAATAACCACAGTACAGTGCTGCCTGGGCCATATCCCTGATCCAGTGTCTGAGAGCAGGGTGAGTGCAGGGCCCTTGCCCCAGCCCCATGCCGGCTGGGGAGACTCCTCCACCATGGGGCCTCAGGGGGTCATTTCCACCCACCTCAAGATCCCTCTACGCTGCCAACGCAGGGCAAAGCAGGTTCCGTGTCCCTGAGCGTCGGGCCCTGACCCCCAGGAGAGCTGAGGTGGATGGGTCCTGTACACACGCCAAGCAGCCGCCCTGAGTACTCACTTCTCAAAGTCAAAGAGCGGGAAGCGGATGCTGTTCTTAATGAAGAGGGTGAAATTCTCTGCCTCCAGCATGATGGGCCTGCAGGGAGAGAGCCCCGGGAAATCACCCACACGGGACATGGGCAGGGGGCCGTGGCCTGGGGCCTGCCTGGGTGGCCGTGTCCCATCCCCATCTGCCCCCTGCTCCGGGCTATTTACCCACCGCAGCTTAAGGCTCTTTGTGTCTCTGGAGTCTGTGCAGCGCCTTGCACAACCAGGGAGAGTCGTGCATGGCCTGGGCTGAGGGGCGCTGCTGTGATTGAGAATAATCCTGTCGGGCTGGATGGGCTCTGAGCCCAGGTACAGTGTGGATGGCCGTAGCCTGAGCTCAAGGTGACTAAACTGTAAAGACCCCTATGGGGCAGAGCATAGACACAGCCCCATGCCTCCGGCCACAGCCCCAATCCACCCCCTATGGGCCCTGTGGGGCACAGCATAGCCACAGCCCCGTGCCATCCGGCCACAGCCCCAATCCACCCCCTATGGGCCCTGTGGGGCACAGCATAGCCACAGCTCAGTGCACCCGGCCACGGCCCCAATCCACCCCCATGGGCCCTGTGGGGTAGAGCATAGACACAGCCCCAAT
>NW_020698443.1:12812-14585 GCF_002925995.2 Terrapene triunguis
TCCACCCCCATGGGCCCTGTGGGGTAGAGCATAGACACAGCCCCAATCCACCCCCTATGGGCCCTGTGGGGCAGAGCATAGACACAGCACAGTGCACCCGGCCACGGCCCCAGTCCACCCCCATGGGCCCTGTGGGGTAGAGCATAGACACAGCCCCAATCCACCCCCTATGGGCCCTGTGGGGCAGAGCATAGACACAGCACAGTGCACCCGGCCACGGCCCCAGTCCACCCCCATGGGCCCTGTGGGGTAGAGCATAGACACAGCCCCAATCCACCCCCTATGGGCCCTGTGGGGCAGAGCATAGACACAGCCCCAATCCACCCCCTATGGGCCCTGTGGGGCAGAGCATAGCCACAGCTCAGTGCACCCGGCCACGGCCCCAATCCACCCCCTATGGGCCCTGTGGGGCAGAGCATAGACACAGCCCCGATCTGTCCCCTATGGACCCTGGACAGCAGAGAATAACCACAGTGCAGTGCCACCTGATATACCACATCCCTTATGGGCCCTATGGGGCAGAGAATAGCCACAGCCCAGTGCGCAGTGGGGTCCCCCCTCCATGTCGAGAGCTGGCCATGCAGAACAGGTGACACAGCCAAGCACAACTGCCACCAGGAGGTGGCCCTGGTGCGGCGCCCCAGACTCCTCTAGGTGCCAGTGACTTCCAGGAGGGCTCTCAGAATGGGGACAGAACTGGGTGCTGAAGCAGGGGAAAGGGGGTCTGCCCTGAAGGGCCCAGCTTACGCCTGGACGGTGTCCACCTCAGCCGGGCACCAGCCCTGGATCTCACAGGTCCGCAGGCTCCTGTTGTAGTTCACACACCGGCCAGTCAGGATTCCTGCGAAACCGCCCCCTATTTATTAGCACCACAAGCCCCACTCCCAGCCCCTCCACCCTGCCTCCTGTGCCCACATGGCTCCCTGCTGCCACCCCCACAGAGCCCAGATCCAGCAGAGAGGTTTGAGTCGGCTACCACCTCCCAGCTGGCCAGCATGGCCTTTCGATCACGCCAAGGCAGCTCCTGATTTTATATCCGGAAGCGGCAGGTTCAGACACTGCCCCGCATCAATCCATCCATCCACCCCTGCTTCTGCCACTCATCTATTCTTCACTCTCTCCTCCCTCATCCCCACCACGCAGACTGATGCTGCTCCCTCCTGGCCACCGCACCATGCTAGGGCCTCCGTCCACCATTCTCACATGCTAGGCCCCAGCCTCCTGTTGGAGCTGCTGTGTGGTTCTGGGGTCTTACCGCCTCCTGTGGTAGGGACGGGCCTCTGGCAGTCGCTGTCAGACACACAGCTGTACTTCACTTCGCTCTGGAAAAGGAGAGCAAGGGGGAGGCAGGCAGAGGGAATGAGCCCCAGGGACAGACACGCAGGCACATAGATAGCTCCCCCTCTCCTGCCTCCGCTCTGATGGTGGTGACTGTGACATTGCAGTCTATATGGTTTTATAAAAATAAGCTAATGAGTGAATATAATGTAACTGGAATATGCTTCATGCAAAAGGTCTCTTGTAAGGTATCATTACAAAGCTTATTGTCTACTGAGTGTGGTCATCCTATTTGTATAAATGTACCACTCTTGTATCTGAAACTAGAAATATGAAATATAACTCTGAGGGCCTATTGTAATTATGCAAAGTGTGGGCCATTAATGGTGGTTTGGAATCTTAATGGCTCCCATCAACCAGGACAATTGACTGGGGCTCTGTTTGCAGGCAGCCTTCCTGTGAGTCAGGCTGGGGGGAATGAAGGCTTGGGGGGGG
>NW_020698444.1:0-5057 GCF_002925995.2 Terrapene triunguis
CGTGCCTGTTTGTCTGCCTCTGCTCTCGGGTTCGCCCAGGAGCGGGACTCTGGTCTGCCCGTCCTGGTGGGCAGCGTGGTGCGGAGGGGCACCTGCCTAGTGCCCTGGGGCAGAGCCAGGAGCAACTGGCAGGGGAGGGGCAGCCGGTGTTGGCCTGGGGCTTGAGGTGGGAGGGAGAATTTTGGTTGCTGTCCCATGGCACAGGGACCCCCATCCCCCTTCTGCCAGGGCACCCTGATCCCTCCCCAACAGACTGTATCCCCTCAGCCCCCCTTTGTGAGGGCGTGGGGGCTGTTTTTCCAGGCATCCCTTGCCCGATGCTGAGATGCAGCTGCCTCTGGGGTGGCGTGTGTTGGCTGTCTATACAGGGATCCACCATAAGGGACGTGTTTGTCCCCTGCAGCCAGCTCCCCAATAACTCCGCTCCTACACCCCATCAGGGAGCCCCAGAGCTGGGTCCCCCAGGACCTCCTCCTAGCCTCCCCACTAGGAGACCCCCAGAGCCAGCTCCCCCTTACCCCTGCTCCCAGGCCTCCATCTGGGCCCCCCAAGATCCAGCCCCCCCATAACTCTGTGAATTTGAACTCTGCCCCGCAGGAGCTGCCTGGCCTCCCTGCTGACGTATCAGGCTGTGGAAATCAGAGCTGTGTGGCGCTGACTCAGGACAACAGGAGGAGCTGACCCGCTCACAGGCCAGCGCCCCACGGCTTTCGTTTCCCCGTCCCTCTCCCACACGGCCGGGAAGAGCAGGACGAGGATGGGGCCGCGCGGCTGGCTCTGCCTGCTCTGCCTGGTGCTCCCCTGGGTGCTGTGCCAGGGCACCAGCCGCACCCAGCCCGAGCAAGTGCATCTCTCCTACCCAGGTGAGGCTGTCGGGGCCCCGTCTCCAGGCTGGGGGACCTGGGGGGAGGCTGGGAGCCCAGCTCCACGGGATTATTAATGTTTATATCACTGGGCCTGGGGTCCCCAGCTTTGGGAGGGGAGTGGGGTCTAGTGGTTAGAGTGGGGGCTGGGAGCCAAGATTCCTGGGTTCTATCCGAGCTCTGGGAGGGGAGTGGGGGCTAGTGGTTAGAGCAGGGGGGCTGGGAGCCAGGACTCCTGGGATCTATCCCAGCTCTGGGAGGGGAGTGGGGTCTAGTGGTTAGAGCAATGGGGCTGGGATCCAGGACTCCTGGGATCTATCCCAGCTCTGGGAGGGGAATGGGGTCTAGTGGTTAGAGCAGGGGGGGCTGGGATCCAGGACTCCTGGGTTCTATCCAGCTCTGGGAGGGGAGTGGGGTCTAGTGGTTAGAGCAGGGGGGCTGGGAGACAGGACTCCTGGGTTCTGTCCCAGCTCAGGCAGTGACCACTTTGTCTCGCTTCAAGTGAGTCCCTTCCCCTCCCTGTGCCTCAGTTCCTGCAAACTGCAAACACTTCCCTGTCTCAGTTCCACGGTGTTGGTGAGATGGGCGAAGGTTGAATCAGTTTCCCAGGCAGATCCAGCTCCTTGGAAACCAGGGTCTGGTTCCGGGCCTGGCCATAGGCCCAACCGGAGGGTCGGAGCCAGAGGATGGTGCTGGACCGGGGTAGGAGTGGATGGAACCGGCTCTGTGTGGAATTGGCCCTCGTAGCACCTAGACCGAGCCGGTGTGGGGAGCAGGCCGGCGTCCCGGGGAGGACTTGGGCTCTGAGCGCTCACCGGGCTGTTCTAACCCTGGCAGGCGACCCCACCGCCATGACCGTCACCTGGACGACCTTCGACCCGGCCGGCTCCATCGTGGAGTTCGGCCTAGAGCCAGGCGAGGTCTTCACCACCTCCGCCAAGGGCCACGCCAGCCGGTTCGTGGACGGCGGGTGGTTGCGCCGCAGCATGTTCATCCACCGGGTCACCCTGCGGGGCCTGGCCCCTGGGCAGCGCTACGGTGAGTGGGGGCCCGGCCGCAGCTCCTCTCCTGGCAGTGGGCGGGGGGCCCGGCGCACTGCAGACTTCATCCGCACCGAGCCACCAGATGAGGGACAGAGACACGGGGGCAGGGCTGGAGAACGGGCTGCACACGGGAAGGGGAGACCTGGGGACACGCACTGATGGGGGGGCGCCCAGACACCCTGCCATGCTCCCTGACGCCTCGTCACACTCACACGTGCCCCGACACACGCACACGCCCAGCCACGTGCGCACGCACTGAGAGGTGGGGCACACACACAAGCCCAGTGTCACCCAGCAATATCCACCATCACCAGGGCCAAATCTGCGTTGGGCCCAAATACACCCCAACCCCGAGCACTCAGCCCCCCCCCACACACACACGGCAGGGGTCTAGGGTGACCAGATGTCCTGATTTTAAAGGGATAGTCCTGATTTTGGGGTCTTTTTCTTATATAGGCTCCTATTACCCCCCACACCCTGTCCCGATTTTTCACACTTGCTGTCTGGTCACCCTACAGGCGTCTGAGTCTCTCCCTGCTCTTCCCCTGTAGCTTATCGCTGCGGGAGCCCGCTGGGCTGGAGCCGGCTCTACGGCTTCCGGGCTCTGCAGAATGGCACCAACTGGAGCCCGCGTCTCGCTGTCTTCGGTGACATGGGGAACATCAACCCCCAGTCCCTGCCCAGGCTCCAGCGCGACACGCAGCAGGGCATGTACGACGCGATCCTGCACGTAGGTCGGTGTCACGCCGCGCTCCCCCCAGGTTCCTGGGATCGGGGCTGGAGAAGGGACGGGCTCAGGGGGCGGGGATGGGACACGGGGCCTTTTCCCTCTAGGGGGCGCTGGTGATCCGGCCCCAGGGCAGGAGACTGGCTGGCTCAAGGGTCAGGGAATGGGACATGTGGCCTTTCCCCTTTAGGGGGCGCTGGTGATCTGGTCCCAGGGCAGGGACTGGCTGGCTCAGGGGGCAGGGAATGGGACACGGGGCCTTTTCCCTCTCGGGGGCGCCAGCTCCCATCCCATCCATGTCAGGAATGACCGACAGTCATCCCCATCTCATGACCCGTTGGTGCCCCCTGGAATGAACTCGTTGGGTCTGTGTCCAGGGCCCACGTCCCCCAAAGCACCGCCAGGGGCGCTAACTGCCCCCCTCTTTGGGGATCTCAGCCCAGGACTGGACTCACCTCTCAGTTTAAGGAGCACCCCTCTCCCCTCCAGAGATTAGGGCAGGATTCAGGGGGCATCAAACCAGCACTGTTGGCTTAATAATCGGGGGGGGGGACCCCCAATCTGGGTAAAATCTCCCCCAGGCCCCCCCCCTGCCCCCAGGGCAGAGCAGCCGATTCACTGTGATCCTCTTGTCTTCCCCAGGGGATTTTGCCTATGACATGGACCAGGTAAATTCTGTAGCCACGCTGCCGCCTGTGCCTTCCCTTCTCCTCCGGCTGCGCCCCATCCCGCTCCCCTCCATGTTCGGGGGGCTGGCCCCACTCGCTGGCGTCTCTGCGGTGGAGATCCAGGGCCGACGTCGGGAGGGATCCCCCAGGAGAAGGGGCTGTGTGCTCAGCTCCCAGGGTTTCTGGGCCCCCATGAATGCACGTCCACCTGTGTGCGTCCCCACCCGGCCTGGTCGGGTATCTCTCCCCTGCATGTCTCATGGACTCAGCGAGGTTTACAAAGCTGCTCCAGCCCTGGAGCTAACCCAGCTGGCAGAGGCTGGCACGTGGGTTTGATTCCCGTACACAGCGACTGGCCCAGGAGGCCGGTATTATGAGCCCAGGCCCAGGGGAGATTGGAGCTGCTTTGGGATGTGCCAGGGAGCTGTGTCGCCTACAATGGGAATTGAAGCAACAATGGCAGGCGGGTTGGGCCCGTCCACCCCACTCCCCATCCTTGCCCTGGTGGCCATGTATGCAAACCCACACGCGTGTTGCATTTGCACACGGATCTGCCCACCCATTTCCATGCACGTGGCCATACAGCCCCCAGGTGTGTAAATGCGCTCCGAGGGCACAGCATTCCCAGGTGCCTCAGCTGATGCGACTCTCTCTGGGGTGTAGTGTAACGCCAGGGTCGGAGACGCCTTCATGCGCAAGATCGAGCCCGTCGCTGCGTCGGTGCCGTATATGACGTGCCCGGGGAACCACGAGGAGAAATAGTGAGTGGGCGGATCTCGCACGGGGTGCCTATGGGCGCGACGGCTGGCTCTGCCCCTCCCTCACCTCAGCCACCCCCCAGCTTTCTCCCCTTTCCCCACCCCAGACGCTGCCCGTGGATTCCCTCCCAGCCTTGGCCACAGACCTCTGGTGGGGTTTATTTGCTCCATGCTTGAACAGCGCCCCCTGTCGGACACACGCAGGACGTGCCCCTGCAGGGAACTGCCAGAGCACCTGGCTCAGACGGGATTTATGGGTCTATACTGGCCTGATGGGATTATGGGGGAGGGGGATTTGTTGTCCTGGGAGCCTCTCAGCCTGCGGTTGGGGCGGGGGAAGAGGTGGCGGAGCCGGAGGTGTCTCCATCTGCTCCCGGGAGAGGGACTAGGAGCGGCAGCCTAGAGGCCAGGGTGAGGGGTGCATTACGGATGCTTGAGATGCCAGTCTGGGAATTGGGAGGGGGGAGGATTAAATCCACCCCCCCACACCCTGCCTCACACACATCCGCTGCAGCCCTAATTGTTCTTTCCCCCCCCAGCAACTTCTCCAACTACCGTGCCCGATTCAGCATGCCCGGTGACACGGAGGGCCTGTGGTACAGGTGAGCACCCCGCCTGGCCCCCAGGGGGCAGCGTTCCAGCCCCAGGCGCCCGACCCCGGCAAAGGTGCAGGGGGATAAGAACACCAGGGGCAGGACTCTCTGGGCCTGGCTGTGCTTGGTTAGAGTGGGGGGCCGGGGGGCTGGGACGCCTGGGTTCTATCCCCAGCTCTGGGAGGGGAGTGGGGTCTAGTGGTTAGAGCAGGGAGGCTGGGAGTCGGGCCGCCTGAGTTTTATCCCCAGCCCTGTAAGGACAGTGGAGTCTAGTGGTTAGAGCAGGGGGGCTGGGAGCCAGGACTCCTGGGTTCTATCCCCAGCCCTGGGAGGGGAGCAGGGAGGACTGGGAGCCGGGTTCTATTGCTGCTACTGACTCCCTGTGTGTGTTGAGGGGCATGCTGC
>NW_020698445.1:0-6833 GCF_002925995.2 Terrapene triunguis
GGGGAGGAAACACAGGACCTGCCGGGCGCGTTAGCCGCGTGGAGAAAGGCAGAAGAGGGGCCGGGGGCCGGGAGCTGAACCCAGACACGTTCCCCTGGGCAATAAGGCCCAAATTTCGAACAGGGAGGGCGATTAGCCAGTGGAGCAAACTCCCCATGGCCACCAGAGCCAGCCAGGGGATCCAGTGACGGGCCCAGTGATGCCGTATACAGTTGACTCCCACGTACTGGTGAAGGTGCCAAGGAAACTGAATCCCAGCGACCTAGAGTTCCAGTTCCTGGCGTGGGCCCCCACGGTGCTCCAGCCTCTGCCCTCGTAGACTCTGCCGTCCTCGCCGATCAGGAAGCTGCAGGCAGAGCGCAGTGTGAGACCCGCACAGGCACGTCGGCCTCCCCCTCCCCTCCCCATCGCTCCCGGCAGCTCCCCCAGGGTCGTCGCTGGCCCTGCCCGGGTCCCACCGGGACACAGCTGGGGGGCGCGCGAGGGCTGTAGCCAACCCAGATCTGGGGCAGCAGAACATCGCAGGGACCTGGCGCCACACAGGAAATTCCCAGTTGGGTTTCCATCCCCTGACGTCATAATCTGAAAACATTTCAGGGAGCAAAATCCCTGGCCAGGTTTTCGTTGCGGGGCGTCAGGCCGGCCCCAGGGAAAGGCGTCGATAACGCCGGCACGGGGCGGTGTCACAGACAAGCAGGGCGCAGGCCGTGCAGCGTCTGTCGGCCGAGCTCATGGCACAACCCAGGGGCTCCCTGCGGCCCTCCATCCCCCACCAGCTCCGTGACTGCCCCTTCCCATCCCCCGCTCTTCAGGGACTCCCTCAGCCCCCCCAATCTCCCCCTGCCAGGGGCTCTATGCCCCCGAAATCCCCCTCCCCCACAGCAGAGACTCTGGGTGCACCCCAACCCAATTCCCTCTTTTCAGCCAAAAAATATTAAATATAAAAATCAAATCTCTTCTGTGGACAATTCCCCTCTACCCCTGAGTGTGGTCTCTGCTGCCCCCATGTGGCTGCTTGGGGGCAGTGGCCCCGAGTCCACCCATAGCTCTGGGGAGGCCCCCTCCCCACCCTGCCCCCACTCACTTGTAGCCGATGTCGGACCAGCCGTTTGAACCCATGTGGTAGTTCTGGATGCCCCGGACCTGCTGGCTACAGGAGGCCTGTGTGTAGCAGCGGTTTCCTGCCGTGTGGTGGATGATGACAAAGGGCACCGGGGTTTTCAGCGGGACCCTGCTTCTCGGGGTCCGGGCCCTCCACTGGGAGCGAGAGACAATGGTGGGGCAGCCTGTGCCATGCGGGGGAGGGGAGAAAGGGCTGGGTTAATGTGGGTGCCCCCCACCTGCCCCAGCCCACACAGCAGGATTGGCCCAGGGCTGGTGCTCTGAGTGGGGCCGTGGCAATAGGGTGGGGGGAGCAGCCCAGCAAAGGCCGTGCACGGCGCAGGGGGGACGCGCAGCCCTGCATTGAATGAGACGGGGCTGGGGAGAGGCCTGGCCGGGAGCCTGCTCGCCGTGAAGCAGCACCCGCCGCTGGCAGCAAAGGGGCGAATGGGGAGCCAGGCCAGGCTGGAGGGAGGCCAAGCAAGGGCTGGGCTGGAGATGGCAGGTGGGGCTGGGTAACTCCATCGTTAATTTCCCACTCCTGGATTTCCGCCCCCCCCCCTCCACTTCTCAGCTGCATCAGGGATCCGAACTCACCGAGCACCACGGCGCAGAGCGCTGAGAGCAACACGACCCGCATCAGCAGCAGCATCTTCCTCTCGCTCAGTCCTGTGGGGACACGCGCCCGTCACAGCCGCCTGCCACCCCCAGGAGGGGGCACTACTGGGCCGGAGCCAAACACCCCTAGAGCCCCTGGGTAGCAGAAACCCCTGCGCTCAGGCTGCCCCGGGCTCCAAGCCCGGCCTGTTGCCTGAGGGCAGCATCCCAGCCCTGCCCAGATCCCCCTCCCCCCCGAGCTCTCCTGGTCCCCATGGCAGCCCCTTGAGCAGCAGGCTCGGCGCTGGCCCCAGATGTACTAACAACACCTGCCCAGCTGGGGCTGTGGGGAGAAGAGCCGTGCTGGGGGCAGAGCTGGTCCATGGAGACCAGTGCCCCGTGGGGTGCAGAGCGGGGCTGGCATGTGCCCACCTGGATTCCTGCAGAGCTGGGAGGAGAGTGAGCTCCGGGCACCGGCACCTGTTGCTCTCTATAAGCGCCTGGCAGGGCTATGGGGGGGAGGCCAGGTAGTTGCTCAATAAACTATTGTGCCGATGCTGTTTGGGAGCCCAGCCACTGAGGAGGAAGGAGTGGGGGGAGGGGGAGGATTTCACTGGGGGCTGCAGTTGCTTAAGACCAAGCCGGGCTCGTGCAGCAGGGCTCAGAGGTCTGTAGCAGCACCAGGGCCGACAGACTGCGTCCGAGTGGGAGGGAGCGATTCTGGCCTGGCAGCGCGATCCCAGGGGCAGAACCTTCATCCCAATGTGGGCAAGGCTGGGCACAGAGCACAACCTGGCCTGGAAAGCTGGGGAACGCTGCACCGGGGGGACAGCACGTCAGCCACCGTCCGTGCCACAATTTTCTGCTGTGACCGATCCAGACACGCCGCCTGCCCCACTTCCCCTGAACTCCAGCTGCAGGGCACTAAGGCAGCGCCTGAAGGTGCCAACCTAGATCAGCCCAGAGCATCTGTTCTTGGAGCTCCAGTGTTATCAACACTAACAGCAGACAAGGCTGCATGTGAATTTATAAGACCTCAGTGCTACTTTTAAAGAAAGACCACAGCACGGTCTGGTGACAAAGGCCCTCGGCCAGGTTCATTGCCCTGAAGGCGCAGTCCTAGTGCCCTGGCTCCGTGGTTACAGGTTCACTAACATGAGTGCCCCGTGGCAAGGAGCAGCTCAGTCAGCAACAGGAGTCGCCGCTGTCTCCTAGGCCACACACAGGCTGACAGTGAGGTACCCGAGAGTAATAGACTGAGACAAGCAGCTTCCATCCCACCTTCCGTGTGTCACCACATTCACCTGTCACCTCCCCTGGGTCCTGAGATCTTGGACAAAACACCCCCTGTTTATTTTGTCCAACCATTTTATTTTGCAGTAAATTGAATGTATTTGTACCACCTACGCTATATTTACGTTAATATCTAGTGTGTGGGACACTAGCGACAACTTTGCCACGTACCTGTACCGGACAGTAAACTTGTCAGCATTTGCTTTAACCCATGGCCTGACTTTGGTTCACAGCCTCTGGTTCAAGCCTCAAATCTTGCCCCAGGCCCAGTGCTCCAGGCTCTCTGTGCTACCCCGGTCGCTGCAGACACACAGTGCCCGAGATCGGGGCCGGGGAAGGGATCTGCGCCCACAGCTCCCACCTAGTGGTCTGGCGACGTCGTGACAGGCCCTCTCTGTCCTGGTGCCCCCTGTTGGTAGCCGCTCCCACCCTGTGCTGTCTGTCCCCTCCTGTAACTAACTCTCCGGCTGGGTCACAGGCTGTGTCCACCCCCACTGGAGTACATAAATGGTCCAACAAATATGTGTTCCCCTGTCCGGCAATAGGCTTCAGGTATTGCCTGGCCAAACCCCAGAGTCAGGACTCTCTGGGATGTGGGTCTCCCTAGTCCTGAGTCGTTGCGTCAGGGACAGGCCATGGGCTCCAGCAGGACCCAAGGCGGGCAACTGAGATCTGCCCCTGGAGTACTCTGTGCCACCCTCTCCCACCCCCGGGTTGCTTCCCGCCAGCCTTACCAAGCCAGAGGGAAAAGCAGAGATTTGAAGAAACCCGAGGAGATGTCTCCGACCTTGCAAATGTCCAGAGTCCTTCCCCCTCAGCCGCTCAGGTAGAGCATCAGCTGGGCCTGCCACCGGCTCCTTCTGCAGATACCAGCTCTGCTCACCTCCACTGGTGCCTTTCAAGGGAGCTGCTCTCTGCTCCCTGCCAAGCTCCTCCTCCGGCCGGGCAGTGCCCTGAAGGTGTGGCACACAGCTGCCAGGTAGGCTTGTCAACATTGTATTTCACAAATAACAGACTGTTTTCTTAGCACCCCCACCCCACCCCACCTCCTGATATTAATATCGTTGTCATCATTGTGATGCTGTAGGGAATAGGTGAAACACTTTATGATATGATTGATACCATAATTATTATAGAATTGCAATGAATCTTCTCAGATATGCCGTCTAAGCTATCAGTGGGAAAGTTATCATTCCCTAAATATGATCACCACCTGTATATGTCTGTGTCATCTTTGTTTTGTGAATTATAAATATGTATGGTCTGTTTGTCTCTCACACTTGGGCTGTGGTTCTGGGTGAGACCCCAGACACAATGGCATCAGAACCAAGCTCCTTGATGGCCCATCACGGGACATCAGCTGTACAATGAACCCGTCGAAAGAAGCCTGGAGGGGCTACATCTCATGAGTCAGCAAGACATGTAGGGACGAGCCTATGGACAGGGAGGTATAAGGCTTTTCCATGCCACGTGCTGGGCAGCTTGTGTTTGGGACACAGGAAGGACGAGCCACATGGAGCTGCGTCATCTCCATTTTGTCTCCAATCCTGCTTCTGGACTCGCTCCTTTGCAAACTGAAGCGCTGAACAAGGACTGAATGACCCACCCAAGCTGTGGATTGGTTCCAGAGGGACTTTCAAGCCGGCAAACTCACCAATACTGCTAAGAATCTGATATAGGGACTTTGAAGTCTTATGTATGTATCTGATTGCTTTGACCATTGAACAACTCTCTTCTTGTTCTTTCTTTTCTTTTATAATGAACCTTTAGTTTTAGACACTAAAGCGTTGGCTGGCAGCGTGGGATTTTGGGTAAGATCCTAACTAATATTGACCTGCTAACGTGGCTGGCCCTTTGGGGATCAGAAGAACATTTTGTATAGTGAGCAGAGTTCTAAATAACTTCTCACTCTACTGGACGCAGGTGCTGACTGGGAGTCAGAGTACTGGGATGCATAAAGAGACTCTCAGCCTGGCTGCTATGGAGGAGATGGGGAAGCTCCAGGGCACAGAGAAATGGGGCATGGGTGGGTGAAGGAGCATAGCATCGCTAGTCCTTGCCAGGGCACTAATGATCCATCTGGAGACAGCCTTGAACTCCCCAGCCTGGGGGTGAACAGGGAAGGAAGAAGTGAGGCCCTGGAGGGAGGTGGTGGGCGTCTCCCAGCAGTTCGGCGACCCCAGCCTGCCCATGGGTGCTGGCAACACCCCCAGCCAGAGCTAACCACAGCAGGGTTAATGGTCCACCGGCAGCCGAGGAGCGTGAGCCGGGCTGGAGCAGCCTCGCCCTGCGGAGGGTGATGGGAGAGGAGCAGCTGTTTGCCTCCAGCGAGCACCGGCTCCGCGGGCTCCCCCTCCATCGCCCCGCGGGGCCATCGCTCGGGCACACAAGCTGGGGACAGGGGAGGAGGATGGCCAGTCCCCGGGAGCTGGGCACAGGAGCTAACTGGGTAGGGAAACAGCCCCTTTGGCAAACATGCCCCAGGATGGGAGTCCCTGAGGAGCCCCCAAAGCCCCCCACGCTTGTGGAGCCACTTCCACCTCCCGGTCAGGGACAGGCCAGGGCCTTGGCTCAGGAGTGTTGGGTAGAAACCCAGCCAGCGCCCGGGGTTCATTTTGGGGCGGGCGTTTTGTTTCTGGAAGCCCAGTTAGCCGACATGTTTTTTTGCGTACGAGGTGGCCATTCATCTAAGCAAACCCAGCCAGCTCCCATGATTCTTTGGCGTGAGCAGTGGCCAGTTGATCTGAATAAATCCAGTCTGCACCCATATCTCTTGGCTCAAAAAATGGCCATTTTCCTTTCAGAAACCCAGTCACCTCCCCTGATTCCTTGGCTCGTGAGGCAGCCATTGTGTGTTAAGGCGCCCAGTCGGCGCCTGTACTTCTTAGCTTGTGAAGTGGCCATTTTGTTTTCAAACCTCAGACATTTCCCATGAGTCCTTGGCTTGTACAGCAGCCATCTTGTCCTTCCCCTGCTGCCCTGCTAGGATCACATAGGTGATTGTTTCGTTACCGACGCCGCTGTATGACGATGGGGGGCAGGGCCTGGTTTCGGGGGACACTAGAACAGGCGTGAGGAACATAGGACAGGCCTGAGGCACATTGGTAGAAAGTGGTGGGCATGTGGGGGTGACCCAGGCTGTGCCCCCCATACAGGAGCCTGGGCTGCAAGAGGCCGTGATATGGGGATCTTGGTTGAGCCCTAAATTCACCGGGGCCACAATAGGGGCTGCACCTTCCCCCAGGAGCAGCGCCAGCCCCGAGCCTCCAGCCCTGCCGTGGGATGGCCCCCTTTGCCGCAGGGAGCTCCCCGCCTGCTATCAACCCTTTTATATCAGCAGCTGCTGTTTGCTCAGGGGGCAGATCCCCGGCTTCCATTAGCTCCCGGGAGCCGGAGCCGGCCACCGCCACAGTGAAACCGGCCGGGCAGGGCCCACCGATGGGTGTAGGCTGCAGGGTCCCGGTGCCCAGCAGCCGAGCAATGATCTGGGGGCCACTGGCTCGGGCTGCGACCCATCTCCCCAGGCCCCTGCTGGAGATCTGGGGGGAGCCCAGCACACGGAGAGCTTTGCCGGGGGCGGCGTAGGAGCCCTTCCCTCCCCCGAGGAGGCTGCATCCTGCTGTGCCCGTCGCATCCCTCCCCGCACCCCCACAAGCCCAGCCCCTCCCTCAACACCTCGGAGACATTTACAAGCTGTTTGCCGAGGGCTTTTATAGGTGGTCATTATGCTGTAAAGGGCCAGGGCGCTGCAGACAGGAGCTACAGCTGTTGTTTTTTATGACAATGTCGGCACGTTTGTTTCGGCGATATTGCCCAACCTAATAATTTCAAATTATGATTTG
>NW_020698445.1:6933-9602 GCF_002925995.2 Terrapene triunguis
CCGGGAGCAGGGTGGAGAGCCCGGCTGGGGCTCTCCGCTCTCCCCGGCGGCCAGAGAGACCCCGGCGGCCAGAGCACCGGGGGAGGGCGGCGAGCCCGGTCGCGGCGCCGCTCTCAGGCCTGAGCGCCCCGCTGTGCCGCCCCCCTCCAGGCGCCGCCCCGAGCACATGCTTGGTTGCCTGGTGCCTGGAGCCGGCCCTGATGATTTGTAAGCAAGGTCTGAATGAGCTCTTCCCTGACAGCTAGTGATGGGCTTGGGGCGGGGGGGGGGCTTCAGGACTGGACTGCATTTACATGAATGCACCTATTCTGCCTAGGTATCCGGCAGGCAGAGCTGTGTTGCCCAAGTGATAAATTTTGGCTGGTTTTTTCTTCGGCAGTATTTGCTTCAGGTTGGGGGGCTGTCTGTAAGCAAGGACTAGCCTGTCTCCCAAGGTCTGTGAGAATGAGGGATCATCCTTCAGGTTGTAGATAGGTCGTAGATCCTTGATTATGCGCTGGAGAGGTTTTAGTTGGGGGCTGAAGGTGACGGCTAGTGGCGTTCTGTTACTTTCTTTGTTGAGCCTGTCCTGTAGTAGGTGACTTCTGGGTACCCTTCTGGCTCTGTCAATCTGTTTCTTCACTTCACCAGGTGGGTATTACCCATAGCAGTACCCGCATGGCCCCACAGTATGCCAACATTTTTATGGCTGACTTAGAACAACGCTTCCTCAGCTTTCGTTCCCTAGAGTCCCTCCTCTACTTGTGCTACATTGATGACATCTCCATCATATGGACCCACAGGAAGGAGGCCCTTAAGGAATTCCACCAGGATTTCAACAGTTTCCACCGCACCATCAACCTCAGCCTGGACCAGTCCACACAAGAGATCCACTTCCTGGACACTACAGTGCAAATAAGCAATGGTCACATAAACACCACCCTATACCGGAAACCTACTGACCGCTATACTTACCTACATGCCTCCAGCTTCCATCCAGACCAAATCACACGATCCATTGTCTACAGCCAAGCTCTAAGATACAGCCGCATTTGCTCCAATCCCTCAGACAGAGACAAACACCTACAGGATCTCTATCAAGAATTCTTAAAACTACAATACCCACCTGGGGAAGTGAAGAAACAGATTGACAGAGCCAGAAGAGTATCCAGAAGTCACCTACTACAGGACAGGCCCAACAAAGAAAGTAACAGAACGCCACTAGCCGTCACCTTCAGCCCCCAACTAAAACCTCTCCAACGCATCATCGAGGATCTACAACCTATCCTGAAGGACAATCCCTCACTCTCACAGACCTTGGGAGACAGGCTTACAGACAGCCCCCCCAACCTGAAGCAAATACTCACCAGCAACTACACACCACACAACAGAAACATTGACCCAGGAACCTATCCTTGCAACAAAGCCCGATGCCAACTCTGTCCGCATATCTATTCAATGGACACCATCACAGGACCTAACCACATCAGCCACACCATCAGGGGCTCGTTCTCCTACACATCTACCAATGTGATATATGCCATCATGTGCCAGCAATGCCCCTCTGCCATGTACATTGGCCAAACTGGACAGTCTCTACGCAAAAGAATAAATGGACACAAATCAGACGTCAAGAATTGTAACATTCAAAAACTAGTAGGAGAGCACTTCAATCTCCCTGGACACTCAATAACAGACTTAAAAGTGGCCATTCTTCAACAAAAAAACTTCCAAAAAAGACTTCAACAAGAAACTGCGGAACTGGAATTAATTTGCAAACTAATTTGCAAACTAGATTCCATCAAATTAGGCCTGGGTCACTACAAAAAGTAATTTTCCCTCTGTTGATACTCACCCCTTCTTGTCAACTGTTGGGAATGGGCCATTTCCACCTTGATTGAATTGGCCTCGTTAGCACTGACCCCCCACTTGGTAAAGCAACTCCCATATTTTCATGTGTTGTAATACATATACTGCTTACTGTATTTTTCACTCCATGCATCTGATGAAGTGGGTTTTAGCCCATGAAAGCTTATGCCCAAATAAATTTGTTAATCTCTAAGGTGCCACAAGGACTCCTCGTTGTTTTTATAAACAAGGTGATTAACAGGTGATTAAGATAAGAAAGGGCTGTGAGGATGTTTCCTAAAGTTCAATGATCTTTTCCAAGCTGGGTGAGTTGCAAAAAGTGAGCAGCGGAAATGATAGAAAGTGATTGTAGATTTTTCTATAATTGTTTCAATTGTTGGATTCCAGAGGTGGTAACAAAGTTACTAATGTCTTTCTTTTACAAGCTAGCTGATTTTTTAGACAAAGGAAGAAGACGGGGATTGATATGAGAACTGAAAGGTGGATAAGGCACTGGTTGAAGGGGAGATTACAATGGGTCACACTGAAAGGTGAACTGTCAGGCTGGAGGGAGGTCACTAGTGGAGTTCCTCAGGGATCAGTCTTGGGACCAACCTTATTTAACATTTTTATTACTGACCTTGGCACAAAAAGATCCGGCTGTGCCTGTCCCATCCCTCCCCGAACCCCCACAAGCCCAGCCTCTCCATAAACACCTCGGAGACATTTACAAGCTGTTTGCCGAGGGCTTTTATAGGTGGTTATTGTGCTGTAAAGGGCCAGGTCCCTGCAGATAGGAGCTACAGCTGTTGTTTTTTATGACAATGTCGGCACGTTTGTTT
>NW_020698446.1:0-13379 GCF_002925995.2 Terrapene triunguis
CTCTCTCTGCCCCCCAGACTCCAGCCCCACCACGACGTACACGCGGGAGCTGTATGATTTCCCTCGTCGTGAGGGTCGCACCGGCTACCTGGGCGATGGTGAGTGGGGGGTGGGTAGGGGGGGCAGCATTTTCTCTGGTGGGGGTGGCAAGGGGGTGATACAGAGCAGCGAGGATGTGGGGGGAATACGAAGGCGGGAAGGGGAGTCTGGTACGATTCCCTTGGCCTGGGCTTGACACCCCATCCCCCGCGCCATGTTCACATTCCTGCAGCAGGGAGTTCCAGGGGTGGAGCTCCAGTGGGGAAGGGGAGAGCCGTGCCCAGCCCCCCATCTCACCCCACTCCTCTCTGCCCCCAGACATGGACACCGAGTCCTACGAAGAATCTTCCTCCTCCTCCTCCTCCTGGCTCTATGGGGCAGCCCCAGGTCCCCTGGGGGAAGCCACCGCCCGCCAGCCGGTAAGTCAACCCCTGGGTGTGTGTGTGTGTGGGTGGGACGTAACCTCCCCAAATAACGTCTCAGGGGTGCGGGCAGCCTGGCCTGGGAAAGACAGAAGGCACGGGTGTCTCTCTCTCCCCCCGCCCCTTTGGCGCTACCAACTTTCCAGTCCCCTCACTCCCCCCTGCTTGGTCCTACCACCTCCAACCCCCAACTCTGCCCCCGTCCCAGCACCGTGGGGGGCAATCCTGGATTCGGCCGCTGGCCCGGCCTGAAAAACTCAAACCTTAAACCGTTTGCTGCCGGGCGATGTTGGGCCCAGCGGAGCCGGAACTGAATTTTGGTGAAATTGTCTAAAAACCGATGCAACTTCCCGGGAGCTGATTTTCGGCTGGGTCGATAAATTCTCTCGTCGGTAGTTTGCCCCTGTAGGAAAGATAAAGAACCAGCCCCGGAGAGTTTAATACAGACAGAAACACTGCCCGTCTCTGGGACACCGTCTTGTGCCGCGGCGTTACGTCCCCCAACGCGGTCAGCTCCCAAAACGACCCTCGTAATGGATGATTTGACAATTTACCAGCCTCTCCCCGGCCCTAAAGCGCAGTCTGGTTCTTTGGCTTGTTCTGTCCCCTGGCCTCCCACGTACCCCCGAGCGTGTCCTGGGCAGAACATTTCTACTCGGGACAAAGTTCTCCTGTTCTAAGAGCAAAACCCACTTCAGCTTCGCAAAAGGAGGCGGCGCGTATTTGAACAGGGTGATCGGGAGCCGGAGGCCGGTTCAGGGCAGGGACCGGCTAGAAACGTATCTCCGAGATACTGTTCTGGTGATAGCGTGAACTTTCTTAGTGTACGTGATGTGATAAGACGTATTGAGGATGGGGTGTGGGTGTGTGAGAGAGAAATATAACCCCACAAAAGTGAGTTTCAGAAAACTTTGTTTTGAAATTGAATTTCATTATTTCGGGGCTAAAATTTGGCTTGGGAATTTGGTTCCCCTGCCAGTTTGGGTTCGTTTTCTGTTCTCTCACGGTGGTTACGTTATTTGAACAGGCTGTGTGAGATCGAGACAGAAATGACCCGCCGTTCCGCCTCGTGAGATAATGGCGTCATCTAAACAAGTCGAGATTCCCCCCCAAAAGGCTCTTTTCTAACCAAAAAAATAATTGTTTGGAGCCCGTCCATTTTCTGGGTAACTTACAGTCGATTTCTTGCCCGGCGCCCGTTGTTTGCGGACGGGGTTCGGAAGCGATTGACTGTCGAGCTGGGTGACGTTTTTCAGCCCGTGGCAGCGTGCGGCGGAGAGATTCTGCGGTGGGACCAGTCCTGGGGCTCTCCCCCGGAGACGCGGTCGGCCCGGTTGGGCGTCCCCATTGCAAAGCCCGGGCGGGCGATCACGCTGCATTGGGAACCTGGGTTTACAATTGCCAGCCCTGGGGCTCCCGACTGAGGCTGGGCTGCGTAGCCGGGGCTGAGGGTTTTCTAACCCTCTCCATGTGCGTGTGGACCGTCGAGGGGCCCGAACCTGACACCGAGCCCAGGGCAGCGATAGTTTTGAGAGTCGCTCGGACTGGGGGGGCTGGCTGGGCTTGTGAAGCCACAGCCAGTGTTTCGCCGTTCGCTACCCCAGGGGCGTGTGGGCACCGCTAATGTATCCCCCTCCCCCCCGCAAAGTCGTAAGTTAAATCTCCGCAAGCGGCAATACGCGGGAGGTTCCCTTTTCACTCGCCGCGGCCGCTCAGGTTAGCCGCCAAATTCAGCCCCCATAGGTAGGCGGGGACAAATCAGCTTTCATTGATTTTAATCATTGCGTCAGATAACGGTTGGTTTTGAGCCCCTTTTTTTCCAATTTTTTATTTTATGGGTTGAAATGTTCTCAGGTGAGCAAAATTCTGGGTTTGAAGCATTTTTTTTTTTTTTTTTTTAAATCTTTTTACATTTTCCCAGTGTTACGACTGTGGCCCCTGAGATTTAGCCTGAATTCTCTCTGCTGGATACTCTAGGATCAACCCCACCCCTAGAGATACTCGCCTGCTACGTTGTCACAGCTCGGCTAAATTGGGGGCTTTACGCATTTTTATTTTA
Organism: Terrapene triunguis; assembly: GCF_002925995.2. Taxonomy (NCBI): domain Eukaryota; kingdom Metazoa; phylum Chordata; order Testudines; family Emydidae; genus Terrapene; species Terrapene triunguis. The sequence continues at coordinate 2,521 of NW_020698446.1, forward strand.
GTCAATTTAAATTTGCACAGTTGCGGGCAGTTACGGGGGGAAAGGGCAGGGATCGGGGGAGGGGAGACGACCCCAGCCCCACCATCATCTATTTGATGACCCTAGACAGCGAGATTGAAAAATGTAAACTTCATACCCGTTAAAACAGCAACATCCCGTATCCAAGTCTGGAAAGCAAGTCCCCGTAAATACACTCTAACGAGCGCTCCCAGCTGTCCATTTCTACCATTATCCCATTTTCTTCTTGGTTCTGTGTGGCTGGGGAAATTGAGGCTTACCGGGATCGACCGCTAAAAATCGACTCCTTCCCGTTGGATTTGCCGTCGACTCGGTGGCAAATGAAAATTGAATCCCACCGTTCTAGTTCCTCCCTTTTTATTTCTGAGCAAGGTCTCAAACGTGAGGTCCAGGCCCGTCAACGCTCTCGTTACGTCGCGGGGGGCTGTGCGAAATGTTACACCCGCAGTGAGGTTGACCCCACTTCCGGTGCCGACGCCGCTCAGTCTCCAGGAGAATTCTTCGCCGCCGCCATCTCTTGGAGAGGCGGCTGCAGTAGAGGGACGGGAAAACACCTTTTTACTCCCCTTTCGAAGGGAGTTAAATGAAGTGGCCTTAATTTAGCATCAAGTCTCTCTACTCTAGTATCAAAGTGCAGCTGCAGGGAGGGTCCATAAGGCACCTATGTACCTAGGAATCCTGGCCACACTGCTGTTTAAGTTAGGGTGAGCTGCCCCCTGCCCCCATTTGTACCCCCCAGACCGCTTGCCTTTAGTATCTCATGTCTTCTCCAAGTATCTGCTGTCCCCACAACAATAGGCGGCAGTTTGGGTGTGCAGGATGTGGGGGGGAAACCCCAGTTTAAGGCTTGTATTGCCGCACCGTCCCTGTAGAGGGGATATGCAAATTACCCCCTAGGCAGAGCCGGAGTATGCAAACGAGGGAGGGCGTGGCCTGCATTACCGGGCTGCCCCTGTAGAGGGGGTTCTGCCCCCCCTTGCTGACGGTGCGTTTCCTTGCAGATCGGAGAGGCCGCGTCCTATACCCCGAGCAGGTCGGGGGAGACCGGGAGGGGAGAGGGGGTCGCGGGCAGGGGGGGGGGGGGGTGTCGTGGTGTGGTTGGGTCCCCCTTGCGGGGGGTCCCCCGGGGGTCCCCCTTCTTGGGTGCTACCTGGCATTGAGCTGGGGCAAGGGGGGGGGTGTATGTGTGGACGGTGTGGTTTGTGGGGGGTGCTGCTAGCCGTGGGGGCGATACCAGGATGGGGGGAGCTGTGGGTCTGTGAACACTAACCGCTGCCCCCCCCCCCTCTTTCCCCCCCCCCCCCCGGGGACGCCACCCCCTACCCGCGGGTCTGCCAGGCTCGCCCGGCCCCGCCCCCCATGCGGGTGGAGCCGCGCCGCGCCATCCACCCCCTGCCCCGCGGGGGGCCGGGCGGGGCCGCAGGGGGAGGCTCCCGGCGCTTCCTGCCTCTCTGGCTTCAGCTGCTGCTCTTCGGGGTGCTCGCGGCCTTCCTGCTCTACGTGTACTGCGCCCTGCAGGGCGGCGCCGACGACAACCCGTTCGTGCGGCACCACGAGGAGTGAGGGGGCGCCCGGCCTGTCCCCTCCCCCAGGGGCCCACGTCCTGTCTCCCTGCCCCCCGACGCCCCCAGGGGCCCACGTCCCGTCTCTCAGCCCCCCTGTCCTGTCCCCCTCCTCCCCGGGCATCCCAGGGGCCCACGTCCCGTCTCCCTGCCCCCTGATGCCCCCAGGGGCCCACGTCCCATCTCTCAGCCCCCCTGTCCTGTCCCCCTCCTCCCCAGGCACCCCCAGGGGCCCACATCCCGTCTCCCTGCCCCCCGACGCCCCCAGGGGCCCATGTCCTGTCTCCCTGCCCCCCAACGCCACGTCTCATCTCTCAGCCCCCCGGCCAATCCCTCCTTCCCCTTCCCCCCCCAGGGACCCCTGTCTCCCCCTGGCATCCATGCCCCCCCATCATCTTCAAAAACCTCCCCCCCCATCATGGCCCTGCCCCCAATTCTGCCAGCTCCCTCCCCCCGTCCCTGCTCAGGGATGGTTATTGGGGAGGGGCTCCACAGCTACCCCCACCTCCAGCAGGCCAGGGTCCCTGCTGGCGCCTGGCGTGTTTACGTAGGGCCTACGCTAAGTGCCTCCCGGCTCCGCCCTGCCCTGTGCCTAGCCTAAGGGGGATAGTGCTACCCCATTCCCCCGGGGGTTAACACTATGGTGGGGGAGAGGCCATGACTGGGGGGGGGGGTCCCAACACACACTGCAGCTCCTGCCTAATCCAGGATCATCTCTGCCCCCCCCATGCCCCTCTCCACACCCCCCCCCGGAGCTCTTCTCCCCCTCCCCCGACCCACCCTGGAGTCGTTCCACTCCTTTTCTGGGGGGCGGGGAAACTAGTCTGCTTCCCCTCCCCCCAAGTGTCGGGGGGGGCTGTTGCCTCCCCAGGGGAATCGGTGACTATTTGCCCCTTCGAGACCAAGTGGTGCTGGTTAGCTTTTGCTTTTGTAATCTGCTTGAGCAGGTGCTGGTGGGGCGGGGGGGGGTGGGGGTCGCTGCATTTTCCTAGCCAAGGGGTTTGCTTTTGAAACAAACCAGCCGTGTGGGAGCCACTCAATAAAATTGGGGCTTTTTTTGGTTGTTTTGTAAAATTTGGGCTTGTTTGTTTGGGGGGGAAGTGCCCCAAGCCAGCCACCCCCCTACGTGTGATAGCCCCTCTGTGCCAGCCACTCCTCTGCCCCCCTGGAACCAGTCTCTCCCCCCTCAAATAATACTGCACAGAGCCAGGACTCCTGGGTTCTCTCCCCAGCTCTGGTGGTTAGAGTCGGGGGGGGGGGGGGCGGGGGGGGGGGGGGGGGGGGGGGCCCAGGACTCCTGGGGGGGGGGGGGGAGCCGGGACTCCTGGGTTCTTTCCCCAGCTCTGGCAGGGGGGACTGTAATGGCGTTGAGTAGGGCCGGGGGCTGGTGGACGGATTTTCAGCTGGTCTCCCGCCCACCTCAGAACAAAGTGCTTCTAAAGTCATAATTTAGCTTGTTGGCCCAAGCCGGCCGGGCCTTCCTGCGTCTAGGCCTAGAACCGCTGCCCGGCCATGCGCAAATTCCTCCGCGGAGAGCTTAGCTCTGGGCTGGCGGGAGCCTTCACCTGCTCCTGGCCCGTGTGCCGAGCCCCAAACCCTCAGCTCCGAGTCCCATTCGACGGGGTTTGAAACACGGGGCGGCTGAGACAGGAGCTGCTCTGGAAATGCCAGATTCCCCCACAGCTCAACCAAGGGGGTGTTAGCTGCTGTGCCTCAGTTTCCCCCTCTATATAATACAGATAGTACACCAGAGAGTGGGACACGGGCTGTCCCAGAGACGTCTCTTCTCCACTGGCAGGCTGGTGGGTCTGGTTCTCATGCTCAGGATTACCAGATTTGGGGTGGGGAAGGGTCCCCCCTCCCCCCCAAAAATCAGCTGGGAGATTTCACGAACAAGGTCAGCTCCCAGACTACTGCACGGAGCAGCACAGTATGGGGAGAAGGTGACCAGCCCTATGTGGAGAAAGAAGTGGTTCGGGACTATTTAGAAAAACTGGACGTGCACAAGTCCATGGGGCCGGATGCGCTGCATCCGAGGGTGCTAAAGGAGTTGGCGGATCAGATTGCAGAGCCATTGGCCATTATCTTTGAAAACTCCTGGCGATCGGGGGAAGTCCCGCATGACTGGAAAAAGGCTAATGTAGTGCCCATCTTTAAAAAAGGGAAGGAGGAGGATCCGGGGAACTACAGGCCAGTCAGCCTCACCTCAGTCCCTGGAAAAATCATGGAGCAGGTCGTCGGGCTCAACGGGTAGTGCCAATGGCTCCATGGCTAGTTGGCAGCCGGTTTCAAGCGGAGTGCCCCAAGGGTCGGTCCTGGGGCTGGTTTTGTTTAATATCTTTATTAATGATCTGGAGGATGGTGTGGACTGCACTCTCAGCAAGTTTGCAGATGACACTAAACTGGGAGGCGTGGTAGATACACTAGAGGGTAGGGATCGGATACAGAGGGACCTAGACAAATTAGAGGATTGGGCCAAAAAAAACCTGATGAGGTTCAACAAGGACAAGTGCAGAGTCCTGCACTTAGGACGGAAGAATCCCATGCACTGCTACAGACTAGGGACCGAATGGCTAGGTAGCAGTTCTGCAGAAAAAGACCTAGGGGTCACAGTGGACGAGAAGCTGGATATGAGTCAACAGTGTGCTCTTGTTGCCAAGAAGGCTAACGGCATTTTGGGCTGTATAAGTAGGGGCATTGCCAGCAGATTGAGGAACATGATCGTTCCCCTTTATTCAACGTTGGTGAGGCCTCATCTGGAGTACTGTGCCCAGTTTTGGGCCCCACACTACAAGAAGGATGTGGAAATATTGGAAAGAGTCCAGCAGAGGGCAACAAAAATGATTAGGGGTCTGGAGCACATGACTTACGAGGAGAGGCTGAGGGAACTGGGATTGTTTAGTCTCCAGAAGAGAGGAGTGAGGGGGGATTTGATAGCTGCTTTCAACTACCTGAGGGGGGGTTCCAAAGAGGATGGAGCTCGGCTGTTCTCAGTGGTGGCAGATGACAGAACAAGGAGCAATGGTCTCAAGTTGCAGTGGGGGAGGACTAGGTTGGATATTAGGAAAAACTTTTTCACTAGGAGGGTGGTGAAGCACTGGAATGCGTTACCTAGGGAGGTGGTGGAGTCTCCTTCTTTGGAGGTTTTTAAGGCCCGGCTTGACAAAGCCCTGGCTGGGATGATTTAGTTGGGAATTGGTCCTGCTTTGAGCAGGGAGTTGGACTAGATACCTCCTGAGGTCCCTCCCAACCCTGATATTCTATGATTCTATGATTTTTCACCTCCCCCTGCAGCACAGGGCATGGCTCGTCTGGGCCCGTCGCACTAGGGGGCACCTCAGTCTCCCCCAGCCAACAGTTCAGCCTCTAAGCCATGGGGCTCAACCCCGGGGGAACTGAATGCTTTGCCAAGGCCCCGAGTTGAAGAACTCAGCAAAGACACCTTCCGTCCAGGCTGAATTTGGAAGATCCCGTTCGTTCACTATTTGTTCTGGGCTCAAGTCACCGCTTCACCTGCTCTGTGTTCAGCTCAATAGCTGGAGCGCCGGGCGTCTCTCCCGCCAAGGCAGGTTTTCTAATCCTTGAATCATTCTCATGGCACTTCTCCGACGCCTCCCGACTGATCAACGTCCTTCTAGAGTTGTGGCTGCAGGATCGCCGCAGCGGTCGCACCAAGGCCGAATCCAGAGCTAAAACCACCTCTCCACCTACTCGAGTCTCCCATCTCGCCACCCCAGGGGGCATTAGCTCTTTTGGCCGCAGGTCGCACTGGCAGCTCGTGTTCAGCTGATTCTCCGCCGCAATCCCCAAGTCTTTTCCAGAGTCACTGCTTCCCAGTCCCCCCCAGCAGGTAAGCACGGCCGGCGGTTTGTTCCCACTGAGCCGTGTTCAAACACACACTGTTTCCCAAACGCTGCAGCTCGGTCGGTAGCAGCGACCCATCCTCTGCGTTATTTCCCGCGCCGGGGGCCATGTTCATCATACATTGACTTTTTACCACAGGGGTCAGGCGGAACCAAGGCCAACACCTTCCGGCGGTCAACATCGGTGACATCTACACTAGTCCCTTTAGCGACCAAACTTGGGAAGCTCATTAAAAGAAATTAAGTTAATTTGACAGGATCTACTTTTTCTAAGCCCGGGTGCGTGGTGTTAATTATATTGCCGTCTTTCTTAATCGAGTCCTGTAGTGGCTGTTCTATTACCTTCCCCGGGCTCAATGTCCCGCATTCTCTTTCTTCCAGCCTGCTGGAGCTTCCCCTGTGCCCCACCCGTAATGAAAACCAACATTACTGGTCCGGCCAGCTCCTTGGCCAGCTCTTTTCAAACTCTTGGATGCGAGTTCTACGAGCCTGCCGCTCTAAAAATGTCCAACTTTTAGTAGCTGGTGTTTAATGTGCACCAGGGATCCTAGTGGAACGGAAGGAGGGTCATCACTGTCCTTTTCTGCATTATTATTGAACATGGGGAAGGGCAGATTAGGATCATCGTGGGTGGGGCTGGGACCGCGTGCTGCCGGCTAGTCCCGCCCAGCGGGATGATGCCGTGATCACTGCTTGAGCTTGCAGGTGACAAGCAGATTGTCACCAGCCATCCCTTGGCGCGCGAGCATGACCTCGCTGCTCGCCTGGTGACCTGACCGCAAGCCATCGTACTTCAATACGACCACCTGCATGCGTCTCGGTGTAGAACCTTAACCCAGAGAGGAGAATTGGCTGTTGGAACAGCTTAGCGAGGGGCAGGGGTGCAGTAGATAGCCTGTTGATTTCAGGCCACTTCTCCGGTTGGTCGAGAGCAGTTTGAATTCTCCTCTAATCCCGTCCTCCGCAGACTTTGTGGGTACTCACTGGGCTGGTACCCCGCCATTTACAAAAAGATACTGAATAGAACAAACCCCTTGAGAACGACTCTGAGGAGACTTCCCACCAGTTGTGCACCTGCCTGACAGGAGCTGAGGGAATATTGTAAGTTGGGGCTTTCCGTAGCTGGGAACTTTTTTGGTGAAAACGGCATTTACCGTTTTCGGTCCTTGCTGCGGTTCCTTAAATTCCCGACAGCGTCTCCTCCTGCAAGTACAGGGTCTGGCTCCAGCACGAGTCCTGGGGTGGCAGCTAGATCGGCTCGTTTCCAAACCTCCTGCCACTGAGTCGTCTCTGAGAGCTCGGCCCTGCCGGGTTCCGCCCAACTGCTGAAAACCGCTGTGATGGGGGTCTCCTAACAGGTGGGGTGCTGAGAGGTTGGGACACTTGGTGTCTCAGTCACTTGGGCTCATGAATGGCCTCTCCTGTTGCCGTCTCGCTGCTGTTTGTACAGCGCCGTGTTTCCAGCCCGCTGCGTCTATTCCATGGCAGGCGAGGCCAGGCAGGAGCCGACGCCGGGGAGCGGCCCAGGCCCCTGGAAAGGCAGCGACCTGCTGACCTAGGAGAGCAGCGGAGGGGCGGCCACTGGCTCAGTCTGGCCGCGGTTGCCGCAGCCTTGAACGCGCCTGTTGGGCAGCAGAGCCCGGCCCCTGCAGCGGGTCTGTGGCCCCCTGGCACCACACAGACTGAGTGGACTCCTAACACTGCTTCTCCCTCCCCCAGACACCTGGGTCCTACAGCTGTTACCTGCACCCGGCTGCTCCCTCCTTTCCCCTGCTCGGGATGCAGCAGCCACCGCCGCCCCCACCTTTATACCCGGCCAATGGCTGTCGGGTCCAGCTGCGCACGTGCAGGGAAGCCTGGTTGGGTCTAAGACACTAGGTGGCAGCAGAGAGCCCCGGGGGGATTGGGGGTCTCCTTGCTCCCAGGTCAGGCCGAGGGCGGCTTTGAGGATCCCGGCTCCACCTCAGCCCACAGGGGACCCAGTCGCAGGAGTCCCCCTCCGCGGCCGTTCCGCGGTGCTCAATTGCCACGACTCTAGCGCCTGGGGGGGGGGGGGGGGGGTGTGTGCGTGAGGATATTGATGGAACAGGGACCCCCAAAGCTCCCTGGAGCACCACTAATCCCTGAGACACACTGGCCAGGCAGGGCAGAGCCGGTGGGGGACTGACCCTATGAGAAAAGGAGTAAAAAATCTTCAATGAATCAAACACTGAACCCTCCAAGCTCTGGGGCTAGGCCGCCCCCTTGCGCAGTAAGGGCAGCGCCGCAGGAGGAGGGTGAAATACTCCAGGAACCCCAATAATAACAGGGGATTCCAGCTTGACTGGGGCTGTGTTGCGTCTGGAGGGGCTGCGGTGAGAAAGGATCCAGGCCGAGAGGTGAATGCAGCTGAGGCGCTCGTGTCGAGCGACCGTCCCGTGATTCAATGTCACGCTCCCAAAGCGGGTCAGCTCAGAAAGGGAACTTGGTACGTGCGAATCAGACACAGGAGTGAGACGCCTGCAAGCTGCATGGAAACTCTTTCAAAACAGCGTGAAAGTCTCAGTCCAAACCTACACCCCACAGACGTTAATCAGAGGGGAGCCCCATGCCTGAGCCATTCTGTTCCGGGGACAGATCTGAGGAGGCTTGGGAAGAAATTAAACCGCAATAAGGCCCTAGAAACTTGGGATTCACCCATGAGTTCTGCAGGAACTGAGCTATGAAACTGCAGCACCACTCGGGATCTTGGTAAATTGGAGAACTGGGCTAGAGAGAACAAATGAAATTCAGTGAAGATGGGCTACGCTTTGGGAAGAAAAACCAAGTGCACCAGTACAGAACGGGGGAGAACTGGCTGGGCAGCAGCGCTGCTGGGAGTTGTGGTGGATCACAACCGCAACAGGAGCCAGCAAAGCGATACTGTTGGGAAAAAAAGCACGTACAATTTTCGGTTGCATTAACAGAGGCGTGGCTGCAGGTCCCAGGAGGTGACAGGACGGCTCTGCTCGGCCCAGGCTAGGCCTCAGCTGGAGGGTGTCCAGTTTCGGTCACCAATGCATAGAAAGGATGTGGAGACACTGGGTAGGACCCAGAGGCGAGCGACAAAGCCGATCAAAGGGGTGGGACGCCAGCCACGTGAGCAAAGGCTGCAGGAAGTGGGAACGCTCAGTTTGGAAAAGAGATTAAGGGGGGGGACATGCGAGCGCTCTTCGACTACTCCAAAGGCTGCCATAGAAAAGATGGAGACAGGTGGTTCTCTCTTGCCCCAGAGGCCAGGGCGAGAGGCCGTGGGTTCAAACTACAGCACAGCAGAGTGAGATTAAATCTGAGGGAAAACTTCCGGCCGGGAAGAGCAGGACGACGATGGAACCAGTCGTGGAAGCTCCTTCGAGGAAGGTTTCGAGCGGAGGCTGGAGCCATCTGTCTTGGATGGTTTAAATCCTGCGGCGTGGTCGGGGGTCAGACTAGGTGCCCCTGGCGGTCCCTTCTCACCCCACGGGTCGAGGAATCTACCCACTGTGATATGTGATCAGACCAGACTAGCGGATAGCTCGTGCGATGCAGATTTTGAAGAGAGGCGGCAGAGGCGATCCCGGCAGTCCCTGGCCAGGAAGCCTAACCTCAGTACCAGACACATGGGTTGAAACTCCAGCGAAGAACAGAACCATCGGCCACAGATGAACATGATGCTGGGAAGAGTCAACACGGCTTTTGTAAAGGGAAAATCGCACCTCACCAGTCTCTTAGAGTTACAAGGGGTCTCACTGCTCTGGGCGGAAGAAAGTCAATGTTGCTAAGGGCAAAGGAACGCACGTGGGTCACCGGGGCTAGTTCTCTGAAAGCATCCGCCCAATGGGCAGCGGTAGCCAGAAAAGCTACCGGCACGTTGGGAACCACTAAGAGGGAGAGACAGTAAGACAGAAACTCTCACTAACTCCGCGGTTCGCCCCCTCCTGGAATACGGCAGGTCGTTCGGGACGGGCCACAACTCAAGCTGGATGGTGAGACATCGGGGAGGGGATGGAGAAGAGCCACGCGGGTTAGAAAACCTGCCTGAGAGCGAGAGACACCCGGAGCTCCAGCTGAGCGCAGAGGTGGCGACGTGATCCCAGTGGGGACCCAATATTTAATACCTAACCCGAGCCAACGGCGGGCAGCTGAAACGAGCCAAATTCAACCTGGAAATAAGGTTTCACGCTGAGGGGAATTAAGCAGGGGAACAACTGACCAAGGGGCACGGCCGATTCTCCATCACTGGCCGTTTCGAGCGCCACCTGGGCTGGATTTCTGAAAACTCGGCTCTAGGGATTATTTTGGGGCAGGTCTCCGAGTTCCCATCTGCGCTGAGAATGTGTCACAGACCCAAGGAAGCATGAGTTTTGAAGTTCACCTGTGGAACTCCTTGCCTCATGATTCCCCTCCCGGAGGTTTTAGAATTCAGTTATGAGCCCAAGGAGGGGGAGAACGGGGGCTGGCATCATGCAGATGGCGTCGCCGAGCCAGGCTGCAGGTGGAACCGGTGCTGGACACCCCCGCAAGGACGACCATCTCCCGCTGCGTGACGTCTCGCTGACGGACACAAACGCATCTCTCCGCTGAGCCCAACTCAAGCATGACCTGGGCTCAGGCTGGACGAAAGCACCCGGCGCTCTCTGGCAGCAGGCGAAGGGGCACCCGCCCTGGTGCTCCCCCAAGACCCATAGACTGGAAGGTGCGAGCGGAGCGATGCCACCAGCCGTGGGCATTGCGGCTGGTGAAATGGGCCCCAAGAGATGACGCGAGTTTGACGACATGTATGGGGAGGAAACCCGTGGGAGCCCTGGTGGTGCCCCACTCCTGACCCGCAGGACCCTGCTGTTATGGGAGCAGCCATAGCTCGGCCAGTGCCCCCCAGTTGCCAACACGCCAAGGAGCCCCCACCCCTGAATTACTGTTGTCCCAGTTTTCACCTCTGTCCCTGCAGTTCCAGGCTCAACCCCACCCTGTTCTCCCCCGCGCCCACCACAGGCCAGGGCTCTGGGGGCCAATCAGACCAGGGTGGTGGAGGGGGGGGCGCTGAGCGTAGCCAAGCCCAGGGGAAACGGGGGCCAAGTAAACAACTGAGATTCCCAGAATCAGGAGGTGGCTGAGATGCAGCCAGCTCTGGGGTGGAGCAGCTGGGAAACAGCCCAATATAACGCAGCACAGGGATGAGGCGCCGAGATGCAGCCAGCTCTGGGGGCCCCCCCCAGGACCCCCGCAAACAGCTCCATTAGCCTCCAAAGTTTAATAATAATAAAAAAATCATAATACAATAACGCCCCCCCACCCGCCCCCCCATAGACAGTGATAGGAACACTAAAAAGAGACAGAGAGAGGTTTAGTGTCAGGGCTGGGGCCCCTAAGGGGTGTCGTGGGGCGGGCTGGAAACAGACCAGGTTCCGCCCCCCCCCCC
>NW_020698447.1:0-2325 GCF_002925995.2 Terrapene triunguis
CAGTCCTATCTTCAAAAGTCAATAATAATCCTCTGTCTAGCCAGTGATCCTATATATATATATATATATATATATATATATAGCATCAATCACCACAACATCTCTCTATCCATCTATCAAAGTAGGGAAGTATTATTTACCTCTCACATAACACAAGAAAACGGGGTCACCCAATGAAATTAATAGGCAGTAGATTTAAAACAAAATGAAGTACTTCTTCACACAATGCATAGTCAACCTGTGGAATTCATTGCCAAGGGATGTTGGGAAGACCAAAAGTATAACTGGGTTCAAAAAAGAATTAGATAAATTCATGGAGGATATATCCATCAATGGCTATTAGTCAAGATGGTCAGGGAGTCAATCCCCATGCTTCAGGTATCCTAAACCTCTAGTGCTAGAAGCTGGGATTGTACAACACTTGAAATTGTCCAGTAATGTTAATTCCTTCTGAAGCATCTGGCACTGGTCACGTTCAGAAGACAAGATACTCCCATTGTCAGATCATCTCTCTTTAACCGCATGGAAGATTTCCCTAATGTCTAATGTAAATGTCTCTATTTTTATTCAATTACGGTCTGAGAACCCATTAGTGGATGATGGACTACCTGAAGTCAATGTTGGATTCTTGGTAAGAAGATAAGAAAAATTTTACATTGTACACACTGTACAGAGTGACAGAGTGTATGGAGTGGGGGGGAGAGTGACAGGGAAAAAGGTGAGAGTTCGGGTCACATAGTGGAGCCAAAAAGCCTCAGAATACCATGTAGGCCACTGACAGCTTCACACATAATCCTGCAGGCAGCTCTGCTTAGTGTATAGTGTCGCATGTCACCTTCTGAGCCCCCTAACAGTTGAGTGGTTAAATGTCTGGCTTCCTCTCAGAGATCCCTTCCTAAAATAATATTTTTAGGTGCCTCAAAAATTCATTAAGCCACTCTTTTAAATCAGGTTTCCTGCTCAATGCTGGAGTCAGCAATCCTTTAGCTCCTCTACTGTTCACAGCATTCCTTAAACCCACAGTTCATAAATTGCTTTGCTTATTGGTAAAATACTCTTATTAGGAACTCATTGGGATATTGTCTGTCATTTTACACAGAGGAACAAAATAATAAACATACTGTGTATTCCAGCCCTAAATCGATAGACAATGACTCCTCCCAGTGCCCTACCCATTCCTAACATTTTGTTGTTTCCATTTCATTTAGGATGAAGGCTCCATCAAGGGCCAGACCACGTATCCGCAGCCAATTTGCAGCTACTTTTTGGCCCCTCACATACTTTTTCTTCCCAAATGAAGCCTCTTCACCTCTCAAAAAGGCAGATCAATCCTCATTCATCAGGTAATTCTGGCAATGAGCATACTCCTTGCCCTAGGTTAGAGTACTTGGAGTGCTGCAGGGTTTCAGGTACATGTGTGGAACAGGGCCCCCATCTTTCTGAAAATGTGGATGCAGCGCTGTGCAAAAAACTCTTCCTCAGCCAGAGGTCTGTGTCCTGCCTAGACCCCAGCAAAGTCTGAGAATGCCCACATTTGGAGCTTGGGACCCATTTTTCTAGTGTATGATGCTCTCAAGACTGAGAAAAGAAGGGAATTAGGAACAGAAAATGCAGCAGTCACATGTTTAGTGTGATCTCAACTTTGCTCTCTGGGACTGTAGGGTAGGCAGGGGGTGAGGAACAGCTCTACTAAGACAGGTTTCAGAGTAGCAGCCGTCCTAGCTCTACTAAGAGGACAACGTACTTACAAAGGTATTTCTACAGTGCAGTTTGGGGAAGGGGCAACTGAGAGCTCCTCCAAAGATCTCAATCACTTGTAAAGAGATTATTCCCTAAAATCCTTTGCCTGTGAGTAATGTAACACTCCATCCCTGATTCAATGGAGTTTATTTTCTCTTTTGGTAGTGACCAAGACCAACAAGAATGGCTGATGAAATAAAGCACATGGTGGGACAGCTAATGGCCATATAGGGAGGAAGCAGAGGCGCCGCTTCCAGCAGCTCCCATTGGCCCGGAGCAGCGATCCGTGGCCAGTGGGAGCTGCGATCGGCAGGACCTGCGGACGGGGCAGATAAACACACCGGCCCGGCCCACCAGGGGCTTTCCCTATACAAGCGGTGAGCCCTGTTTGAGAAACCCTGCCCTAACCTATGTCTGAGTTATTGAAGACCTCAAATTGTGGTTTAAAGACCGCAAGGTGCAGAGAATCCTCCAGCAAGTGACCCGTGCCCCACGCTGCAGAGGAAGGCGAAAAACCTCCAGGGCCTCTGCCAATCTGCCCTGGAGGAAAATTCGCCTCTGCCAATCTGCCCTGGAGGAAAATTC
>NW_020698447.1:2335-5733 GCF_002925995.2 Terrapene triunguis
CCCTGGAGGAAAATTCGCCTCTGCCAATCTGCCCTGGAGGAAAATTCCTTCCCGACCCCACACATGGCAATCAGTTAAACCCTGAGCATGTGGGCAAGACTCACCAGCCAGCACCCAGGAAAGAATTCTCTGTAGTAACTCAGATCCCACCCCATCTAACATCCCATCACAGACCTGCAGGAGCTCAGTTCCCCAAATTGATTTGAAATTTCTGTTGATGAAACAATAGAGATTTTATTAGACGATGGAAGAAAGTTGCATTAACATTGATTTTACCAGGCGGTGGGATCATTCGTGTTATTAATGTAAACTATGGTATATGAGGAGGCAGGAGATACAGGAGAGAATTCCTTTCCTGATACTCATATTTCCTTTCCATTCATGTTATTTTAGGATGAATACCCCATCATGGGTTAATTTAATCAGTGACTCTCCCTTGCCTGCCCCTGTACTCCCCGAGGCTCAGTTCTTTGTGCTTTATGAAACTTTCCTCAAACAGACTGGACCCTCTACCCCTGAGTGAGTATTGGGATTTCTTCACTTCTTTATCTGTATGTATATTGGGGAGGGTGCATGTCCAAGTTTGTGCAGGGCTTTGGGTGTAGACAATATGGTTACCACATTTCTAAAAAGATAAACATATAACAATATATTCTCTGCAGTCATTGTAAGGAAGAACTACATTCTCTCTCACCCTGGGCATTTTCTGACCAATAATCAGCTCCAACCATTCCTCCTCATGTTAACATTCTCTTGCAATGCAAATACACCTTTCCCACAATCCTGACTTCACCCTGCTACTATCTAGTTAGTGATTGTCATATTCTCCCATATCACTGCACTTCAGTGGAAGGGAAAAGTCTTAACATATTTGCAGAGTGAGTCAAAGACTCAGGGTATGTCTACACTACCCATCAGATCAGCAGGCAGTGATTGATCTAGCGGGGGATCGATTTATCACATCTAGTCTAGATGCAATAAATCGACCCCCGAGCACTCTCCCATCGACTCATGTACTCCACCGCCATGAGAAGCGCAGGCAGAGTCGACTGCGGTGAGTCGGCTGCTGCCGCTCCACTGTGAAGACATGCGGTAAGTAGGTCTAAGTACATTGACTTCAGCTACATTATTCACGCAGCTGAAGTTGTGTAACTTAGATCGACACCACCACCACCCCCAGTCTAGACCAAGCCTCAGTTACTGCGTTGGCAAAGGAGTTTACTATTATTCCTATAGTTGGAACTCAGAGCTGCCCAGTTACATATTATCCTGAATTCCATGGCCTACCACCTGCCATTCTGACAACTCTGCGGTTTGGAGTACGATATTTGATTTCAGCTACTTGTAGGATAGATTGTGTTATCTCTGTAGTCTCATAGAGTAATAGAAACACTTGTTTGGGTAAAGCAGCTTTGGCTGTCCCCCTTCCCACAATTATGTACTTGTTTCTACTGCCACAGCCAAGCCTGAGAGGCTTTGAACTATGGATTTTATTAGAAGTTGGAGGCAAGGAAAGGGGATGTAAATAGAATGTACTGGTAGAGGTGAATTTAGCTGTGCATTAACAGGGGCCACTATGGCATATTTAGGACAAGTGGGGACATTGTTCAGCTGCTAATAATATTTTGCATCTATTTCTCTTATTTTAGGACACAGTGTACATTAGCTGAGAGCTCAGACTCTCAGATTCAGTGATCGGCCCCAAGAAGGCCATGTAATTCCAATCCCCTCTTTCCTCTTCAGTGAGTATTCAAGTTCTCCTTAATTCTAGCTTGTGCGTACATTAAGGATGGTGTGGGAGAGGGTCCGTAAGGGCTCAAATGCATGTAAGGAATAGTACTGCCACCTTCCTGAAAATGCAGGACAGTTCTCTCAGTCTGGGGATTGTAAGAAAGCTCGACATTCTCTCTCTCACCTTGGGCACTGTCTGACCCCTATATAGCCCCAACCGTGACTCCACACCCTAACATCCCTGATTATTGCAAATTGTCCCACCCTTTCCTTATTTATATAGTTCCAACAGTACTTTACAGTGAAGGATGAAGGCAAGGTCCCTGCTTGGAGGCTCTACAATCTCTCTAGACAAGGGACAGGTAAAAGATGTAAAACCCATTATTCCTCTTCCTTTAGTTTTTTGGCTGTTGCTTCTTCATCCTTATCCAAATGAAAGATGCTCATATTACCTCCTTTAAAGCAATACACATTTTATTAGAGAAGGGAGGAGAATTGATATAGATATGAGTTAAATACAGATTAGCAGAGCTGAAAAGGGGGTTTGCTCTGCAGCAGCTGATCTTTCAACTCTTTTCCTTTAAGGCTGAGCTCTCCACCATCAGCCATTAAAGCATCACTGGCAGCTGAAGACCATTATTTTACCCCAGACCAACCTCATATTCTGGACTGTGGCTTTCCTGAAAGACAACTGAACAGCATCATCTTCCCACCAGTGAGTATTCAGAGTCTCAGCCATTCTTCCCTAAGTGTACCTCAGAAACAGGTTTGCTATTTACCTATTTGTACAAGGCTGAAAATGAAAATTTAAAACTACAGCCTACAACCATTCAGCCTACACCAAACTCTGACTCACTCAGAGCACTGTCTGATCTATGGCCAGATCCTACAATTCTAGGAACTTGTCTTTTGCCAGCCTGCTAGCACTGACTTAATATGCATGCAGTGTTTATGCAGAGTTCTTTATTCCTTGACGATGGCAGGAGGAAATACCTCCTTTCCTTTATTGTAGACTTTGGAAATACTATACATGTTTTTGAGGTTGAGATTAGTATTATTTTCAGCATCTCCCTTCAACTATCTGCTCCAACTGCTCCAGAAGGAAGGACATGCATGACAGTAGCATTTACTCACTGCCCTCCAATAATGCAAGTTCTCTATAATATACTGGAATTTGCTGGTGCCTACCACAATCCTTTACTTGCTTCTTCTGCCCTCTGTGGGCAGAGAGGCTTTGCATGTTCTCCTTTAAAACGTGATGGAATTTATTAGTAGTCTGAGGGAAGGAGAGTGGATTCCTAGAGCTGTGATGTGCATGTCAAATTCCAGGTCTCTACAGGGTATGTAATGCAATTTTTCAGCTTTGCATGAGCATTTAGTTTTCTATTTCTGTCTTTTTAGGATGTGGACTCCAGCATCTGGCCACTGAACAGATCACATTGTGTTCATTGCCCTGGGAGGCTTCAGTCCAACCATTCTATCCAGAAAGAGGTTTGCTTTAATTTAGAGCAGACTCTCTTCCATTCAGTGAGTACAGGAGATCTACTGTGCAGGTACATCTTTCTTTCTTTTGTGCAGGGAGGGGTCCGTAAAGGCTCAGGTTAAAGCATGGAATAGAGTTGCCATCTACCTGAAAACGTAAATACAAGTTGGTTATGTTGCTCCAG
>NW_020698448.1:0-3742 GCF_002925995.2 Terrapene triunguis
TGCGGATAAATGCTGGTGTTCTGATCTGTAGAACACAACGCAAACAATGGCACGTTCTTAGTCCTTCCTCATATCCGTTATAGATGTTGTTTTAGTACTTCTTATCTATTACAGATTCCTAGATTTTTCAGCTCAGAAGGGATGATTTGGTCACCTAGTCTGATCTCCTGCATCACACAGACTGTAGAATTTTTTTCAGTTACTGCTGTACTGCGCTGAACACCTTGTCTTTGAAGACTTGAACAGATGGAGAATGTGTGTGTGTGCGGGGTGGGGGGCATAGGCGCTGACTCCATGGGTGCTCCAGGGCTGGAATACCCACAGAAAAAAAATAGTGGGTGCTCAGCAGGCACCGGCGGCCCCACCGATCAGCTCCTCCTCCCCAGCGCCTCCTGCCCACTGCGGATCAGCTGTTCAGCGGTGGGCAGGAGATGCTGAGGGGGAGGGGCGGAGCGAGGGCGGGGCACGCTCAAGGGAGGGAGTGGAACGGGATGGAGGCGGGGACAGGAAGGGGCGGGGGGGGGAAGAGGTGGGACCCTGGGAGAAGGAGTGACGTGAGGGCGGGGCCTGGGCATAGTGGAGGTCAAGCACCTGCAGGTAAATGAGAAAGTCGGCACCCGTGGTGTGGGGTAGGGGTGATTGTTCACAGTCCTAAACAACAGAGTTACCCTGGCAAAACATACAAGAGCAGACTGTCAGTCTGCAAGTGGATTTTACAGCACTTGAAAATATTCTCAACAGGTAAGCGAACACTGAAACTGCTGAGCCCTCTGAGGCCATGTCTACACTACAAAGTTAAGTCGACATTATGTAAGTCGACATCAAGGCTCCGAATTAAGCAAGTCAGTCTTGTGTGTCCACACCATGCTCATTGTGTCGGCGGAGTGCGTCCTCGCTTGCATCAATGCACGGAGCACTGCACTGTGGGTAGCTATCCAATAATGCAAGTAGGCGAATGGAATTTTGGGTAGGGCTTGCAATGCCTCATGGGACCAAAACACTGTCGAGAGTGGTAATGGGAACATGGCTTTCGCCTCCCTTGATGCACTTTTCTCCCTCCCTCCCTCCCTGGTATCAACAGCAAACAAACCAAGCTTTTTCGTGCCTTTTTTTCAAAAGTCTGGGTTAACCACGCAGACACCATAGCCTGATAACCATGGATCCCGCTCAGCTGTGCACTCTTGTTGTGAGCATTACAAACACCTCGTGCCTTATCCTGCAGTATTTCCAGAGCTGAGACAGGAGCCACCGTGTGGAACATTGCCATATCACGCAAGCAGCCCTGCTGCAAGCCGTAGAGTGAAACAATTCGCAGTTGCTGGTAGCAGTCGCGCATGAACTGAATGCGGTTGAGCCCTGTTTCTAGGCGGGGAAACAAGCACTGACTGGTGGGGCCGGATCGTTATGCAGCTATGGGATGACAAGCAGTGGCTGCAGAACTTTTGAATGTAGAAGGCCATATTCCAGCAACTGTGTGCAGAGCTTTCCCCAGCCCTGAACCACAGCAATACTCCAATGTGAGCTGCTCTGACAGTGGAGCTCTATGGAAGCTTGCAATGCCAGACCGTTACCGATCAATGGGGAGTCAATTTGGAGTTGGCAAATCCATCATGGGAGCTGTTGTGATTCAAGTTTGCAGGGTCATTAATAGACTTCTGCTAAGAAGGGTAGTCACTCTGGGCAACTTGCAGGACATGGTGGATGGTTTTGCCACGATGGGGTTCTCAAACTCCGGTGGGGTGATAAACGGAACGTGTATGCCTATCTTGGCACCAGACCACCTTGCCAAAGAGGACATAAACTGAAAGGGGTACTTCTCAATGGTGTTGCAAGTGCTGATGGATCACAGGGACCGTTTCACCGCCATCAACGTCAGATGGTCTGGTAAGATGCATGATGAGCGCATCTTTAGGACCACAGGCTTGCAACTTTCTGAACAGAAAGGACTTTCTTTCCAGACTGCAAAATCCCCATTGATGATGTTGACATGCCAATCGTGTTCCTGGGAGACCCAGCCTACTCCTTGCTCCCCTGGCTCATGAAGTCGTAAACCAGCCACATGGACAGCAGTAAGGACTGGTTCAACCGTAGGCTAAGCAAGTGCGGAATGCTGGTGGAATGTAGTTTTGGACTTTTAAAAGGTCAAAGGCCTCAGTGAAAGCAATATCCCCATTGTTATTGCGGCCTGCTGTGTGCTCCATAATATCTGTGAAAGAAAGGGAGAAAAGTTTTCGCTAGGGTAGGGGGTTGAGGCTGGTTGCTTGGCAGCCAATTTTGAGCAGCCAGAGACCAGGGCAATAAGAAGAGCCCATCGAGGGGGTCTGCGTCTGCGTGAGGCTTTGAAAACCAGCAATGAGCCAAAGTAATGTGACGCTTATCTGGGTTGGTCCTTACCAAACTATCCCCTCCATTGCATTTTCTCCCCTTTAAACTCCACCCCACCATGACAAATGAATAAAGGGCCTTTTTTCTCAATCCATTTTGTTTTATTATGCACACAGACAGCAAGGAAAAGTAAGATAACCTTGGGCATAAAGGCTGATAACATTGTGAGGAGAGAAACAAGGAAAGCTTGTTTGCAGATGCACTGCAATAACCATCAAAGGTCTGGGAATCATAGGACTGGAAGGGACCCTGAGAGGTCACCTAGTCCAGTCCCCTGCACTCATGGCAGGACTGAGTATTATCTAGACCATCTCTGACAGGTGTTTGTCTAACCTGCTCTTCAAACCTCCAATGATGGAGATTCTACAACCTCCCTGGGCAATTTATTCCAGTGCTTAACCACCCTGACAGGAAGTTTTTCCTAATGTTCAGCCTAAACCTCCCTTGCTGCAATTTAAGCCCATTGCTTCTTGTCCTATCCTCCGAGGTTAAGAAAAACAATTGTTCTCTCTCCTCCTTGTAACAAACTTTTACGTACTTGAAAACTGTTCTCGTGTCCCCTCTCAGTCGTCTTTTCTCCAGACTAAACAAACCAAATTTTTTCAATCTTCCCTCATAGGTCATGTTTTCTAGACCTTTAATTATTTTTGTTGCTCTTCTCTGGACTTTCTCCAATTTGTCCACATCTTTCCTGAAATGTGGCGCCCAGAACTGGACACAATACTCCAGTTGAGGCCTAATCAGTGTGGAGTAGAGTGGAAGAATTACTTCTCGTGTCTTGTTTACAATACTCCTGCTAATACATCCCAGAATGATGTTTGCCTTTTTTTGTAACAGTGTTACACTATTGACTCATATTTAGCTTGTGGTCCACTATGACCCCCAGATCCCTTTCCGCAGTGCTCCTTCCTAGGCAGTCATTTCCCATTTTGTATGTGTGCAACTGATTGTTCCTTCCTAAGTGGAGTACTTTGCATCTGTCCGTATTGAATTTCATCCTGTTTACTTCAGACCATTTCTCCAGTTTGTCCAGATCATTTTGAATTATAATCCTATCCTCCAAAGCACTTGCAACCCCTCCCAGCTTGGTATCCTCCGCAAACTTTATAAGTGTACTTTCTATGCCATTTATCTAAACCATTGATGAAGATATTGAACAGAACCAGACCCAGAACTGATCCCTGGAGACCCCACTCGTTGTGCCCTTCCAGCATGACTGTGAACCACTGATAACTACTCTCTGGGAACGGTTTCCCAACCAGTTTTGCACCCACCTTACAGTAGCTCCATCTAGGTTGCATTTCCCTAGTTTTTTTATGACAAGGTCATGTGTGACTGTATCAAAAGCCTTAACTAA
>NW_020698449.1:0-1276 GCF_002925995.2 Terrapene triunguis
GAATCATTGGAATGTCCTCAGTTCCTAGGTTAGAATGCTCCCATTAACACAAGTTCATCGTAGTCCAGAGGTTGAAGCAGGAAAGAGGCCAATACGCATAACTTCAGATACAAAAATGATACACGCATACAAATAACACAATCATATTCAGCAAATCATAACTTTCCTATTGACAAATCACTTGACACACTTTGTATAAGATTCGTTACAATTGTATAACAGTGGTAACAACAATGATCTACATGGTCATATTTGAATGAGACAACATCACACAAACTATTGCTTCTTGGGGAGGAGGATTTACTACAGAGATAGGAAAACCCGTTCAGTCGCTGGAGTAAGTGTCTACACAACAGTGGTGTAGTTATACTTGTGCCCTGGTGTCTCTTGCAGTGTAGACATGCCACCAGTATCTGGAAAAGCCAGCCTGAACCAGTACATACAAACCATCCCTGGGAGGGTGCAACTTCTCTGGAGTTGTGTAGTCGCAGTAACTTGCCTTCATCACCTCAAGCCCCCAAGTTTTTAGTTCCTGACAGAGCTGTGGTTACCCTCCCCCTTGGAGCTGTATACAAGCCAGGACCCACAGTGATCCATGACCTTAAGACAGTGGAGTCCACAACAGTAACAGTCACAACATTATATTAATATTAATATAATATTATAATATAATATAACACAATAATAATGACTCAATTATTGATGGAGATTATTATTGATTATTAATATTGAAATGGCTCCTAGGAGACCTACTCATGGACCAAGACCCATTGCCCTCGTAGCTGTACTAACCCAGAATGGTTGTGTGATAAAGTATCGGTAACATTGCTCAGTACTGAAGATGGAAAGTCCTCAGTAATGTTCTCATTCTTATCACTGAGTGTTTTCCATCACAAAACACTATACAACATGAACACATTAATTCTGTCCATGGCTCAGGGAAAAGACTTGGCATCATCGAAAAGGAAATGATGTCTTTGTGCAGGTGATGGATACAATGACATTTTCTTCCCTGTCCTGAATGATCTATTTTTAAAGAAGATGAGTGTGAAAGGTTTATTTACCTTAAGGTTGACATAGAAGATGTTGGAAATTGTAATGTGACCTCTCCACTGGGCGTTTCAGAGAGCAGGATCCTGGTTCTGCCGTCCTCTTCACCTATTTTAGTTGTCTCAAGGTACATCTACCCTGCACACTACTGGCAGAGGTGTGTAGGGTCTGTGTGGGTACACAGTGCAGTGAAGAGCAGTAATGAGATCTGCATGTTTTTGGCTGG
>NW_020698449.1:1286-5740 GCF_002925995.2 Terrapene triunguis
CACCGAGCACAGGGACGAGAGGGCAGTGACCTGTGCAGACCCTGTGTCAGGGACAGATAACAGGAGGTCTGACAACAGTGATTAGGAATTGGGCACCTCACACCCTTCAGTCCCATTCTCAAATACAATTGGACGTGGTGGAGCAGACAGGGCAGTGGACTGGGACTCTCGATAGTTGATTTCCTGCTATGAGCACACTGAGTTATTCTGGCCCTCTGGGATTCATAAACCCAGCTTGGCTGTTGGCAGGCCCTGCAGGCACAGAAGTGTTTGCAGTAAATGGGCCATAGGTGCCTCTGGCCGTGCCCTGTGGAGCCCCACACCATCTATCTGGATGCCGAGGCCCCAGAACAACTCACAAACCTGGGGAAGGTGCGTTGCCCTGCCTGATTCTCCTCCAGGGCCCCATCCGGCAGGTCAGGTGCCCAGAGGCTTTGAAAAATCCCACTCGGATTCCAAGTATCTGGAAACAACTGGCCATAAATCATTGCTGAAAATGGGCAAATAAGAAGCCTGTGCTGGTGTCCTGTGTTCTGGGGCCCAGGTCAGAGGGTTTCCTTTGGCTTTTCTCTTCCTTAGAATGAAGCCTGGGGATAAAATATACTCTATGAAAAGAAAGTTAATTATTCTATTTTCTAACATTGGAGTTACATGCTGACATTGCAATCCGGTATTTTTAGAATAGAGGCATCTGGATTTTCAGGGATGTGTGTGTCTATCTAGAAGTCTCTCACCCTACCC
Source organism: Terrapene triunguis (assembly GCF_002925995.2). NCBI lineage: Eukaryota > Metazoa > Chordata > Testudines > Emydidae > Terrapene > Terrapene triunguis. Next base: position 2,028 of record NW_020698449.1, read on the forward strand.
GGAATAGATGCTCAGTGTTCCAGCTGAGTCCATTTCACTTGCACCCTCTCACTGAGCACAATCTCCACTCATTCTCTGATCTTTGAACAGCCACAAGTTCAAGTCTCCCACCAGCCCAGTAGTACCCACCTGTGGCATCTTATATAGGTCCTAAAAAGCCTGGGGTCACAGATTTTAAGAGGTCTCTCCATCTCCACTTTCTCCCACACCTATGAGGGGATTGACCAGGGAAGTCAAGACTGTGTAGATGACAGATAGAACTTTCTTGAAATCGCTCAGGATTAACATAAAGCCGTTCTGTGGTTACATTTCTGTCTTAAAACATGTAGAATATAGTTAAGTTAATTCAAAATAGCCTAGTTCTTGCCTTGGAACAGCTGTTATATTAGTTTCTTTCTGGGAGGGAGTTTGGATGCAGGAGGGGGCTCCAGGCTCGGGCAGAGTGTTGGGGTGTAGGAGAGGGTGAAGGGTGTGGGCTCTGGGAGGGAGTTTGATGCAGAAAGGGATTCTAACCTGGGTCAGGGAGTTGGGATCGGGGTGCAGGAGGGGGTGCAGGGTATGTTAGGGAGTTTGGGTGAAGGACGGGATTCTGACCAGGGGCGGTTCCTGGCCAATCGGAGCTGCGGGGACGGTGCTGGGCGTGGGGGAAGTGCGCGGAGCTTTCCTCCCCCACCAGGGGCTGCAGAGACGTGCCAGCAACTGGCCACTTCCTGGAGCAACATGGGGCCACGTCTTGCAGGCAGCCTGCCTGAGCCCTGCTGCGCCACTGGACTTTTAGTGGCCTAGAGATCGCAACCGTCTGGCAGAGGCTCCAGGATCAACCAGTTGATCACAATCAACAGGTTGGTGACACTGAATTGTATATAATTATACAATTTTTGTGGGTCCCCCCTTAGCCCGAGGCCCAGGGCTGCAGCCCCTAAGCCCCTGCATTAATCCTGCCCTGTCCAGAACTGTAGATCTGTACCTGGTCTGTTAGAGTTTGAGAACCAAAGAACAGCACTGATTCCATCCACAGTGTTCTACATTCACACTAGCCCAGTCATGGGCCAGTTTGGGTACAATCAATATAATCATTTCAGGTGTGTGTATTGCAATATATTCTACAACTTGACTCCAACACTGTCCTTTTTCAACATGAAGTTTTTGACTTACTGTCACTTCTTGCCTTCTTCCACCATTTACAGAAGGATACAAATATCCACTTATTTCTGAATGCAAAAGCAACTAGGAGATAGTAATAATTCCCAGTTCTCTCCTACCATAATTTGCCCCCTAACCATGCAGTAAGGTCTAAACCCAATTTATCCCCAGTGTGAATAATTTTGTGTCAAAGCTTTGTTGTTCATAATGCCAAATGTTGAACATTTGTGGCTTGAATAATTGTATTTTTGAAAAATAAGTTTCTTTCTTTCATTGATCTCTGGTAAAAACATTGCTTTCAGACCTGGGTGGCGCATATCGTAGGCTGGGGGAAGCTAAGCCTCCCCAAACAACCCAGGATGGCCCTGCCCGTGCTTCGACCTGAAGCCCCCTCCTGCTTGCAACTTTCCCCTTGCCCCCCCGCGCCCATCTCTGTCAGGCTGCTCCTTCCGGGAAGCATGCCAGGGCTGGGGCTGGGGCTAGGTTTAGAGCCTGCATCCAGGACTTGGGGGCGCTGGGGCTGCCTAGTGCTGGGGGCCCCCGGGCAGTGAGGCCACGCTGCCCAGTGCTTGGGATGGCTGAGGGTACTGGGTTGGGGCATCCCACTGCTGGGGCGATGGGGCCAGCAGCTGCGTGGAGAAGAGAGGGGCTCGGGGCTCCTACAGGGTAGGGGGGCAGAAGGGACAGAGGAAGGGGCAGAGGGGGTGGGGCCTCAGGCAGAAGGGACAGGGCTGGGGGCTTGGCCCCCCAAAGGAGCCGCTCACGCACTGCCCATGCTGACAGGGATGAGATCCCATTGCTTAACTCTTCAAGGGAAATACGTCTAATCTGTATATTGACTAGACTACAAGGAGAGAGCTGAATCTTCTCACACTGTAGCTTAAATTTTTAATTCCAAGTTGATTGACTCCTCATCAGTGATTTCAGTTAAAATAATTATTTTATTTGCCATTCCCTGTGATCAACTACCATGTAGAGATCATTAGGAAGGATACATAAAACATTGGCCACATTAACCTTTGCTTCTCCTGATGCCCAATACACAGTATAGCCCCCCCCCTTCCCAGCCTTCCTCCTCTGCTATCTCTAGTGCCCATGCTAAAGTAGAGCTGCCCCTTTCCCATTCCTCACCATCTGCTACGCCCAATTCCCCTTTGCCCCAGGTACATACTTACATGTGCAGCTGGCACTGTACAAAAACAGTAGGTACAACAGTATACCATTGGAAACAAGCAACCAAACCCGAACACCATTCTGGGATCTATTATCAGGCGTGTTGTAAGCAAGATATGAGAAGCAATTCTTTCACTCGATACCATGCTGATATGGCCTCAACTGAAGTATTATGTCTTGTTCAGGAAAGACGGGGACAAATTGGAAAAAGTCCAGAGAAGAGCAACAAAAATGATTAATGGTCCAGAAAACATGACCTATGAGGGAAGACTGAAAAAACTAGGTTTGTTTAGTCTCTAGAAGTGAAGACTAAGAGGGGAAATGATAAGAGTTTCAAGTACATAAAAGGTTGTTACAAAAGCAGGGAGAAAAGTTCTTCTCCTTAACTTCTTAGGATAGGACAAAAAGCAATGGGATTAAAGTGGAGCAAGGCACTGTAGACTGGACATTAGGAATGAAATTGTGGGACCTGCATCATTGGAGGTTTTTAAAAACAGCTCAAATACTTGTGAGGAATGGTCTGGTAATGACATAGGACTGCACTAGATCATAGAATCATAGAAGATTAGGGTTGGAAGAGACCTCAGGAGGTCATCTAATCCAACCCCCTGCTCAAAGCAGGATCAACACCAACTAAATCATCCCAGCCAAGGCTTTATCAAGCTGGGCCTTAAAAACCTCTAAGGATGGAAATTCCACCACATCCCTAGGTAACCCATTCCACTGCTTCACCACCCTCCTAGTGAAATAGTGCTTCTTAATATCCAACCTAGACCTCCCCCACTGCAACTTGAGACCATTGCTCCTTGTTCTGTCATCTGCCACCACTGAGAAGAGACAAGCTCTATCCTCTTTGGAACCCCTCTTCAGGTAATTGAAGGCTGCTTTCATATCCTCCCCACTCTTCTCTTCTGCAGACTAAACATGCCCAGTTCCCACAGCCTCTCCTCATAAGTCATGTGCCCCAGTCCCGTAATCATTTTTGTTGTCCTCCACTGGACTGTCTCCAATTTGATCACAACCTTTCTGTGGTGGACGCAAAACTGGATGCAATACTCTAGATGTGGCCTCACCATTGTGGAATAGAGGGGAATAATCACGTCCCTCGATCTGCTGGCAATGTTCCTACTAATGCAGCCCAATATGCTGTTAGCCTTCTTGGCAACAAGGGCACACTGCTGACTCATATCCAGCTTCTCATCCACAGGTCCTTTTCTGCAGAACTGCCACTTAGCCAGTCGGTCCCCAGCCTGTAGCGCTGCATGGGATTCTTCCTTCCTAAGTGCAGGACTCTGCACTTGTCCTTGTTGAACCTCATCAGATTTCTTTTGGCCCAATCCTCCAATTTGTCTAGGTCACTCTGGATCCTATCCCTATCCTCCAGCATATCTACCTCT
>NW_020698449.1:5750-8404 GCF_002925995.2 Terrapene triunguis
TTCCTTAAGGCCTCCTGTACCTCTTTGTTTCTCAGACTGTAGATGAGGGGATTGAGCAGGGGAGTCAGGACTGTGTAGACGACAGACAGAACTTTCTTGAAGTCACTCAGGATGTCAGTGGTTGGGAACATATAGACAATCAGCAGAGTTGAATAATAAATGCTCACCACAATGAGGTGGGAGGAGCAGGTGGAAAATGCCTTTTGCCTTCCAGTGGTGGACGGGATTCTCAGGATGGTGGCGATAATGCAGATGTAGGACATCAAGGTTAGCATGAATGGGACCAGTGAGAAAAGCAAGGTGAGTGTGAAAGTCACTATTTCCATCAGGTGAGGGTCATTGCAGGAGAGTTTTAGAAGGGGGATAAAATCGCAAAAGAAATGATCAATAACGTTGGGGCCACAGAATGTTAACTGAGATATCGAGAACGTTGATATACCACTACATAGGAAGCCACCTATCCAAGAGCCACCTGCAAGCTGGAGGCAGGCCCTGCTACTCATATGTGCTGGATAGTGCAGTGGATTGCAAATCGCTAAATATCGATCGTAAGACATCACCGACAGGAGAAGGCATTCTGTAGCCACGAGAGAACCAAAGAAATAATATTGTGTGAGGCAGCCACTAAATGAAATAGTCCTGTCCCCAGTCAGGGGACTGGCCAGCATCCTGGGCAGGATGGAGGAGATGTAGCAGGTCTCCAAGCAGGACAAGTTCCCCAGGAAGAAGTACATGGGGCTGTGAAGGTGCCTATCAGCCACAACTAGCACAATGATGAGGACGTTCCCAGCCACGGTTGCAATGTAGATCACTAGGAACAGCAGAATGAGAGGGATCTGCAGTTCAGGGAGGTCCCCGAATCCCAGGAGGATGAATTCTGTGATGGACGTTTGGTTTCCCTGCTCTGGTTTTCCTATGGGGTTTGTCTATGGCAAAGAAATGAACTCTGCCATATAAATGAAGAAAATTCACTCAATAAAATGTCAGCACCGTTTTCATTGCCCCCCTCTGCTGGTTATTGGAAGGATGGGTGAGTGGAGAATGGAGGCCAGGAGAGGGGAAATGCCATCTTATGATCCCTGGGGCAGATTTCATATCTGAGCAGACTTCAGGTTCAACAAAACATTAATCTCTCTGGAAACATGTGTTGTAACTTGACAGATGGCACCAAGCACTCAAATATTAAGGTGATGGGGCTTAGGTAAAACAGTACAAAAGTGTGTTGCTTCAAATAGTCACATGTTTCTCTACTTGGTGTATCAGAGCAGGGCAATGTTCTTTATAGATTGGAGATCCATAGGCAAAATGAGCCAGGATTTGATATTTTAGAGGAAGCCACAACAGAGAAGCAAACAAACAGACAACTAAGGCTGGGATTTGCAGTGTGTGGGCAGACAACTCCAAGTGAATTGCAGTGGAAATGGGCCACCTAGCTGTATGAGAGCCATTTGAAAGTTTTTATCATCAGACAAATGCCTCTCCTTCCCTAGGACAATACTTCATTTTCCTGCAGTCATATACTCTACACATAGAGAAGTGATATTCATTAAAAACCAAAACCAAAAAAACTCCTGCTAGAAACCACCATGTTAGCTGGAAATTGATCCTCTCTTGCCAGAAAAAAATCTGGATAAAATTTGAAATTTGTAAAAAATGTGCAATTTTCATATTATGAGAGTTGTGTAGAACCTGAATTTCCATTTCTTCAGCAATTCCATGATTTCAAATGTTGGATTTCATTCCCATTTTACTTTTAAAATGAATTTACCAATTTTTAATTTTATTACTAGTATATTTTTATTTCATATTTCATTGTGTTTTATAGTTATTTGCATTTATTTCTCTTCAGTTTATGTTATTTTATTTCATAAAGCTCTATACAATAACCCTTTTCCTAAACAAAATTACGTAGAAATTGATTTTTTCCCCTGGAACATTTTAATCTCTATCAACAAAATATATTTTCATCAAAAATGCCAATCAGAAATTTTTTATCAGCTCTACGTTTTCTTCTTTATCTTTGGTTAAGGGTAATACTAATCCTCTCTCTCTAGTCTGCCACTACTCTCTCTCTACCCATCACTTATCCTTAAAGAGAGAGGGTGAGTGAGGTCATATCTTTCCCTGGATGGATTTACTAACCTGTATTACCTGCTCAGTAAAGCCCTGATCCTGCACAGAGTTATGCACAATGTTAATTTTAAACCCCGGGAATAATTCTGTTCTGTCCGAGACTTCTCCACTTACACCTCAGATAAAAGTTCTACTGACTTCAAGGATGGGGCCTCTTTGATTCCAATGGGATTTGAACAGCGAACACCTTGAGCTTTCTTTAAACATACAGCTCGGTTGGATTAGATTTCCATCGATAGACGTTGGTAAAGGTCTATATCAGCTGATACAACCAAACCAATCAATATAAACTATCAGTAACAGTGGGCATTAGTGCGGTCTCTCCCTGCACCTTGCACCTGCAGGGATGGTGTCACCGGCCCCACAGCCGGGCTGGGAGCCCTCTGCTCCCAGCTATCCTGGGAGTGAATAAGCGTGGCTGGGACAGCAGAGCTGCAGAGGGATCCCTGCAGGGCCGCATGCTGGCGACACCCAACCCTGAAGGCACAAGTTGCAGGGAAGTCTGCAGTCCTGGCAGGCCC
>NW_020698450.1:0-660 GCF_002925995.2 Terrapene triunguis
GGCCATCCAGAAAAGTTAACCAGCATTTACTAAAGCTATGTCTACACTAGCCCATTGATCAGTAAAACATTATGTTGGTCAGAGGGGAGGGGGAACACCCCTCACCAGCACAAGTTTCACCAACAAAAGCAGCAGTGCAGACAGTGCGAATTCACCCAGAGACTTTCATTCTGAAATGGATTCATCCCACATTGATCAAGCTCCCTGCTCCCCCTCAAATGTTCCCCTGCACCCCCCAAACATTTGAGAGCTTGGGGAAGGAGCACCACCTCCAGCCTCACCTCAGCAGATGATCCAGTCTGTCTGGGCGGCCCACCAAAAATTCCAGCATTGCTGCAGAAGATATTCTCTCCCGTCCCCCCTGCCACAGCCTTAAGAGGTGGCCTCAAAGCCATGGACTCCAGGAGCAGGCAGCAGCTAGCCTAGGGGGACCACATGTCCTGAGTTTATAGGGACAGTCCCAATTTTGGGGTCTTTTTCTTCTATAGGCTCCTATTACCCCCCACCCCCATCCTGATTTTTCACACTTGCTGTCTGGTCACCCTAGGAGGGTCTCAAGTCACTGCCCCTTCTCACCTCTACCTCCCCAACCCAAGAGACGGCCCCGCCCACTTCCTTAGTCCAACCTCCCCACGCATCAACAAAAGTTTCTCAACCCCC
>NW_020698450.1:760-23713 GCF_002925995.2 Terrapene triunguis
CCCCCCCCCCCCCCCCCCCCCCCCCCATCAGCACCAGGGCCAAATGGAAGGCACAAATGTAGGGGATGACACCCCCACCTCCCATGCATCGGCTCTGAACACATGTGAGCAGTGAGGTTCCCCCCCCCCCCCAATACTATTTTGCAGACCCCTGTGCAGTGTCCATGGACCCCCTGGGCCCACAGACTCCAGCATGAGAACAGCTGGTTTAGGCAATGAGACCTGTTCCCCCATAGGTGGCCTAGCTCTAATCTGGCCCCAGGATGGGGCCAGGAGCTGGCTCTAGGGTAAGGGGGAAAATGGGACCTTTCGCCTCACGCGGCTACTAGCCAGAAAGACGGTCAAGATAAAACAATTCAAAGTGGAAGAGAAGGTGAAAAATGGTGCGACACCCCCTGTCCTCTCCCTCCAGAGAGGTTTCCTCTGCCATGGCAGGGAGAGAACCCAGGAGTCCTGGCTCCCAGCCACCCCACCCTGTATCCCACTAGACCCCACTCCCCTCCCAGCGCTGGGGATGGAACCCAGGAGTCCTGGCTCCCAACCACAAGGCAATGTTCCAGTATTGCACCCCTAGATTCCCCCCCATCCCCTGTATGGATCCCAGAGGGATCCATGTCCCCAAAGGAGAATCCCCCCCCCACACACACACACACCCGGGGTCTAGTGCCCCCTGCCTGCCCGGCGCCACCCAGCCAGCTCCCCTGGGCCAGGCCCCAATCCCAGCTCCCAGGCTGCACTGGGGTGAATAACGAGCCCAGGGACAGCACAGGGTGACGAGCAGATTCATGTTTATTGGTAGATTTTAACCCCCCATGGAGGGGGTGGAGCCATGGGGAAGGGGAGGAGCTACTTGAACTTGATGGACTTGACCCTGAAGTCTCCCTCCACTGAGAAGAATTCAATGGCCTCCAGCCCCAGCCTGTTGGGGAATTTCAGCTGCTGCTCCCCCGGCAGCGCCACCGTCAGCTCCTGGGCATCGAAGGAGATGCAGATCTGGGGGAGGAGCCAGAGGGTGAGGGGTGGAGCCAGAGACACCTGCCCCCTACAGGGTTAAATATCATCCCAACCTTACACCCCCCTCCCCTGATCCCAACAAGGACTGGAGACATCCCCACTTGCAATAGACTCATCTGCTTGAGATGGGGTGGCTGCGATCTCCCCCCCAGTGCCCTACCCCCCATTCAGTTGACCCCAGCAAATGGGAGCTGCGATCTTCCCCAGACAGTGCCCCACAGTCCCCCAGAGATGGTAGATCCCTCTTTGAGGGTAGCCTTCTCCCCCCACCCCACAATGCCCTGCCTCCCACCCATCTCACATCATGAATGGGAGCTGTGATCTTCCTCTGGACAGTGCCCCCCTCACCTTGGTATCCTGCCCCGGCTGGAAGGGGAAGTCCGGCTCCCGCTGCTCCTCCCCCCACTCCCCGCCCTGCAGCGAGTTGCAGATGATGATGTGAGCATCGCCGTGGCTCTCGAACCGGGGGTTGAAGTGAAGGGCCAGGTCCGAGCCGGCCCGGCCCATGTTCAGAGCAAAGCTGGAGGGGAGAGAGACAGGCTGGGACCCCCCGCCTGGGCCAGGCAGCTTCCCCAGTCCCCCCCCCCCAAACAGGGGCAGCCACTTGCTTTGCATTGTGGGAAGCTTCCAGCCACCCCTCTGCCACACAGGGGATCATGGGAAATTCCCCATCACCCCCGCTGCCCTGCACCATGGGAGAATCTCCCAGAATTCCCTCTGCTCAATTTATTGCACTGGTGCATTGTGGGAAGCTTCCCAGCATCCTCTGGGACAGTGCTGCATCATGGAGCCCCCTGCAGTGACATGCACTGCATCATGGGAATTCCCCAGCATCCCCTGCTGTCACCCCCACAGGCTCTGGGTCACAGCCTAGTCTCCCAGAATCCCCTGGGAGAAAGCCACAGCCCTGCTGCCTTGTGGGAAGTTTCCCACCATCCTCAGCAGCAGGGTCACCTGCTGGGCATCACCTGGGAGCTTCCCACAATGCACCAGACTATGGCACAGCTTTCCCAGCATCCTCTCTGCCACCCTCCAGCCCCTTCCTGGGGTGGAGAGGAGCATCAGGGGACCAACGCCAGCCCCAGTCCCCCTGCAGCCCAGGCTCCCTAGTCTGTGGGGCTCTGTCCCACTGAGCTCATCCCATGCAGGGGATGGAGAGCCAGCCCCACAGAGAAGGTGCTGGGGCCATGGACACCCCAGGGGTCAGTCCTGGGGAGACCAGGCCCCCATCCCATGGGGGAGTCCACTGGCACACACACCCCATCCCCACAGCTCCCCCTGAAAGGGGTCAGGGATGAGGCAGGGGGACCCTGGAGGATTCAGGGGGGCTGAGATGATGCAGACCCAGGGGGTGAGGGGCCTGCAGGGAGGTGCTGCCCCCTGTGGGGGGCTAAGCCCCATCCTGGGGACCCAGAGACTCCCCCCACTGTGCTGTTGGGGGCAGGGGACCCCAGCATTGCCCCCCAGGGATCAGGTTAACCCTTCCCTCCCCACACCCATCAGCCCACACTCACCTCTTGGCATCCGGTGGCACCGTCCCCTTCACGGCAATGCACTCGCCAGGCTGGACCTTCAAGTGGGTCAGAACCATCCCCTGGGGGTGGGGGAAGGGGGAGAGGTGAGCACCCCCCAGCAACTCCCCCCACCAGCCCTCCCCACAGGGGGCAGGGAATGGGGCACAGACCCCAATCTAGCCCTAAGGCATGGGACCAGCTGGCTCAGGGGGCTAGGCATAGGGTTTGGGGCCTGTCCCTTCTAGGGGGCACCAGCTCCCATCCAGCCCTAGGGCAGGGACTGGCTGGCTCAGGGGGACCAGGAATAGGGCCTGTCCTATCTAGGGGGCACTAGATGGGGGAGCAAACAAGGAAGATGAATTTCACACAGGGTTGCAGGTGACAAAGCTGTGACCCCTCCAGCCTATTACACCTGCCCCCTCAAACATGACCCTCTCAGCCCTAGAGTATCCCATCACTCTCCCCCAACCACAGGGATCTCACAGCTTCCCAGTCACCTGGTGGGGCTTGGTTACCAGGAGACAGACTGAACTTTCCCCCCACACAGATGCAGGGGCAGGACTAGGGGTCAACCAGCCCCCCACCCCCAGCAAGAGAAATTAAAGATACCCCCAGTACCAAGCAACCCCCTGCCACCAGATCTCCAGCCCCACATATCTATCAATCTCTTCCCACAGCTCCCATCCCAGCCCCCAGAGAACCAGCCTTAATACCCCTCTACTCCCACAACTCACACACTCCATTGCAGCTACTCCAGAGACAACACAACACCACACACAGCTCCAACCACCATAGGGGCATAACCCAACCATGAGCTTTAAATAGCTGGGACGCCCTCCCTTGGGACCAATCAGGCACCCCAAGCTCTAAAGAACTGACCAATCAGAGAGGAGAGGGGTGTGGCCAGGGGAACCTTGAGCTCCAGCTGTCTGGGTGGGCTGGGCCAATCACAGCGGAGCTCATATCCCAGCTAGGGAAGAGCAGAAAAGACCAATGTATTAGATAGGTGGTGTCTAGGGCCCGGAATCCTTTCGTTCCCTGGCCAATCAGAAATGGAGCCTTTTGCAAACTGATGAAGAAACTACAATTCCCAGCATTCCTAGCTCCCAACTCCCAGCCTGCCTTGGGAGCCACTTGCTTATAAAAAGGACACAAGTGGGGCTGTTTCTATTGTATTGCTGTGTGTGTTTCTGTGGCTGGAGGGGGATGTGCTGTCTGGGCTTTCTTTTGGCTGGAACACACAGGAGAGTCTCCTGACCTGGTAAGGGGTTAAACAGGGGCTAGGATTTGGGGGGCCTTTTAGCTGTTATTTAACCCTTGTAACTTTTAGTTCTTTTTCCTAGGAATGCTTTAACTTTCCAATGTGTCTTAGAGTGTTTTTAATAATCTGTGGAACCTACTGCTGTAGGATAGCTATGTCTGGGGGGTACTTTAACTGAGCCAGGACTCCTGGGTTCTCTCCCTGACTCTGGGAGGGGAGTGGGGTCTAGTGGTTAGAGCAGGGGGGCTGGGAGCCAGGATGCCTGGGTTCTCTCCCTGGCTCTGGGAGGGGAGAGGGAGGGGGGCTAGTGGGTTAGAGGAAAGCACATGTGGGGATCAGGGAGCTTGCAGGACCTGCTGTGCAGGGATAGTCCATGCCCTGAATTGCTGTTAATCTAAGTAAATCAGCTGGTTAAAGGGGGGCTGATCCCTAGGGTGTGGGGGAGGATCTGACCCCTGGTTTCATGCTAAGTGGCAAACAATGGTGTGGGAGTAATGGGGAAAGTTCAGGGGTTCTAGCTGAGTATGAACAGCCTGGAGTGGAGGGGAAGTATCTGCCCACGGGTACGTCTACATGGCAATGAAAGTGCCTGGCTGGCCTGGGTCAGCTGACTGGGGCTTGGGCTGGGGGCTATAAGATTGCAGTGTAGATGTTCAGGTTTGGGCTAGACTTGGGCTCAAACCCTGTGGGGTGGTCCTGGCTCTAGCCCAAGCCCTAATGTCTACACAGGTGTAGCTCCGAGCCCAAGCGAATCGACCTGGGCACTCCAATTCGGTGCAGCGGGCTGGCACTGCAATGTAGACGTAACCCTTAGTGACCTTGGAGAAACTCTACCTAGGGGAGGAGCCAGTAGCTTTCTTCCACATAGCTGGAGCAGGACTTTAACCCCCCTACCCCAGCAGTATGGGAAGGGCAGGGACAGTGAGCAGGACGGGCTGGGAATTTTGACCCCCAAAAGTTAGTGGAAACTGAAACATTCTGCCAGAAGGGGGCAGGGCCAAAAACCGCTTCGTTGGGAAGATTACTTGGGTCCATGATGGGGGTTTTTAGTCAAAATAAGGGGATGGGTGCCTCTCTCTGGTTTTACACAGAGGACTCGGAAAGGGCTCGCCTCAATCCCAGTGCAGAATAGCGAATTTTTCTTTATCTCAAATGTTTCTGGGATTGGAAAACCATTTCAGGCCCACCCCTAGTCACCAGGTTCTGACGCCCGTTCCTGACCCACTTGGAAGTCTCAAGGGTGGTGACTTAAAGACCACACAATGGTGCATTCCCTTGGGAAATCTTAAAACACCAACCACCTTGGTCAAAGATCTTCCCCCCTCCATTTCTCCATATGTAAAATGGGATGTTTAGATAGTCAGTGGAAGGCCCAGGGATAGAACCCAGGAGTCCTGGCTCCCAGCTCTCACCCACCCACCCAGAGTAGTCTAAGTGGAGACCAGAAATTCTGTTGAACTCAGCAGCATCCATGTCACAAGACCGTCTACTCAGTTTCCAGTTTATTTCAACTAGGTCTACTAACCGAACTAAGCTGAGACCAAATGAAAACTCATCTCACTTGTGAGGGGCAGATGGGTGTGAACCCAGGTCTCCAGGGAACTAACTCCAATTTCCTTCCTTTGTAGATTGTATTAGTCTCCTGTGATCAAGTCCCAGCGAAGGTCAGGGGATGACCCATGGGTGGGTGTGTGGTTAAATCCACCCTCCCAGAACCCCTGAGCATCGAGCGGCTTCTCCAGGTCCGGACGCGTCTGGAGTCCCGGAAGCGGCTAACCGAGGAGCTCAAGGCCTGTTTCAATCTAGCGCTGAGCGAGTTCTCCCAGGAGCCGCTTTGTGTCCAGCAGAACGCCAGGATGACCATCCAAAGCGAGACCACGGTGCTGGTCTTCGTGTCCGGCACGCAGGAGAATGAAATATCCATCTTTCATGTGGAAGGGCAAGTCCAGTACAACATCAAAATGCCCCGATGGGACACTGCTGTGGCCAGAGTCTTCAGCAGGAACATCGTGAAGACTGTGGCGGAGATGGTCAACTACATCCCGGCTAGACCACTCTTGGAGACGGTGAAGAAGATGTATTAGCTACTGGGGGGTTAGATCTTTGACAAGCCAAGTACAATGAACAGAATGGCTTAATTGTGGAAGAGACTCACAAGCAAACTGTCCCAGATTCCCCTTCCCCCAGAAAGTAGAAACCATTGTTGTTCCATTGTGGAAGATGTTCATGGGTGAGAGATATTGAGTATAATTCTAATGGGTCTTGGGGGTTACAGGCAATGACCCGGATTCTGCTCTGAGCTTTGCTGGCGTTGGTGGAGTTTGACCTTCTCTCAGTGAGAGGTCAACCAATATGGACTCAAAAGTTGATGTGACTTAAGGATTGCCTCCTTTGACGATGGTGGACTCGCTCTGGATTCAGGCTGGGGTTCTTGGTCAGGATTCAGCCCTGTCTAACCACAACTGGTGCCTTTTCAGGACTGGATCCTGACCTTGTTTCCACTGAAAACAGGGTTAATCCTGACTTACACCAGTGTATTCATCGCTGTAGCCCTCTCCAGCGACCTCGGTCTTAGCCTCTATCTTCACTCCTTTTGGGATGGAGTCTGGTAGCTGTAATCGCTTCCCTGGGTGGACATTGGACGTACCTCAAATGAGCCCCTACTTCTGCTGCAACAGATCTTAACCCCGTGTAAACTTCCTTTTTGGTTTTAGCATTTGCCAGGCTACCTGGGTGTCATTCAGGGGCCCTCAAATAAAGCTTGAATATCTGTCAACTGGATGTGGATTTGATGTGTCTTTGCATGGGTGGGGTCTTCCCGATGATGGGCTGAGACAGGGTCCCCAGCTAGTGTGAATGGGTCATGGCTCTGCTGGCGTGACTCCTAGTATTGGAGATCTCCAACATCCCAAGAGGGAACTAACCTGTGAGTTGAAACTTTGCCTCTGGAGATCTACACTTCCTTCTCAGAGGTGGTGCCTGGATGTCCCTTAATAAATGGCCTGAGAGTCCCTGCTGTTGGGGTGTCTGGGTTCACTCATGGGGATCCCTGCATTTCTGCAGATGGTGGGAACTTGGGGGGGGCCCCCAAATGGGATCCATCCCCCTTTCAGGTTCTCCCACCCCCACAGATGCCTCTATCCACCTATCCCATGCCCCTCTCTTCCCTGTCCTTACATGGCCCATAGACAGTGGTGTTCCCAACCCCCTACTTCCATCCCCAGCTCAGAACGTCCAGGGCACAAAACTACTGTGATAAGGAACAAGTGTCCCGGGACCTGCTGTCCTGCAGTGGGTGTGGGGCTGGGAGCCAGGACACCTGTGTTCTCACTGACTCTGGGAGGGGAGTGGGGGGGAGGCTGGGAGCCAAGCTGCATGAATCCCCTTCCCAGCTCTGGGAGCAGAATGGGGTCCAGTGGTTAGTGCAGACAGGCCCACCACTGCCCAGTTTCCTTGAGGGCTGTTTGGCTGGGTACAGGACTGAGGGGCCCCAATAGTGTTGTGGGGGCAAGGAGTCTGGGGCTGGGCTAGCAGGGGGCTGTAGGGGTCTGTTTGCAGGGGAAACAGCAGGACTCACCCAGCTGCTGTGGAAGGGATGGGCAGGGGCTGAAATGCAGGGAGCCCCATAGAAACAGGGTCCCCTCCCTTCTCCATGAGGTGGGCACCAGACACCCAGGGGGTCAGACCTGCCCACTGGCCTCCCCAGCAGCCCCATAGCACAGGGCCCTGCATAGAGACCATTCACCCAGCAGCTGCCAGGGCAGGGCCCTGTGGGAGGCCACTCACTGCCTGCCCCTCTCCCAACCTTGGCACAGGCCCCTGCCCCACCAGCTGCCCCCAAACTGCATCCAGGAACCAGCTCTACACATGTGAACTCCACCCTGTCCTTGTGTCCTGCCCTGACACAGAGCAGCAGGAACTGCTGCTGCCCCAGGTGGGTGAGGGACCCCTGTGGGCCAGCGTGGGCTCCCTGCTGGTGCCATGGGGCTAGCAGCTGGGGGCTCCTCTGCATAGCTGTGGCACAGGTACATCCCCGGCCCTTTCTACAGCAGAGGGAGAACCTGGCACCTCTCCCCACCCACTTCAGCCTGGCACACCCCAGCCAGGATGACCCCCTGCCCCCAAGCCACAGGATCTCATCCGCCTCCACTCTGTGCCAGCCAAGATGCACCCACATCCCCTCGAGGGAGGAGATCTGTGAGCAGGGGGTTTATTTCCACTCCCTGGCATAGTCCTGCCTTGGGGCAGAGTATGGGGGTCTCTGCTCTCTGTCCCCAGTGTAATGTATGCCATGGGCTAGCAATGTCCCTCTGCTATGTACATGGGCTAAATTGGACAGTCCCTACATAAAAGGATAAATGGACACAAGTCAGATATTAGAAATGGTAATATACAAAAACCTGTAGGAGAACACTTCAACCTCCCTGGACACACAATGTAAAGGTAGCCATCTTACAGCAAAAAAACTTCAGGACCAGACTCCAAAGAGAAACTGCTGAGCAAATTTGACCCCATCAGCTCAGGATTAAACAGACTGTGACTGGCTAGCCAACTACAAAAGCAGTTTCTCCTCCCTTGGTGTTCACACCTCAACTGCTAGCAGAGGACCTCACCCTCCCTGATTGAACTAACCTCGTTATCTCCTGACTGATTCTTGCCAGCATATTTATACCTGCCCCTGGAAATTTCCACCACATGCGTCTGGCGAAGTGGGCATTCACCCACAAAAGCTCATGCTCCAATACATCTGTTAGTCTATAAGCTGCCACAGGACTCTGTCACTTTTTACAGATCCAGACTAACACGGCTACCCCTCTGATACTTGTTCCCCTCTGGAGCCCTCACTACGAGCCTCAACCTCACCCCCACACCTGTTTTCTCTTCCCTTGTCCCCACTGTTCAGCTGAAGGCTGGGCTCAGTAGCTCCTCCCCCTTAGCAGAGGGGGCAAGCCCCCCACACCACCCACCCCCAGGGCTTTCAAATAGCCCCTGGACTCCCCAGCTACCCTTCCCCAGTGAGGGTCAGGCCAAGGGTGAGGACAGCCAGACATGGGCCCAATGGAAGAACACCAGATACAGCGACCACAGCAGCCAGAGCGAGCGGGCTGGGGCCAGGGAACGGCTGCAGAGCACAGGTTGTAGGCAGAACACAGCAGTCCAGGCTCCCAGCCCCTCCTGCTCTAACCACTAGCCCCCACTCCCCTCCCAGAGATGGGATAGAACCCAGAAATCCAGGCTCCCAGCCCTCCCCACCCCTGCTCTAACCCACTGGACCCCACTTTCACAGCTGAGAATCAAATCTTCCTCGATGTATTTTTGAAAAAAGAAACGAGAATACTTCTGAACTTTTTCTGAGTTTTATGTGTGTTTTTCTGAGAACGAAATATTAATTTAAATGCACCAAAGGCAACTAAAATCAGACTCGATAAGAGGAAAGCAGGGGGGGGGGACTCAGACCAGTCCAAGGGGACCCCAAAAAAAATCAAACCGAAGTGGCCCTGTCCCAGGGGGAAATGGAGGGAAAGGGGCTGGCTTAGGAGATGGGGACCCAGGCGTCCGGGCGGAGGATCAGCGGATGGTTTTGACAGGGCTCTTGAAGTTGCTGGCAGCCTGCAGTTGCAGCTGATACGCCATGGGGTGGATCTTAAAGCCGTAGAGCCTACCAAAAGGAGAGGAAGGGGTTAACATTTGGGAGTACGCGGTGGGGGTTACCCAAGCCCCCCACCACAGCCCCAGGCAGCCACCACGGATTTCTGCCAAGCTGGTGTTTGTGGGGACATCAGTAGGTTCCAGAGTCAACGGTCATCTGTATGAGGAGGAAGAGCCGGAATTGGCATAGTTGTGCCCAAGGGCATGGACTCTAGCTGCAGCCCCAGTTTGTGCATGGGAGAAGGAAGACACGGAACCAGATTCCCATATGCACCCTGGAGTGGAGCCCAGCTACAATCAGTAGCGGGGGGAAATACAGGAGCTGGATCCCCCTGGAATGGAGTCCAGCCGCAGCCACAATGGGGGAGGGAGGAGAAAACCTGGAGCCAGATCCATGTGCCCAGCTGGAATGGACTCTGGGAACTGGCCCATGTGGGGCAGGAAGGAGGAGCCGGATTGGGGGCCAAGACCCCAGGGGGATGGATGGAAGACCTGGATATCTGGATCTACTGGAATGGGCTGCCAGATACAGCTCTCCAGAGGAGATGGAAGAGCTGGAGGCGGATCCAGAGTCCACTGGAACGGACTCTAGCCACAGCCTGCCAGGGGAGGGAAGAAGTGGAGCTGGCCCTCCCCAGTACGAACTTGGGCTCCAGCCCATCAGGACGGGGAGAAAACCCGGAGCTGGATTCCCTGACCCACTGGGACCGGACTCTGCCCCGGCCAGTGGCAGCGAGTGGCAGCTCACCTGGGGACGAACTGATTGGCTGGCCGCTTGGGCCTGTACTCGGGGTGCACCATGAAGAGCATGTGGGGGAAGCCGGTCCCGAAGTAGGCGCCGTCCGTGTGGTGGTGGCGGGAGGACTTGGGGGTGTAGACGTCCATGCACTTGGGGCAGTAGAGCTTCACCATGGCCTCGCCGGGGATGTCAGACAGGCCTGGGGGGAGGGAGAGAGGTCAGGGAGAACCCAGAAGTCCTGCCTCCCAGTGTTCCTCCCACCCCCCAGCTCTAACAACTGGGCCCCACTCACCTCCCAGAGCCAGGGAGAGAACTCAGGAGTCCTGGCTCCCAGCCCCCCCTGCTCTAAATACTGGGACCCACTCCCCTCCCAGAGCCGGGAGAGAACCCAGGAGTCCTGGCTCCCAGCCCCCCCTGCTCTAACCACGAGACCCCACTCCCCTCCCAGAGCCGGGAGAGAACCCATGAGTCCTGGCTCCCAGCCCCTCCTGCTCTAACCACTAGGCCCCACTCCCCTCCTGCACTTACCAATGGGCAGCATGGGCTGGTTTTCACAATAGACACGAGGACAGTAGCCGAAGTCTCCCTGCTGGTACTTCTCAAGCTGGGAAGAAAAGAGAGAAAGGATGAGACACTGGGCTGGGAATGGGACCTCCCTCCTCTAGGGGGCGCCAGCTCCCACCCGGTCCCAGGACGGGGACTGGCTGGCTCGGGGGGCGGGGAAGGGGGCAGGGGCCTGTCCCCTCTAGGGGGCGCCGGCTCCCATCCAGCCCCAGGGCAGGGACTAGCTGGCTCGGGGGAGTGGGGAATGGGGCATGGGCCTGTCCCTTCTAGGGGGCGCTGGCTCCCATCCAGCCCCAGGGCAGGGACTGGCTGGCTCAGAGGGGCGGGGGGCTGGCACTCACCATCTGGGCGATGCCGCGGTTGGTGAGGATGTACCGGGCGTGGATCAGCCCATACAGCATCTCTGCTGCCTGTTCAATCAGGTCGCTCTGGTTGGGGTTGTCCTCCAGCTCCTCGTCTGCAAGGAAAGGGGCTGTGTGTGAGAGACAGGAGGGGGAGACCCCACAGAGCCCGGGGGGGGGGGGAAACGCTGGGCGCTCAGGGTCACCCCCGCCCAACCGTACAGTCTGACCACAACGACTGTCCGGAATTAATTCCTACGGCGGATCGGAGAGAAAAACCAGCCCCTCTGGATTTAAACATCGCCAGCGACCGTACATCCACCCCGACCCGTCGCAAATCGTCCCCCTGCTTAATCCTCCTTAGTGCCTACAACGCGCGTTACTTCTGCTCTGAATTCATCTAGCATCCGTCCGCCTCCGCCCATGGGGTCCCCGTCTGCTAGATCGGAGAGCCACTGCCAAATCTATCCTCCGCGGGGGCACGTCCAGACAGGATCAAATCACCCCTTCCCCTTCCCTCTGTGAGGCAGAGCCCGGCAGCAGGGCTGGGATCCCGCAGAACCTGCTGCCATAACAGCAGGAGAGGGGCAAATGGACTTTGTTGTGGGCAGGATTGGATGGGCAAAAATACCAGACCGCGGGAATTTGAAGGATAACAAAAACGCACATTTAGCTACTTAGTTTGAGCTTTTTATGATTTATTTTGACCAAAAACTCTAGCGCTGGGAGCAGTTTTCCTGGTAAATGTTTTTTCAAAAAGCCATAATAATCCCGACATATAAATAACTTGAATCGTACATTTCAATAGAGTAAAAACGGTGCTAACGTGGTTTTAAAAAACTCCCGGATTTTTTTTAAACTTACTTTTTATAAGCATTAAAAAAAATCTGCACTTATGGCAAAAAAGTGGCGCAATTTGGTTTGAGGTGCCGTGCGATCTACACACGCCAACAGTTGGTCATAAATAGAATTTCAGCAGCATAAAGCAAGTGGGTTTTTTTAAATAAAGGTTTTTAAATTTAAATGTTAAAACCTTTATTTAAGTGACAGATAAGAAGATTTGAGGTCTGTTATAACAGGAGTTAAAGTTGTTTTTTTTAACATGACTTAAGCACAATTTGTTTTATTCTTTTAGAGGTAAAAATTGTGTCTGAATTCCGTATTGAATGACCGTGGGGGGGTTTGGTTTTGGTAGCATGGGGGAAATCTGTCTCGCTCGCAGGATTTGCAGGATCTAAGGTTTTTGCAGGTGGAAGCGGGATAAAAACGTAAGAACCAATGCGGGAGCAAGTGAAAGTGGGTATTGCAAGTCAGAGTGAGATTAAAAAAATATTCCCGCGGGGGGCTTTAAAGCTCAACAGAGTGAGCTCCTGGAATCTCTGTTCTCCAATCCTTTATTCATTCCCATGGTTCTTGTCCGGCCCCTCGCCAATCGATCACCCTCCTTTCTGGAACTGCAGCCACCAGAACCGGACACAGGATCCTAGCAGCGGTCGCACCGGAGGGAAAAGAACCTTGCGATTCCCCTGTTTATATCCAGCATAGATTTGTCCCAGGAGCGTAATGAACCATCGGCACAAGATCTGGGGTCGTGGGGGATTCTCCATTGCCAGCCATTTTCCCGTCAAGCCGGGCTGTTTTTCTAACAGATCCGCGCTGGGAATCATTGGGCTCCGGCCTGCGTGATCCGGGAGAGCAGGTGAGCTGAGCACCGTGGTCCCTTCGAACGCTGGAGTTGCTGAATCAATGACTCTTCTGGCCTTGAAACCTACGGATCTCCGTCCCAGCCTCGCATTTGCCCACGTCACGCGGGGAGCTTCTGTTCAGCTGATTCTCCCCCAGGACCCCCATTGGCCGGAGGGCTTTATTCCTGGTCACACGGGCTTATATTTGGCCATATTAAAGTGGAAGGAAGAGGCGGGAGAGGGTGGGCCCCCAGTCCCAGTGATTCAGGCAACGGACACCCCCGAGCCCAGCCCATTGCATGACTGAGACACCCATGCCGCTTTCACACAACTGGCCGGGTGTGAGGGCAACCATTGCCCAGTGAGGGGGTCATGATGAGCCCTCCGTTGAGCCCCCCCCAGTGTGAAACGTGCAAGCTGGGGCTCCTTGCACACGCATGAAGGGGCAGCTATACACGAGTCAGACCTCTGTTGTTGTGCAAAGGGCAGGCACACGCAATTCACGCCCTCACGGTTGTGCAAGAAGGGACAAGGGGCTCAGATCCAGGTGTGCCATGTGCATCTGTTGTCCGCAAACAACCATGCGATGGACCCACACACACCCCTCCTCCACACTTGTGCAAGACACGCAACTCTGCGATAAACACACAACCCTGTCCTCCATGCACACCCGTCCTCCACGCTTGTGCAAGAGACACATAACCATGCAATGGACACACACACACCTGTCCTCCATGCTTGTGCAAGACATGCGCACACACACCCTGCCACACACACAACCGTGCCACACGCAGCCTGGCCTGTCAGTTGTACGAAGGGCAGGTGCCAAGCGTGCCAGGTTTGGGGCTGGCCCATTCGGTGGGGTGGGGGGCAATGTCAGGGCCTCTGCCCACAAGGAAGGAGACAAAGGCCACACGCAAAGCGGGCGGGGAGCTGATGGGGCCAGGGGACTCAGACAGGGACCCCTCCCCATGCCAGCCCTGGGACACCCCCCCCCGGCACCTGGCTCCAAGTCGAGGATCATGTCGAGCGCCTGGCGATAATGGGGGACCTGCTCATTCAGCCCCGTCAGGTTAAACTTGTCCTGGATGTAATCCTCGTCCACCTGGGTGGGGAGAGAGACAGGATGAGAACCCAGGAGTCCGGGTGCACCCCCCCACCCCCGCAGACCACTAGACTCCCCTCCCACAGCCAGGAGAGAACCCAGGAGTCCTGGCTCCCAGCCCCCTTCCCTCTCAGAGCCGGGGACAGAACCCAGGAGTCCTGGCTCCCAGCCCCGTCCGCTCCCAGAGCCAGGGACAGAACCCAGGAGTCCTGACTCCCAGCCCCGCCGCTCACCTCACAGAAGAATTCATTTCCACGCAGGCCACAGAACCAGGAAATCCAGGACACTTCCTCGGAGCTGCTCATCTTCCCGTCCTCTGCAGAGAGAGGCGGCATCAGCCCAGCCCGCGCCAAAGCCCTGCTCGCTTGTGTGATGACCGTGGGAGGGGCTCAGCCTGCAGCCCCACAAGCCAACACTCACGCAAGCTCCCAGCACAGACAGTACAGTGTCTCCCAGCCACTGCTGAGATGCGCCCTCTCTGGGGTGGGGCAGGGGGCTAGTTATACAGGGACCCCTCACCCAGCACTGAGATGCGGCTAGCTCTGGGGTGGGGCGCAAGAGGGGTAAATTATATGGGAAACTCTTGCCTGGCGCCAAGACACAGCTGGTTCTGGGGTGGGCCAGTTATACAGGGATCCCTCGCCTCTTACAGAGATGTAGCTGGCTCTGGGGAAGGGAAGGGAGTCGGTTATACAGGGACCCCTTGCCTGGCACTGAGATGCGGCTGGCTCTGGGGTGTGGCACGGGGGTCAATTATACACCTCTCTCTGACCCCCCGAATCAACATAGAAAATTACCACTGGCTCAGGAACGACGGGGCACCCCTTCCTCTTTCATCCGCAGGCTGGGAACTCCCCATTCCCAGCCACAAGGGGGGGGCTCCCTGAACCATCCACCCCTGGACAAGGGGGTCCCCCCTGGCTGTGCAGTAGAGGGAACCCCTGCCCCCCCATGACCCTCCCCCCCACCTTCCGGATTGCAATGGGGGCAGGGGGGGAATCACCGGCCCGTGGTTCCCCCACACGGCACTGGGGGGTAAGTCACCCCGCCCCTCCCGAGGTGGGGGGGGTGAATGGCCCTTTCCCCCGTTGCACCCCCCAGCTCGTCCCCAACTACTGCTCAGGCGGAGGTGAGGGGTAAATGCTCCCCCACGTTGCATTGGGGTGCAAATCCCCCTGCCCCCCCGCACTGGAGGGTCAGCTCCCTCCGCCCCCCACTTGCACTAGGGACAGAGCGTTCAGCACTGGAGGGTCCGCCCCCAGCCCCCCACGCACTAGGGCTGATCCCCCCTTTTGCACGGGAGAGAAGCTGCCCCCCACGCACTAGGCCAGATCCCCCGCCCCCTTTGCACGGGGGGGCCGCGCCCCACTCACCCCCGGGGTCTCAGCTCCCGTTCAGCAGCAAGCAGTGCCCAACGCGCACAGGCCCCGGCCGCCCTGCTTGTCCCCCAGCGCGCAGACGCGCCGGCGCGCGGGGCATCACGGGGGATGTAGTTTTACAGCCGGAGGCTCCCCATAGGAGAAGACGGGAGCGGGGCCGCCCGGGAACTGCCGCTCCCACAATGCACATTGGGAAGACACGTGAGGGGCGAGGGGCGGGGAATGATGGGAGGCCGCGGGGCATGGCGGGAGATGTAGTTCTCCACCGACCCGAGGCTCATTGGGATGACTGGTCAGCGGGGCCCCGCGGAACTACATCCCCGGGAGTGGTGCAAAGGGGGGAGCCCCGGTGCGGGGGCGGTGCCGCAAGGCAGCATGGGACTGGTAGTCCACGGGCTTCATTGCCCTCCTAGGGTTCCATGGGCAGCAGGGTCCCCGAGAACTACACCCCTCCCAAGGCAGGAAGGGGGCCTGAGTGACGCAGTGGTGTGCCGCAAGGCATTATGGGAGTTGTAGTACCTGCGTTCCCAGAGCGCCATTGGGATGAATGGGGCTTTGGACTCCATCAAACTACAACCGCCATGATACAAAGTGTCCCGGGGGGAGGGGGGAACCACAATCGGGCGATGTAGCCGCAAGGCACCAAGGGAATTGTAGTCCTGTAGCTGCCTGGAGTGAATGGGGATTTGAACACTGTGAAACTACAAAGCTCAGAGGAGGGGGCAGGGAAGGGAGGGACCCTGGGGGAGGGGCGTGAAGCATCATGGGAGGTGCCCCACTGAGGCTCATAGGAACAGGAGACCAGAGAACTACAACACAGACACATGTGGGGGGAGGGGGCCCGGACTCCTGGGTTCTATCCTGGCACTGGGAGGGGAGTGGGGTCTAGCGGGTCAGAGCAGGGTGGGGCTGGGAGCCATCAGAAACGGGCGTGGCCTAATCGAAGAGGGGCGTGGCCTCTCTTAAAGGCATGTACATAATTGGGTGTGGTCTAATCCCAACGAGGGTGTGTCCTCTACTGGGATGGGCGGGGCCTGCCCAAAGGGGTGTGGCCTGCACAGTGAATGGGCGCGGTCTAGCCCCCTAGGGGGTGTGGCCTCCCCGAAGGGGCGTGGCCTCCTGACCCCCTTCGCCTTATTGTACCGTCTCTGACGCTGCTGCTGCTCCGCCGGTTTCCGGCTCTGCTGTACTCCATGGCGCCCGTTGTGCTCATCCGCCGCCAGAATGTTAATTAGCACCAAGCATCTCCTATTAATAAACTAACTAGTCCCCTAAAGATGAATTATGAATATGTTAATTAGCACTTAATGCCTATGTATATTTCGAGTATATATCTTAGGGTGAGATAAAATATTCTTAGTTACTGAAGTGAAATTTGGGTAACATCACATAGTTATGGTCTGTAAATACTTTTAATTTTTTTTTAGTTAAATTTTCATTGAAATGGGGTAAAAATGACGCTATCTGGCGGGGTTGGAGGGGAAACGGCATGCTGGGAAATATGCAAATTAGTTGAACGGCCGCAGCGACTGGAGAACGTGCCGGGGACGGGCGCCTCGCGCTGCCAGACAGCGGCCGTTAGGGGACGTGAGAGGGGCAGTTGGGGGCGGGATACGGACGCATGCGCTGTGCTAACTCCCGGGTCGGGGGCGCGCAGTGCGCGCATGCGCCTGATTTCAGTTTCGGTTCCCTTTGCAGTCAGCGGCACGTGTGCCCACTCCCTTGGTTTCGCTGTGTTCCAGTGCGCATGCGTCTAGACCCTCCCTCACAGGGATGATTCCTGAGTGCGCATGCGTAAAAACTGCTTTTCCCTCCGCGGCACACTGCGCGTGGGCAGTCGCCACTTCGGGGGCGCTTAATACGCATGCGCCCTGATCGCCATTCGTTGCCCAGAGTAACTACCCCGCAGGAGGACGTCCGAGCCTCCTTCCCTATTGAGCATGCGCATCCAAATCCCTCGCGGCCTCCCGGCTCCCAATGCGCATGTCGAGAGCAGAACCCGGCGGCTCCGCGCTGCTCTCCGACCGGCGTCCGTCCTCACGCGCCACTGCCGCGGCGGCGCCTAACGCGCGTGCGCCTCCAGCGCCCCGGCGCCTTCTAATGCGCATGCGTCACCTCTCCGCCTGGTGGCGGGGGCGCGCTGCTCCGGCCTCCGGCGTCTCTATGGTGAGTCGGGCCCCGGAGGCTTCTGGGTGAAGGCCAAGGGGAGCGGGAGTTTGGTCAAGGCCGGGGCCGGGTTCCAGCCCCGCCCCCCACCGCCCCATGGACCTAGTCCCGCCCCCTAGGGACCTAGCCCCGCCCCTCAGGGTCACAGCCCTTCCCCCCGCCCCCCCAGACACTTAACCCCGCCCCCCACCACCCCAGGGTCCCAGCCCCGCCCCACAGCGCCCCAGGGACCTAGCCCCGCCCCTCAGACTCACAGCCCTTCCCCCCGCCCCCAGACACTTAACCGCGCCCCCCACCACCCCAGGGAGCTAGCCCCGCCCCCCAGAGACCTAGCCCTGCCCCAAAGGGCATAGCCCCGCCCCTCAGGGTCACAGCCCTCCCCCCTCCCCCAGACACTTAACCCCGCCCCCCAGGGCCCTGCCCCCACCCTAGGGACCTAGCCCCGTCCCTCAGTGTCCAGCCCTTCCCCCCATGGACCTAGCCCCACCCCTCTCCCTGCCCTCCCCTATGGTCCTAGCCTCGGCCCTCCCCCTGCCCCCCATGACCCCGGCTCCACCCCCTAGGGCCCCTGCCCCACCTCCACCCCTGTAGGGACATAACCCTGGCCCCCAGAGACCTGGCCCCATCTCCCACCCTCCCGAGCCCTGCACCCCCAAGAGCCAGACCTGCCCCCACCCCCGTGGCCCTGTCCTCTGTTACCCCGAGGACGCTAGTGCCCCCTATGAGGATCACCACTCAGTGCCCTTCATTTGCTGACCTTTTTCCTGCCCCCCTAACAGGCCGATCCCGCCCTGTAACCCACCTCCATCCCCCGTCTCCATCGCCAGCCATGAACCACGGCCCCCAGCTCATCACCTTCACCCGTGCCCGGGAGCAGTCGGACTGCTGGAAGGATGGGCACCTCCGGAAATGGGCCGGCTCCCCTGCCAACCGCCGGGAAAAGGAGGGGGACGTGGAGGGCGAGGAAGCTCGGAGCTTCTACGAGAGTCTCCTGGCCTCGGGCGAGAGCTCCAGTCTCCCACGGAAACGCAAGGCCCCACTGAGGCGCCCAGGGGTGCCTGAGCCACCCATTGCCCAGCCAGGGCAGACGGACCCTCGTAGGGGGAACCTCCTGCTGAGATCGGCCCAGGAGGGCGACATGGGGACCCTGCGGCGGCTGCTGGAGAGGGAGGGGTGCGATGTGAACTACCGGGATGGTTACTATTGGACGGCGGTGATGTGTGCCGCTTACGCAGGCCAGGGGGAAGCCGTGAGGTACCTGCTGACCCGGGGAGCCGCATGGGTGGGAGTGTGCGAGTCGCAGGGGCGGGACGCGGTGGACCTAGCCGAGGAAGCCGGGCACCAGGACGTGGTGAGGATCCTACAGGAGCGTGAAACGGTTCAGCCAGAGGAGAGGATGGCCAGGTGAGTCTTCTGTTCCCCTGCCCTGGACCCAGCCAGTCCCCCCACCCTGGGGCTGGATCGGAGACAGCAACCTCTAGAGAGGAAAGGCCCCATATCTCATTCCCCTCATGCCTGAACCAGCCAGTTCCCCCAACTTGAGGCTGGATGGGAACCAGCGGCCCCTAAAGGGGAAAGGCCCCATGTCCCATTCCCCATCTCCCTGAGTCAACCAATATGCTCATCCTGGAAGCATCTGACCCTGTTGTCTCCCCATCAGGAGGACTCCAGTGGAGAGAAAATACTGTGCCGTCTGCCAGACACATTACAGCGAAGATAGTGTGGAGCTCCATGAACGCTCCACTGCCCACCTCTTCAACCGGCGCGACCCGCTCCCTCCAACCCGCTACCACATCCCCGAGAGCAACGTCGGCTTCCAGCTCATGGTCAAGGGGGGCTGGGACTGCGAGGCCGGGCTGGGGCCTGAGGGCGCCGGCCGTAAATTCCCCGTCCAGACTGTCCTCAAGAGGGACCAGAAGGGCCTGGGCTTCCGTAGCGACCTCCGGCCCAAGGTCACCCACTTCAACGCCAACGATCCCAGTGCTGTGGCGCGGCCCAAGGAGCAGCAGCCTAGGACAGAACGGGCAGCTACAGTGGGGAAGAGAGAGGCCCGTCGCAGAGAGGCCAAAGCAAAGGCCTGGGAGCGTGACCTCCGCACCTACATGAACCTTGACCTTTGAACTCTTGGGATCAAGAGCCCCTATAGTCGTTGGGCTACTGGAATTGCTTGGATGGCGCACCTTCATGAACTTTGACCTTGAACCTTTCATGATCAGTAGCTCTTATAACCATTCAGCTATTTTAATTGCCGGGATGGTGCGTCTACATGAACTCTGACCTTTAACCCCCAGTGACTAATCAATAACTCTAAAACCGTGTCACCAATTGGATTAACCAGATGGGGAACCTTCCGGGAACTTCAACCTGTGGTACTTCTGACATCTGTACCGTTAACCAACAAACCTGAAACTGTTTAGCCAATCAGATCCCTCATGTCTACATGAGCGTTGACCTTTAACCTGTGATGTCATCTCTGTGATGCACCATTAACTAATAAGTGCACGGTCCTTGAAAATGTTCAGCCAATTGACTTCCTTGACTGGTTGGACGCCAACCCCTGACACAATGTTGACCATTAATCGGGGGCATCTCAGTGGCATCGCTGTACCGTTAACCAGTGAGCCTACAGCTCTTTAAAGCATTTGGCCTATTGGATTCCTGGATTGGCAGAACGATATGACATCACTTTTCTTAAAGGGCCAGTTGTGATCAGGGAAGAGACACATCTCTGCATTCCTGAGGGTCTTAGAACGCCAGATCTGCTGACCAGAGCAACGTGCAGAAGCTCTCGCTCCTGTAACCCAAGAGGAGACGATCCAATGATGGGAATGTGGCCTGTGTTCTGTTCTCCCTTCCGCTTAGAAAGCAGTGAGATCTTTGGGTGGGAAAAGACGCCAGCAGGACTTTTGGATCTCTGGGGATTTTGCTGCATTAACTGATCGGGAGGGGGGAGCAACTAATCTCCTCACTTGTTGTCAGGATTCTGTTTGATCTGAAATCTTTGAGTGAGAATAAATATGGTCCCTCACTGGTTGTTTTATGTCTCTAATAATTACTGTTTCCAAAGAGATCTGGATTTCCTAATTACTCTAAGATCAGACTCCAGCCCTGACTCCATTACATTCCAAATTTACCCCATGTGTCCCTGACTCCATTGACTCAGGTGGTGTCACTGTGGATTCAATGAGGGCAGAACCTGGCCCTGGCTCCACTGACATCAGTGGGGTCCCTTTGGATTTAGCTCAGGGTCACTGAGATCAGCATCCAGCCCTTTCGTTTTTTTGTAAAGTCAACAAAACGGGCCTTTTATTTCCTTGCGTCCGGATGCTTTCTCTTGCTGCTGTTTCCTCTGCTTCGTTCACAAACCCTGACCTCACCTTCTCGGTCTGTTTGATTTTGTGTTTGATAAAGACGCAGAAACTCCTTCGCTCACAGCCCACCACATGGCTATATATAACACCCAGCAGAAACCATCAAGTTGGTCGTGACCTAGAAACATCTTTCCGCTAGTCTGTTTTATTCTTTCAAGAAAGAGGCAGCAGAAAAAAAAAATGTAATCTCAGATTCAGAATTGGCTGCAGAAAAGGATTTTTTTTTTTCCACAGAAAATTTCAACAAATAGATTTTACACGCACAG
Source organism: Terrapene triunguis (assembly GCF_002925995.2). Taxonomy (NCBI): domain Eukaryota; kingdom Metazoa; phylum Chordata; order Testudines; family Emydidae; genus Terrapene; species Terrapene triunguis. The sequence goes on from NW_020698450.1 coordinate 21,815, forward strand.
TGATTATTTTCTGTGGAGAATTTCAACTTTATGGCAAAAATCTCAAAAAGTGAACTGTTTTGATTCAAAGCAGGGCCATGTAGGAGTTGTCATTCCAGAGCCTCGTTCTCTTTGGGCCAGAGTATATCTTCTATGATGCATTACTGCTAGGCACTCCTATAACACCCTCCCCTCATCGAGAGAGGAGAACGTGGTGCATCATGGGAGATGTAGTTCTTCCAAGGAGCCTGCCCGGTAGAGAATGAGGCACCTGAATTACAACTCCCATGGGGCACCACTTTGAAGTTTGGATGCCTCCTTTTCTGTGGGCCAGGCTCCTGGACTGAACTGTACCTCCCCTCCTGCTGAGAGGAGTGACACCAATTCACACCAGCTGGGGAACTAGCCCCATCAACACCCCCAGAGCAACGGCCGATTGACACCAGCTGGGGATCTGGCCCACAGCCTCACACATCTATCACTACAGTCATCTGTAAGTAACTGTCCAGAAACAAAAGGCCCAGCCCATGGACTAAGCTAGCACTAACCCTGGGAGATGCCTCCAAGGTTGTGTGATGAAGGGATCTCCTGCCGTTCCCTGCACCTCCCTTTGCTGCACAGTCAGATCTGACTTCAGAGCTGCTGGGTCCGGACGGAGGCGTATTCTGTGCGAGCCGGAGACTTGAACGTGATCTCGGCGTAGTGCAGACCCTCGCTCGCGTTACCACCAGCTCTGCTATGCCCCTGTTGAAGACACAAATCAAGTCACCCGGGCTCCATCTCCCGCTGCCGTCTTTCCAGCCCCGTGAGTGCATTTAAGCGGGAAGTGGGTAAAATGGAGACCCCTTGGCTGTGTGTTGGAGGATCTGCGTGTTCTATTGTCCCCAGCACACATAGCCCCACGCCGGTGTGACTCAGCCCCCAGAGGGACCCCCCAAGCGGATACAGGTCGGCAGAGCTGTGTGCGGAGAAGGGAGCCCAGGGCTGGAATAGCAGAGGGACTGCGAGTTGAGATTCGACCTATTCACCTATCTTTGTGCACGCTGATCTGTACGTACATGTCTGCCAATCCCCATGTGCACGTCTGTCTGTCTAGATCAGTGGTTCTCAACCTTTCCAGACTACTGTACCCCTTTCAGGAGTCTGATTTGTCTCGCATTCCCCAAGTTTCACCTCACTTAAAAACTACTAGTTTACAAAATCAGACATCAAAATACAAAAGTGTCACAGCCACACTATTACTGGAAAATTGCCGCCTTTCTCATTTTTACCATATAATTCTAAAATAAATCAATTGGAATATAAATATTGTAGTTACATTTCAGTGTAGAGTGTATAGAGCCATATAAACAAGTCACTGTGTGAAATTTTAGTTTGTACGGACTTTGTTGGTGCTGTTTATGTAGCCTGTTGTAAACCTATGCAAATATCTAGATGAATCGATGCACCCACTGAAGCCCTCGGTGTTGAAAACCACTGATCTAGATGATAGATAACCTGGTACTCTTTTGCAGCTTCCGTTACTGTAATATTTAAGGGCTAAAGCACCCCTAACGCTCTCCCGTGTTCCGTTGCTCAGGTTTCTACCAGAGTCACATGGACCGCGCGTCAGCATTGTCTTGAAACTGACAATGCCACCCAGTTAAACCCAGGCTCCAATGTTAATGGTCTCACCTTTGCCAGCTGCTGCTGTTGGGTGTCTGTGGAGGCTGCTGGGGAGGAAAGGAGGAGGCATGGGTTATTGTTGGAAGAGATGACTGGAGGTGTAGGAACTGAACAGAGGACTGGAGAATGTAGATCGGAGGCTCCCGTTCCCCCTTGCACCAGTCGGACGGAAGAGAAGTACATTTTGAAGGCCGGAAGAACGGGCAGATGGAGTGAGCGCGGAAGGAGCAGTAAATACCTGTGCGTCTGCGCAGC
>NW_020698450.1:113713-123400 GCF_002925995.2 Terrapene triunguis
CCCAGTTTCACCCACCCCCTTTTAAATCCTGCGGGACCCACCACACCCCGGAACCCTCCCCCTCGTGTTTCCCATGCCAACCTTCGAGAGCGTTGCACCCAACTGCGGGCAAGTCGTCTATGGCTATAGTCCTGACGCCATATCCGGTTCACTTCCGCCCTGCCTTGGGCCCACTTCCTGTACTTGCTTCCGTCCCCTCCCACCTGCTCTCCTTGGAGCGATTTAACCCCTGCAGAACCAAACACACCCCGGAACCTTCCTTTGCGGCTTCCTGTTTCCCAACGGGACCCTATAGGGCATTGCACCAAGTCTCTGGGTAAACGCCCCATTGTGGCAGGCGGCGTGACGCCACTTCCGCCTCCCCCCCCGCCCCGCTTCCCCCCCCCCCCCCCCCCCCCCCGGTTTCCCATTCCCCGCTCTCCCCCCTTTGTTGCCAGGTGAACGACTCATCGGGCGGAATGAGGTCACTTCCGCCCCGCTTCTGCCCTTCCGTCTGCCCCACTTCCGGTCCGCGCTTTTTCCCTTCCCCCTCGGGTGTCGCGCTCAGCCGTCGATTAACACCCCCGGCCAGCGGCCCCGGGTGGGTATCGCGGCCCCGGGGCCGGGGGGAGGATGGGGGCGGGGGGCTGGAGGAAGAGGGGGGGTGCGCGGGGGCTCTGGGGGTTGGCTGGGGGGATCTGGGGGGCAGGGATGGGGAAGGGGAACATGGTGGCTCTGGTGGGCAGGAATGAGCAGTGGGGACACGGGGTCGGCAGGGGGCAGGGGGAGGGCAGAAAGGATGATGGGGGAATCTAGGGGTCGGCAGGGGATCTGAGGGGCAGGGATGGGCTACGGGGACATGGGGGATCTAGGGGCCAGCAGGGGGATCTGGGGGCAGGGGGAGGGCAGCAAGGATGATGGGGGAGTCTTGGGTCAGCAAGGGGGACGTGGGGTGATCAGCGTCTCCGATACCAGTCCAGGTGTCTCTAACCCCATCTCCCCCTCCAGCACACAGGCCCATCCCTATGGCCTCGCGGCACCAGCGCCGCCTCTGGCGCTACGTGGAGTCTGGCCGGCACCGCCGGCTGCGCTCGCTCCTCGCCCGCCACCGGGAGATGTTGGACCTGGACCAGCCAGGGGGGCACAAGGGCCGTCCACCCCTGCACTATGCCTGTGCCCACCGAGACCCCATTGCCGCCCAGATCCTGCTGGGTCACGGAGCTAACCCTGCCCTCCAGGACCGGCAAGGAGACACGGCCCTGCACCACGCCGCCCGGCAGGCTGCCCGCAAGGGCAAGAGCGGTGAGCACCGGCCCTTTAAATCCCGGCCAGAGGAAAGGGATTTGAACCTAGGCCTCACCCCTGGGCTGCAGGGCTTCGAGGATACCATTGGGAGGAGGCAATGAGGCAATGAGCACCAGGGATAGAACCCAGGAGTCCTGGCTCCCAGCCCCCCCTGCTCTAACCCACCAGCCCCCACTCCCCTCCCAGAGCCAGGGAGAGAACCCAGGAGTCCTAGCTCCCAACCCCCCTGCTCTAATCCACTAGCCCCCACTTCCCTCCCAGAGCCAGGGAGAGAACCCAGGAGTCCTAGCCCCCAGCCCCCCTGCTCTAATCCACTAAACCCCACTCTTCTTTCAGATGCAACCTCTTGTGCAGGTCTCTGGCCACTAGGGGGTACCACTGAGTTCCCAGCCCCAAGAAAGGGGGAGAGACCCGGACGTGGAATGGAAAATCCAGGAGGGGGAGTCTGGGGGCTGTAGACCACGATGGGGGCTGGGGACCCAGGCATCCAAGATGGCATTTACCCCCTCCAGGGGGCACCATTAACCTCTCCTGTTCTCCCTCCCCAGTGTACAAAGTCCTCTTTGCCACCCTGCAGAGCCACTGCCCTCGGGCCATGGGGATCCGGAACCGGGCCGGGGAGACGCCCGGGGACCTGCTGGGGCCCATGACGGAGGAGCAGGTACCGATCTGGGGTGCTGTGCTGTAAGGAGCCGGCTTGGGGCTCGGTAGGAGGCGCTCTCCCCTGTCAGTCAGGGCTGGCCCCAGTGCCCTAGGGCAGTGCTGGGGGATCTGTGCTGCAGGGAGCAGGGTGGGGGGACTCAGTAGGGGGTTGTTACCAGTTTTGCCCGTTACTTTGGGGTCTGCTCATTTATTAGGGTTACTCTTCTGGGGGTGGGGGGGGTTCTGTAATTCTATCAACGTACTGCTTGTGTCACGTGTTCTCATACGGCGCTCGACTTCTGCAAGTCCCCTCCCAGTGGAGCTGTCCTGCAGGACCTCGGTTCCCCCGGGCTGGGTTCTTCCAGCCCCGGAATCAGACGAACACACACGCACACACTAACAGAGCGTATCTGAGAGGAGCGGATTAATCAGCACTCCCAAGATGACCCCTTATATGTCCCTGGACTCAGCAGGCTGGGTCAAACAGCACCTCCAAGCTGCCACCCTCCTATGCCCCAGGTTCAGCACGTCCCTATCCCCACTTTCACATTGCTCTGGTAGTAACCCACTGGATGAGCAAACCCCACAGGATTTTGGGGCGCTGCAGGGATCTTTTAGCTGAGGTACGCGGAGCATTGCTGCAGAGCGAATGAGGAAGCCAAAAAACACCCACGAGGGGGGGATAGAGAGAGAGAGAGACGCAACCGCTTAACCATGAACGTTATTTATTGCCAGGTAATAACCACAGGGGAGCCAAACAAACAAAACAGTGATAATATTAAATCCAACTTCCATTTGATTACAAAAGTCAGGTTTAGAAAACTAGAACTGATCCCACAAGTCCGGGCCAGAAGGCTACACCTAGAGAGCGAGAGCTGGGTTCTCACCACTCCGTGAAGCTGGAATCGATCGGGGAGCCCCGGTGGTGGTGGTAGCTGAGAGTCCGGCGTGCTGGAGCCAGGCAGAGCCCCCAGCACGATCAGTCAGGAGAAGATGAAGTCCCAATGGAACTGAGGCAGACTTTGGATCCAGGCATCAGAGCACTGACTGGAGCGTGGGTGGGGGTTTTCATAGGGAAAGAACCAGGGTTCCAGGGAGAACAGGAGATGTGTTTATGTGTAAACAAGGGAGGATCCCAAAGTTGTTTTGTTCAGGCTAGACAATGGGAGCTGCCGGTTCCTGGCTGTGGGCGGTATTCCTTGGAGGGAGCCCACAATGCAGTTAGGCAGCGTCACTGTTTTGGATACCAATCAAGGATTCATTACTAGAATTGGTCTGATAACTGCTGACTGGGTGTGTGCAGATGTGGGTTCATTAACAGCTGGAGCAGAGATTCCCCCATGATGCATTGCTTCCCTGTTTCTCTGGTCCCAGAGTTCAGTGCGGTTCTTGCCTTGGGATCTCTGTTCTCCAATCTGTATGCTAATGGGGATGCCTCCCTGTCCTATCTCCAATGCAAATGAGGCTCCGGGAATTTCCTTAATCCTGTCACCCTTGTCCAGAGGGGTTTAGGTGTGTCTCCCATTGCTTTTTGTAAGTCTTTTTCTGATCGGCTTTGGTTCAAGCAGAGGCTGGGGGTGGGTGGGCAGGGTGTCATTTGTGAGTCACACAGGTTGGATCCTGCACCCTGGTTCCCCAAGAACACAGAGCTGACAGGTAACAGAGGAGAGATTAATAAGACTGGGACTTTTCAGCTTGGAAAAGAGACGACTACGGGGGGATATGACAGGTCTATAAAATCATGACTGGTGTGGAGAAAGTAGATAAGGAAGTGTTATTTACTCCTTCTCATAACACAAGAACTAGGGGTCACCCAATGAAATTAATAGGCAGCAGGTTTAAAACAAACAAAAGTATTTCTTCACACAACACACAGTCAATCCGCGGAACTCCTTGCCAGAGGATGTTGTGAAGGTCAAGGCTATCACAGGGTTCAAAAAAGAACTAGGTAAGGTCATGGCGGATACGTCCATCGAGGGCTATTAGCCAGGTTGAGCAGGGATGGTGTCCCTAGTCTCTGTTTGCCAGAAGCTGGGAGCAGCCAACAGGGGCAGGATCACTTGGTGATTCCCTGTTCTGTTCATTCCCTCTGGGGCACCTGGCATTGGCCACTGTCGGCAGACAGGATACTGGGCTAGATGGACCTTTGGGCTGACCCAGTCTGGCCGTGCTTATGTTCTTAATATTAACAAGGAACGCAAGCCAAAATAGGGAAAGAACAGGTGAAAGGCTGTTTAGCTACGTTTGATGTATTGAAGTCAGCAGGACTTGATGAAATTCATCGTAGGGTGCTTACGGAACTAGCTGCTGCAATCTCGGAACCATAAGAAATGATCTTCACAAATTCCCGGAGGACAGTGGAGGTCCCAGGGGCCCAGAGAAGGACAAATGTACCTTTTTTTAAAAAGAGGAGCACAAACAAACCAGGGAATTACTCATCAGTCACCTAATTTCAATCCTTGGAAAGATACCAGAACAGATTATTAAACTATCAGTTTGTAACTAAGCACCGAGAGGATAATAGATCATTAGGAGCAGCCAGTGTGGATTTCTCAAGAACAAATCATGCCCAGCCAACCTAATTTCCATCATTGCTGGTTAGAGGGGAGTGATACATCTTGATTTGTGTCCCTTTAGCTGTCCAGGTCGCGATGCCTTTTACACGGCTTTGCTGGGGAAGAGCCGGCCCTCTGGGATCTGCTTACGCACTGCCACTAGCACGTAAACTCGCTCCCAGCTGAGTACGTGAGTGCTACGCCCTGAATTACATACCCGGCGACACCTGCATATCCCTCAGTCCCAGCCTTGCTCCCCAGAAACGCGCGTCTTGCTCTGGTCAGTGCCCTCCTGGACAGGGTAAGCCCATAATCAGTCCGTCATTCCAATGATCACGCACCAGCCTTGTGATCCGAAGTGGAGATCCCCCAAAACTGCGATCAAAATCCACGCCGGTTTAGAGAAAACAGTAACAGGAGTTAATTAGCTGCGGAACGATAGATTTGAAGCGAGTACAAGAGAAAAGGCGTAGACGTCAGAATGGGTTACAAAGGAAATCAAAACGCTGCCATCGTTCTGTTTGCCAGAAGCTGGGAACGGGATGACAAGGGGTGGATCACCGGATGATTCCCTGGTCTGTTCACTCCCTCTGGGGCACCTGGCATTGGCCACTGTCGGCGGACAGGATCCTGGGCTGGATGGACCTTTGGTCTGACCCAGTCTGGCCGTTCTCGTGTTCTTATGCAGGGGTGTGTTAACCGGAGTGTCGTGTGTAATACATAGATTCATAGATTCTAGGACTGGAAGGGACCTCGAGAGGTCATCGAGTCCAGTCCCCTGCCCGCATGGCAGGACCAAATACTGTCTAGACCATCCCTGATAGACATTTATCTAACCTACTCTTAAATATCTCCAGAGATGGGGATTCCACAACCTCCCTAGGCAATTTATTCCAGTGTTTAACCACCCTGACAGTTAGGAACTTTTTCCTAATGTCCAACCTAGACCTCCCTTGCTGCAGTTTAAGCCCATTGCTTCTTGTTCTATGGGAGGGAAATGTCCTGCTCTGCTTGGCACGAGCGAGGCCCCAACTCAGCTCCTGGGTCCAGTTCTGGGGGCCACCCTCCAAATTGGCGAGAGGCCAGAGAAGAGCAACAAAAGCGAGCGAAGGGTTAGAACGCCTGACCTAGGGGGAAAGGTTAGGAAACGGGGCACGTTTAGTGGGGAGAAAAGATGAGTAAAGGGGGAACCTGAGAACAGTCTGCAGATACCTTCAGGGCTAGAGGAAAGGGACCAGGTCTCAGTTGTTCCCCACGCCACTGAAGGCAGGACAAGACGTAACGGGCTTAATCCACAGCAAAGGCACTTTCCTTTAGCTATTAGGAATTGAGCTCTGGAGTCGGCGTCCACGGGCGGGTTGTGGGATCCCTGTCACGGGAGGTTTAAGACCAGGTTGGCCAAACCCCTGTCAGGGCTGGTGTAGGTGGGCTGGGCCCTGCCTCAGCACAGGGGCCAGGTGTGACGGCGATGTCCCTTCCAGCCCACCCTGCTCCTCAGGGGTTCTCTGATGCCCAATGACTCTCCGCAGCCCCCGGAGGGATCCGAAGAGAGCGACGGAGAGCGGGACAGGGACTGGGAATGGCGCCAGAAGCTCTTCGGGGAATGCCAAGATGAATACCAGGAGATCTGGCGCTACGAAGGTAGGGACCCTGCATGGCCGCTGGCGCCCCCGAGAAGGGACAGGCCCCGTACCCCATCCCCCACCTCCCTGAGCCAGCCAGTCCCTGCCCTGGGGCCGAGTGGGAGCCGGCACCCCCTAGATGGGACAGGCCCTGTGCCCCATCGCCCACACCCCTGACCCAGCCAGTCCCCGCACTGGTGCCGGGTGGGAGCCAGAGCTCCCTAGATGGGGAAGGCCACATGTCTCATTATCCACCCCCCTGAGCCAGGCAGTGTCAGATTAGCCCTGGTGCCGCCTACAGGGGAAATTCTCACCTGACACCACCCTCCTCGTCTCTCCCCCCAACCCCAGAGGATTTCTGTACGGCCCACCCGGACCCAGAACCCTACGAGGAGTGGGCCGAGCGCATGGCACGGGAATACAGACGGAAAGGCCGCCAGGGGGCGGGGCCTGGCCACCAGAGGGCGGGGCCTGGCCCTCAGGTCCCCACCCACGGAGCCGCGCAGCCCTCCCGCCACACCTCCCAGCGCCCCCTGGAGGAAGAGTCTCGTCTGTACCAGGAACGCGCCCGCACCAAGAAGGAGGAGCTGCGGGAAGCCAAGCGGCAGCGCTACCAGGAGGGCTGCGCTCGCGTCTTCACCCCCGACGCCACCCGCCCCCTGCACTACGGGGACATCCCGTGGCCCAGCCCCACGGGCACCGTGGCCGAGATGGCTGCAGTGGCCATGCTGGGCACTGATCCCTCGGACGCGGGCGCCTACCGCCGCCAGCTGCGTCGCCAGCAGGCCCTGTGGCACCCGGACAAATTCGCCCAGCGCTGCGGGGGCCGACTGGCGGAGCTGGATCGGTGCCGGGTCCTGGCCACGGTCACGGCGCTGTCCCAGGAACTCAACAGACTGGCTGAGGCAGTCAAATAACGCAACGCAGCTGTGTCAATAAAGCTTCGGTTATTGTATTGAGCCAGGACTCCTGGGTTCTCTCCCGGCTCTGGGAGGGGAGTGGGGGCTGGTGGGTCAGAGCAGGGGGGGCTGGGAGCCAGGACTCCTGAGTTCTCTCCCCGGCTCTGGGAGGGGAGTGGGGGCTGGTGGGTCAGACCGGGGGGGCTGGGAGCCAGGACTCCTGGGTTCTCTCCCCGGCTCTGGGAGGGGAGTGGGGGCTGGTGGGTCAGAGCAGGGGGGGCTGGGAGGCAGGACTCCTGGGTTCTCTCCCTGGCTCCCAGCCACAATTCCTTTCCCCAAGAACAGAACATGCCCTTCCCCTCCCCGCCATCTGCTTCCCACTCCGGAAGCCGCCTCTCTGCTGCTCTTGCTCAATATGTTGTTCTCCGTGTTTGGTAACTAGGAGCTGGCGCTGGGCCTGCGGGCAGAGCCCGGCCTCCAGTTCCCAGGCGTGTGACGAAGGGAGCAGCCCTCAGCAAACCCACAAAGCTGGGGAAGCCCAGGGCTGGGCTAGCAGGGGCTGTGGGTCGGGAGTGAGGGGCACTGGCAGAGCTGGAGGGGGATGGGCAGGGCTGGGCTAGCAGGGGCTGCGGGTCGGGAGTGAGGGGCAGGGCTGGGCTAGCAGGAGTTGCAGGTTGGGAGTGAGGGGCACCGGCAGGGCTAGGCTGGCAGGGGCTGCGGGTCGGGAGTGAGGGGCACTGGCAGAGCTGGGGGGGCAGGGCTGGGCTGGCAGGGGCTGCGGGTCAGGAGTGAGGGGCACCAGCAGACCTTGGGGAGGGGGCAGGCCGGGCCCTGCGGTTTCCTCCCTCGTGTGACCTCGGAAGCTGTGGGGGGAAGTGAATGTCTTGTGTAAGGGCCCCGAATCGCCGCCCGGCCGCAGATGATGCAGGCGCCTGGGCACTGATGCAGGCTCCCCGCGTCCAGGAACGGGCACAGAGTGGCCTGAGACCAGGGGGAGGGGAGGCCATGAGCGTCTCTGGGGAAATGTCCCCCAATGAGCTGGGGGAGAGGCCCAGGGCTGGGCTGGCAGGGGCTGCAGGTCGGGAGTGAGGGGCACCGAGCCCCCATCCCCTCAGGACCCCACACGGACACTGTCCCTGTGCGAGTGTCTCTGGGGAGTGGCCTGACGTGGAGAGTTGTTCCCGGGCTCGACCCAGCTCCCAGCCCTGCCCGGCTGGCACGGGACGACCCCGCCCGTGTCCTTTCTGCAGTTCTCTCTTCCCGCCAGCCTTCCTCGGTCGTCCATCCCTGTGCCGTCTGGCGTCCGCGTTCCCGTCGGTCTCTCCTCCATTGCCCCGTTCTGTCTCCTTCCCTCGGCTCTTCATCCTTCGTCAGTTCCTCGTTCAGTTTCCTTCACGCATTCGCGCGTTCTTTTCTTTTTTCACTGACTCCTTCCTTCCTTTCCTTTCCCGCCTTCATCTCTGGCTCCTTTCTTCTTTCCCGCCTTTTTCCCTCCCTCTTTCTTTTTTCATTCAGCCCTTCGTTCCCTCATCTGTGCCCCCGCTCGTTCGGTTATTCCGTCATTCACTCTTTGGGCAGGTCTTCACTACGGGGGAGGGTCGATTTAAGATACGCAAATTCAGCTACGCGAATAGCGTAGCTGAATTCGACGTATCGGAGCCGACTTACCCCGCTGTGAGGACGGCGGCAAAATTGACCTCCGCGGCTTCCCGTCGACGGCGCTTACTCCTACCTCCGCTGGTGGAGTAAGAGCGTCGATTCGGGGATCGATTGTCGCGTCCCGACGAGACGCGATAATTCGATCCCCGAGAGATCGATTTCTACCCGCCGATTCAGGCGGGTAGTGTAGACCTAGCCTGAGTCACTTTCCTTTCTTCTCCCATCCTTTCATTCCCTCATTCATTCCGACGTTTGTTCTTTCCTCCCCTTGTTCCTTAACTCGTTTTTCTTTCTATTCTTTTTTTCTGTCCCCTTTGCTTTTGCACCCACGTTATTTCTATTTTTATCCATTTTTTCTTTCCTTCTTTCTATCCATTTTTTCGTTCTTTCCTCCATTTTTATCGTGGTTTTCTTTCTATCCTTGAATTTCCCTTTTGCTTTCTTTCTTCTGTCCATTTTCTTTCCTTTTCCCATTTCTTTTATTCATTCTTTCGTCTGATGTCTTTGTTTGTTTTCTTTCCCTCTCCCCACCCCGGCTCTCCTGCACACACCCCCGTCACACCCCTCACTCCCCGTCAGGATGACCCAAGAGGAAGGCTCTGGCGTCGTTCTCACATCACAGCTGGGCTGGGACAGGGTGACTCACGGGCAGGAATTCCCGCCCCAGCCCCGAGGCCAGTGCCATATAAACCCCGAACCCGTCCCGCCCCGAGCAGATGTCTCCCAGTCCCAGCGCCCAGCCGCACAGCCCAGAGGGCACCATGGTGAAGTTCGGGGCAGGCCTCAAGCCTGTGGATCCAGCCCGTGGCTCCGGCTTGCTCTGCTCGGCTTGTGGCTTCCTGCTCATCCGGCCCCAGCAGACAGAGTGTGGCCATCGGTACTGTGCCGCCTGCGTGCAGCGACTGCTGGGGTGAGTGCCAGGGGCTGCGGGGCGGGAGTGAGGGGCACCGGCAGGGCTGGGCTAGCAGGGGCTGCGGGGCGGGAGTGAGGGGCACCGGCAGAGCTGGGGGGGCAGGGCTGGGCTAG
>NW_020698450.1:123410-128020 GCF_002925995.2 Terrapene triunguis
CACCGGCAGAGCTGGGGGGGCAGGGCTGGGCTAGCAGGGGCTGCGGGGCAGGAGTGAGGGGCATCGGCAGAGCAGGGGGGGCAGGGCTGGGCTAGCAGGGGCTGCGGGGTGGGAGTGAGGGGCACCAGGAGAGGGTCTGTCTCTGACATGTATGTAAGCAGCCGTGCCCCGTGTGACAGCGTGTGGGGCAGGGCTGCGCTGAACTCTGATGACGGGATTTGTCTCTTTACAGGGACACAGACAAGGTGACCTGCTGCATTTGTAACAAGAGACTGAGCCCCAACCAGGTGAGTGTCACCCGGAAAATGCTGGGGGCTGCGGGTCGGGAGTGAGGGGCACCCGCAGAGCTGGGGGGGGCAGGGCCGGGCTAGCAGGGGCTGCGGGTCGGGAGTGAGGGGCACCGGCAGAGCTGGGGGGGGCAGGACAGGGCTAGCAGGGGCTGTGGGTCGGGAGTGAGGGGCACCAGCAGCGCCGTGGATTCACTCATTTATTTCTCCTTTCTCTCCATCCTCAGTTTTACAAGGACCGAGCAGCCGAGAAAGACGCTCTCAGCACGGCCGTGACCTGCCCCAGAGCCAGCTGCAGCTGGACGGGGACCCTGGCGTCCTACCTGGTAAGAACCTGGGACACAGACACTCCTCGGACCAGATCAGGGCCTGCGCACCCCAGAGGGGACAGGTCCCTGCCCCATTCCTGCCCCCCTGAGCCAGGCCAGCCGGATGGGAGCCAGCGCCCCCTAGAGGGGACAGGCCCCAGCCCCATTCTCCACTCCCCCGAGCCAGCCAGTCCCTGCCCTGGGGCCAGGGGGGGGGCCGGCGCCCCCTAGAGGGGACAGGTCCCATGCCCCATTCCCTGCCCCCCTGAGCCAGCCAGTCCCTGCCCTGGGGCTGAGTGGGAGCCGGCGCCCCCTAGAGGGGACAGGCCCCTGCCCCATTCCCCGCCCCCCTGAGCCAGCCAGTCCCTGCCCTGGGGCCGGATGGGAGCCGGCGCCCCCTAGAGGGGACAGACCCCTGCCCCATTCCCCACCCCCCTGAGCCAGCCAGTCCCTGCCCTGGGGCCGGGTGGGAGCTGGCGCCCCCCAGAGGGGACAGGCCCCTGCCCCATTCCCCGCCCCCCTGAACCAGCCAGTCCCCGCCCTGGGGCCGGGTGGGAGCCGGCGTCCCCTAGAGGGGATAGACCCCTGCCCCATTCCTGCCCCCCTGAGCCAGCCAGTCCCTGCCCTGGGGCCGGGTGGGAGCCGGCGCCCCCTAGAGGGGACAGGCCCCTGCCCCATTCCCCGCCCCCCTGAGCCAGCCAGTCCCTGCCCTGGGGCCGGATGGGAGCTGGCGCCCCCTAGAGGGGACAGACCCCTGCCCCATTCCCCGCCCCCCTGAACCAGCCAGTCCCTGCCCTGGGGCCGGGTGGGAGCCGGCGCCCCCTAGAGGGGACAGACCCCTGCCCCATTCCCTGCCCCGCTGAGCCAGCCAGTCCCATGTCTGCTCTGGGACTGGATTGATGGTGCAGGTCTGCCCTCTGGTGGCCGTCCCTGGGAATGGCAGGCTGGAGCTCTTAAAGGGCCAGTTCCCCTTTTTAACCTCACTCTGCCCCATCTCCCATCACTAACCCATCTAAACCCCCTAGACTCTCCCCCCTCCCATGGCACCCCCCACTGCTGCCCCCTCCAGACTCCATCCCCTCTGACCCCCACGGCCCTCGCTGGAGTCCCCTTAACCCCCCCAATTTGCCCCTTCTACCCCCTGGCCCCCCCGCCTCTCCCCTCCCCCAGGCCAGCCTCATCCTGCCCTGCTGCCCCCTCCCGGCACCCCCCATCCTCTAACCCCCTCCTCTCCCCTGCTGCAGGAGCACCTCTGCCCCCCGGCGGCGATTCCCGTCCCGGAGGAGAAGTCAGCTCTGAAGGACCTGGAGTCCCACGCGATGGTGAGTCACAAGGCAGCCACCAGATGTGCAGGGGGGAGGAGGAGGCCTGGTAGCCAGATGTGGAGAGGGGAGGATCATGTTGGCTGATGTTTACGTGGGGGGGGGCAGATGGGGAAGGGGAGGTGGAAGCTTGTGGGCAGATGTTTTGGGGATAGCCAGATGGGCAGGCTGGAGGGGGGAGGGGCTGAGGGGAAGCAGTTTGCAGCCAGATGTGCAGGGGGTGAGGAGCCCAGCCAGATGTGCAAGGGAAAGGGGAGGTGGAAGCTTGTGGCCAGATGTTTTGGGGGTAGCCAGATGGGCAGGCTGGGGGGAAGCAGTTTGTAGCCAGATGTGCAGGGCGGCAGGGGAGCCCAGCCAGATGTGCAGGGCGGGAGCCAGATGGGAGCTGACCCCTCTCCCTTCCTCCCCCAGGACCCCCCGTCCCCGGAGCTCCAGCGGCGGATACAGCAGCTGGAGGTTATGGTGACGTCCTTGCGCCGGGAGCTGCAGAGCCAGGCCGGCGCCATGGAAGCTCTGCGGCGTCGGTGCCTCCAGGACCAGCCGTCCCCGGGGATCTCCATGGAGCCGTCCAGCTGCTCCCATGGGGCTCGGGGGGCCGTGGCGACGTCCCCGGAGCTGGCCAGCACCGACGGGACCCTGGTCTGGAAGCTCCAAGGGTTCTCCAAGCCGCTGGGGGACGCCAAGGCCGGGAGGAGAGCGTCCATCTATTCCTCGGTCTTCGCCACCCACCCCTTCGGCTACCGGCTCTGCCTCCGGCTCTACCCGGACGGGGATGGGGCCGGCCAGGGGACCCACCTCTCGCTGTTCATGGCCTTGGCCAAGGGGCCCTACGATGATCTCCTGCCTTGGCCTTTCCTCTGCAAGGTCACCTTCTATCTCCTGGATCCCTGGCGGCGGAGGCCCGCCCTGAGGGAGACGTTCGCCCCTGACCCCTGCAGCACGTCCTTCCAGCAGCCCCGGGGCCAGCTCAACGTGGCTAGCGGCAGCCCCCTCTTTGCCCCCCATGGACAGCTCCAAAACTACCTCAAAGATGACACCCTCTATGTCAAGGTGGTGGTGGACACGTCCGGGATGGAGGTGTGAGCTTTGGGGGTGGGGGGTTCCTCTGCCCCCATAGCCTCCTGACTCTTCCTATTCCTCCCTCAGCCCCCCTAAAGCTCTGACCCCCAATGCTGCCCCCTACCACCCTCCAGCTCTCCCGCCAAAGACTTAGAAACAGCTTTCCTTGCGCGTTAGCGGCTCGGAAACCTTCCAGCTGCCAGAGGGTTAACGTAGTGGAAGTTACCCTTGTGGCTTAGAACACTACACACTTGTTGGGCTTTTAAAGCTAAGCGGGGGGGGGCCTGTTCTGAGACCAGATGGGGGACCTGAGGACCCCCCCCCCCCCATGCTCAGCAGGGACTGGGCTGTTTGGGGGCTTGGAGGGGAGGGAGACGTTGAGTTGAGCAGGCTCTGGGCTGTTTGAGTCAGTGGAGGGGAGCCAGACCCCAATGCTCAGCGGGGCCTGGCTGGTTTGTGCAGGCGGATGGGAGACTAATTTGCCGGCCACTGGGTTGTCTTGCTTCTCTGGCTGATGATAATTGATAACCGTTAATAACGACCCGAGCTGCACACAGGACGGCGGCGTTCACGGGTTTCTCTAAGCAATGAATTGTCTATTTATCTATTTATGTATTTATTGGCCGGCTGCTGGTGCCCTGGGCCGAGTCGTTCCCCCGGGGGAAGGAGGAGTCTGTGTGTGCGTGTGCGTGTGTGTGTGTGTGTGCGTGTGTGAAGCACAATTAATCCGGCCCCTGTGCACAGTCACTGGCCTAGGACACGTCCAGCTCCCTCACCCCGTATTTATCGTCAGCGTTTGGTTTATTTATTGTGTGATATTGTAATAAAAATCTCTGTGCCCCACTCGTGTTATTGCCCTTGTCACAGCGCCCAGCGAGGCAACGGGCTGGCCCGGGCACAGCGCCCCCTGCTGGGCTCCCCCCGCTCCTCCCCGCCCCTGCCCCCCACAGCCCAGTGCCCCCCGCTGCGCTCCCCCCGCTTCCCCTGACCCCTACAGCCCAGTGCCCCCTGCTGGGCCCCCGCCGCTGCCCCCTGCCACGCACAGCCCCCTGCCCCGCCCCCCTCCTGCCCCCACCCCGCTCCACGCACCCAGTGGCCCCTAGCTCCGCCCTGGGGCAATGGTAGGGTTACCATATTTTGAGTGTCCAAAAAGAGGACACTCCACGGAGCCCCGGCCCGGCCCCAACCCGCGGCCCAGCGCACCCCCGGCCGCCCACCACTGCCAGCCCCACAGCCCCCGGACGCTCAGCACCGCCGGCGCCGTCCCCCGGCCGCCCAGCACCCAGCGGCGCCGGATTTTCCCGAACATGTCCGGCTTTTTGGGATTTCCCACCGGACGGGGATTTGAGTCCCAAAAAGCCGGACATGTCCGGGAAAATCCGGACGTATGGTAACCCTAGAATGGGGCCGGGGGGGGGACGACACGCTCCTGCCCGGGCTCTGAACGCGCATGCGCGGGGTGTAAATTGCAGTTCTGCGGCATGGCCACGGGGTGGCGGCAGAGACCAACATTTCCAGCCGGCCATTAATAGTGATCAACCTCCGCTTTTCACTGGGGGAGGCGGGAGACCAGGGTAGATGGGCCCGTGGGTCTGACCCGGGGTGGGGGGGAGGAGGCGGGAGACCAGGGTAGA
>NW_020698450.1:128030-128520 GCF_002925995.2 Terrapene triunguis
CAGGGTAGATGGGCCCAGGGTCTGACCCGGGGTGGAAGGGAGGAGGCCGGATACCAGGGTTGATGGGCCCAGGGTCTGACCCGGGGTGGGAGGGAGCAGGCTGGATACCAGGGTTGATGGGCCCGTGGGTCTGACCCGGGGAAGGTCAGAGATGGGGGATCTGAAAGCAGGAGATTCTCCTCTGTGCTGTCCCCTGAGCCTGGGCTGCTTTGCATAGACACAAAGTGAAACGTCTGCCTCTATTTCTGTCCCCACTTGGGGCCTGGTTCCTTTCACCCCAAACCGCATCCTCAGCGAGGGCTTTCCCGCCTTACCTCCTAGCCCCGCCTGTGAGTCACCCCTGCCAACGGCTGCAACCGTTCCTGCACTGGCCTGGGGGTGGGGAGCCCCGGGCTGGGATATCAGGGGGCTGCGGGTCGGGAGTGAGGGGCACCGGCAGAGCTGGGGGGGGCAGGGCTGGGCTAGCAGGGGCTGCGGGTCGGGAGTGAGG
>NW_020698450.1:128620-133546 GCF_002925995.2 Terrapene triunguis
CAGGGCTGGGCTGGCGGGGGCTGCGGGTCGGGAGTGAGGGACACCGGAAGGGCTGCGGGGGCAGGGCTGGGCTAGCAGGGGCTGCGGGTCAGGAGTGAGGGGCACCGGCAGAGCTGGGGGGGACAGGGCTGGGCTGGCGGGGGCTGCGGGTCGGGAGTGAGGGACACCGGAAGGGCTGCGGGGGCAGGGCTGGGCTAGCAGGGGCTGCGGGTCAGGAGTGAGGGGCACCGGCAGAGCTGGGGGGGGGCAGGGCTGGGCTGGCAGGGGCTGCGGGTTGGGAGTGAGGGGCACCGGCAGAGCTGGGGGGGCAGGGCTGGGCTGGCAGGGGCTGCGGGTTGGGAGTGAGGGGCACCGGCAGCGCTGGGGGGGGGGCAGGGCTGGGCTAGCGGGGGCTGCGGGTCGCGAGTGAGGGGCACCGGGAGGGCTGGGGGCTGCGTGTCAGGACGTAAATTCCATGATACATTTGTTTCCACCCCTCTCGTCGGTCGGAGATTTTTCTCTTGCACCTCTCAGCCCCCGGAGCCGGAAGCAGAAGTGACCCCACTGCATCCCAGAGCCAAAAATATCCCCGCTGGTTTTGGAAGAGACACCGCAGGTTATGCAACCCGGTTACCTCACCCGATAGACTCCCTGATGAGCCAAGATCTCTCCGTGCCAGCAGACGTCACCAACCCTCCCATCCTCCACCCTGCTGAGTCCTCTTCCCACAGCAGCTCGCAGCCTGGGGTCCCCTAGGAGAGGCCTCTTCCGGCCTGATTCCTACCGGCTGCGGCTGCCGATTAGAACAGCAGGTGAAACAGTAGTTGGTCCAGATCTGCCAGGAGATCATGACCCTTCCCCTCTCCCCAGAGGTCGCGCCCAACCCTGCTCCGTGACTTGCCCCTTCATTGGGTCTAGCTGGCGTTTGTGGCGGGTTCCCTGAAGCTACGTGGACCAAACCACCTTGTCTGACTGATCTCTGGGGGCCCCTCTGGAGCAGAGCCGCCTAGGGCTAGGTTGGGTTTGTGGTGGGTCCCCCGTGGGTACAAACATCTGAGCTCCCCACATCTCCTGTCTGGCGTGAACATTTCCAAAGCAGGGCTGTCCGGGCCCAGGTTTCTTTCAAGGTGAGTTACACAGATGCGATCTCTGGAGTGGAGCTTGGTGGACCTAGTTTAGGTGTCTGGTGGCTTTCCATAAGCTACGTAGACTTATCCCCCCACCCCCCGCCCCGGAGACCATGGGATGGGGCATTGCCAGTCCTGCTTTGATCTGAAACAACTTCCGAACACTAGATCCCAACCAAACCTGGGATTAAACGTCTCCTATTTCTTCCACGTGCGGGAACAGCAGAGACTTTCTTTTCTACCGCTAACAAACGGGCCTTTGTTTTGACGGCTACGCTGCAGCCTGGTCTGGGATCGGCGCTCCTAGCGCTCCTGCAAATAAGAATTCATAGACTCTACGCCCGGACAGGACTGTCGGGTCTGACCTCCTGGATAACGCAGGCCCTAGGACTTCCCTGAATTCAGGCCTACTCAAGCGAGAGCAGGTCTTTGAGGAAACCAGCCCGGCTTGAGTTAGGATGGAGACTGCACCGCGGCCCTCGGGGAATTGTTCATTCCCCCTCTCTGTTAAAAACCGACGGCTGAACTTGTCTAGTGGCGACTTCCAGCCAATGGCTGGGGCTTTGGCTGCTCCATCGCAGAGCCCGTGATCACGCAGCTGCTCCCCGTGTGGGCACTTCTAGGCTGGGATCACGTCACCCCCTTATCGGTCGCTTTGTTCAGCTGGACGGAGCTTCTGCTTTCCAAGCCTGGGATCGTTCTCCCGGCTCTTCTCGGAGCCGCCTCCGCTTTCCCAGCCTGAATTGCGGTCACGGGGCATCGTTCTCCCGGCTCTTCTCGGAGCCGCCTCCGCTTTCCCAGCCTGAATTGCGGTCACGGGGCAGCGGCCGAACTGCTCTGACTTGCTCTCCCTGTCCTTCAAATGAGGGCGCCTGGGGCGATTTCGCAAGCCGCGTTCTCCTGTTGACGGATGGTCGGGGACCAGCTGAGGTTGGCGCTATCCAGGTCAGGTGTGGTTTGCAATCGCTTCCTCTCCTCTAGGTCGCCTTCGGCTCGTCCGGGGGATGTGGTTGGACCCCCATCCGCTCCTTGGACCGAGCTCTGCAACCTGCCCTATCTCCGGTGCCCATCTGGGGTCAGCTCTGCGCAGGCCAAGCGCAGCTTGTGGTGGGTTCCCGTAAGTCACGTAACCTACAGCGAGTCCCATCTTGTGGGGGGCCGAGACGGCGGGGGGGTTGAGCGGAACAACAACAGGGTCAGCGCTGCCCGAGCGGGCTCCCGAGAAAAGCCACCGGCTGCAGCACAGTGGGGCCGGGGCTGAGGGCATGGGTTGGCGGGGGCTGGTTGGGTGCCGTGCGGCAGGCTGCTGATTTTCGGAGAGGGACAGGATGCGGGTTTGGTGGGTGGGAGACGGTCTTGCATAAGATGCTTGGAGTAGTCTGACGGGGCCTGGTTCTCTGGCACGGTGGGCGAACCTCAGAGGGGGAAGGGACGGGAAAGGGGGGAAGCCGATGGTGGCTGTCATTGCAGGAGGTGAGTTTGGGGGGGGCTGTGCCCCGCCCCCCGCCCCGTGACAATCTGCGTTCTTAGTGCATGCTGAACACATGCCAGCTGAGCGGGATGTGATACACACTGGGGGGACCTGATTTTGCACCAGTGTCAATGCACCATTTGCACTGATGGAAACGCCCTTCACGTGACCCCACGTCGCACGGCCGGCGAAGCACCATTTGCACGCCTTTTGCACGCATGCTTTGGCCCAGACAGAGACCCCCTCAGCGCGTAGTCCCCGTCCCCTTTGCACGCCCTGCACACCTGTCTTTGCACACCCAAAATTCACCAGTGTTCACCAGCAAACAGCCCCTCGTGTTCCTGTAAAGCACCCACATGCGGGCACCTTCCCAGCCCTCACACACGCCCAGAGCCCTGGCTGTGGGTGCTGAATGCCCAGCCGTGTGCATGAAACTGCCAGGCACACGGGCTGTAGCAGGCCCACCTGCCTGGGCACGCTTTGCCCCCTGTGTTTGCACGTGGGTGGCCTGCACACGCACGAGTGAAGCTCGATGTTGCCGGCAGAGGGACCGGTCACAGTGTAAAGCTTGCACGGCTCAACCCTTGCACGAGGCTTGAGAAATCCACTGTGGCATTATCCAGAACCGTGCACACATGTGCTTTTGCATTACGCTTGCACATGTGCAAGCCACCATTGCAGGTGAAAGACTCTCACACGCTTTACCCTTTGCACACACATGTCTTTGCCCTGTGCTCACATGTGTGTGATCTCCCCGGCACGTGAAAGCCTCTTGCACGCTTTACCCTTTGCACACACATGTCTTTGCCCTGTGCTCGCACGTGTGTGAGCCACCATGGCACAGGAACAAACCTTGCACGCTTTTCCGGGTTTGCACGTGTGCGACAGAACCCTACCCGGTTAAACCTCACCCCCGCCCGTTTGCACACCAGTAACCCCCCCCTTGCACACACGGGTCTGCCCGGGTTCACCCCCATGCTTGTGCCCGCAGAGAGTCGGGGATTCTGTCCGCCCGCCATGGCCTATGGGCTCCTCGTGCCACGGGCACCCGTCCAACCGCCCCCCCCCCGCCGGTTAACCGCCCGCCCCTTTCGCTGTGACTGTTTCCTTCCCTTCTTCACCTCAACCGCTTTCCCTTTCAAAGAAAGGTGGCACCAGGGGAATTCAGGGGGTGCGGGGGCGGCGGGGGGTGCGCGGGGGGGGGTTACACAGAATCTGCCCCGGCCCGGCCCTGGCCCGGCTGAGTTACGGGAAGGGAGGAAGGAGGGAAGGAAACGGGCCCAGATGGAGAGAGAGAGAGAGAGAGAGGTCGGGGGGGGGGCTGCGGGTCGGGGAGCTGGAGGGGGCGGCCTCACCTGCACCCACAGGGACCCCCCCAAATTGAGAGTCACTGGGGACATGGGGGGGTCTGTGTGTGTTCTCTAGAGGTGTGTGTGTGTGTGTGTGTGTTCTCTGTGGTGTGTGTGGGGAACGGGTGTGGGGGGGTGTTCTCTGTGGGGTGTGTGTGTATGTTCCCTAGGGGTATGTGTGTGTTGTGTGGTTTGTTCTGTGTGTGTGTGTGCTGGGTGTGTATGAGTTTGTATGCATGTTGTGTGGTGTGGTGTGGCGCACTGTGTTCTCTCTGTGAGTCTTGTTTGTGTGTGTGTCTTGTGTCTGTGTGTGGGGTGGCGTGTGCTCTGTGTGTGTGTGAGTGTGTGTGCTCTGTGTGTGGTGTGTTGTGGTGAGGTATGTTCTGTGTGTGTGTGTGTGTGTGTGTGTTCTGGCTCTGTGTGTGTGCTCTGTGTGTTATGTGGTGTGTTCTCTCTGTGTGCATGGGTTTGTGTGTGTATGTGTGTGCTGGGTGTGTGGGAGTTTGTATGCATGTGGTGTGGTGTGGTGTGTGGGGGCACGGTGTGTTCTCTCTGTGTGTGTGTTGTGTGTGTGTATTGTGTCTGTGTGTGGGGTGTGGCGTGTGCTCTGTGGGTGTATGAGTTTGTGTGTGTGGTGTGTGTTGTGCTGGTCTGTGCTGTGCTGTGGCCCAGTGTGTTCTCTGTGTGTGTTGTGCATCTGCGTGTGTGTGCCTGGGGGGTGCGTGATTGTGTGTGAGTTGATGTGTATGTGGTGGGGCTGTTGTGGGTCCCACCTGAGGGTCCCTGTAGAGCGGGGCGGGGGCTCACTGGGTGGGAGGGGGCTGGGAGGCTGGGTTGCCCCCCCCCAGCCTGCCCCCCCCAGCCGTTCCCCACCCCCCAGGGCTGTCTGCCCCACACACACACACACAGCCCCAGACCGCCCCCCAGCCGCCCCTCCCAAGCTGTCCGCCCGCCCACACACACACACACAGCTCCAGACTGCCCCCCGGCCACCCCCCCC
>NW_020698450.1:133556-135373 GCF_002925995.2 Terrapene triunguis
TCCTCCGTGAATCCATCTAGCTCTTTTTGAACCCTGTTATAGTCTTGGCCTTCACAACAACCCCTGGCAAGGAGTTCCACAGACTGATTGTGCGCTGTGTGAAAAAATACTTCCTTATGTTTGTTTTAAACCTGCTGCCCATTAATTTCATTGGGTGACCCCTAGTTCTTGTGTTATGAGAAGAAGTAAATAATACTTCTTTATTCACTTTCTCCACACCAGTCATGATTTTATGGACCTCTATCATATCCCCACTTAGTCGTCTGTTTTCCAAACTGGTTGGAAAACCGTTCCCAGAGAGTAGTGATCAGTGGTTCACAGTCATGCTGGAAGGGCATAACGAGTGGGGTCCCGCATGGGTCGGTTCTGGGTCCGGTTCTGTTAATATTTTCATCAATGATTTAGATAATGGCATAGCGAGGACACTGATAACATTTGTGGATGATACCGAGCTGGGAGGGGTTGCAAGTGCTTTGGAGGATAGGATTAAAATTCAAAATGATCTGGACAAACTGGAGAAATGGTCTGAAGTAAATAGGATGAAATTCAATACGGGCAAATGCAAAGTTCTCCACTTAGGAAGGAACAATCAGTTACACACACAATGGGAAATGACTGCCTAGGAAGGAGTACTGCGGAAATGGATCTGGGGGTCAGAGTGGATCACAAGCTAAATATGCTAACGCTTGCAAAAAAAAGTGAAGATCATTCTGGGCTGCATTAGCAGGAGTGTTGTAAGCAAGACACGAGAAGTAATTCTTCCCCTCTACACCGCGCTGATACGGCCTCAGCTGGAGTATTGTGTCCAGTTCTGGGCCCCACATTTCAGGAAAGATGTGGACAAATTGGAGAAAGTCCAGAGAAGAACAACAAAAATGACGAAAGGTCTAGAAACCATGAGCTGTGAGGGAAGATTGAAAGATCTGGGTTTGTTTAGTCTGGAGAAGAGAAGACTGAGAGGGGACATGAGAACAGTTTTCAAGTACATAAAGGTCATTACAAGAAGAAGGGAGGTAAATTGTTCTCGTTAACCTCTGAGGACAGGCCAAGAAGCAATGGGCTTAAATTAGGTTTAGGTTGGACATTAAGAAAAACTTCCTGTCAGGGTGGTTAAGCACTGGAATAAATTGCCTAGGGAGGTGGTGGAATCTCCGTCATTGGGGATTTTGAAGAGCAGGTTAGACACACATCTGTCAGGGAAGGTCTAGATAATATTTAGTCCTGCCATGAGTGCAGGGGTCTGGACCAGACGACCTCTCGAGGTCCCTTCCAGGCCTACAATTCTCTGATTCTATCGTAGAGGACCGGTCTTCACCATTCATGGTCCTTCCAGCCTCTAATCTCCCCTCACCCAACGACCCTAGACAACCAGCCCAGACCGTTCCGTGCTAGGCAGGTCTGATCTCCTCCCAATCAAAGCTGTAGGCGGATGACTCTTGGCTCACGTCTCCGGGTGCTCCCGACCCACTCCTTGCTTTCTAAGGATGCTAAATTTAGTCCTTGGCAAATAACCCTCTCCTTGCCTCACCCAACCCACTGAGTCACATCCTCTGGGAAATCCAGGCTGGTATTTTAAGAAGGCCCGGGCCATGAGTTGGGTGTGCTAGGGAAGGAGTGGGGATGAGTGGTTAATGCATGGGAGTTCGGACTCAGGGGTGCTGTCCCCAGCTCTGGGAAGGGAGTGGGGTCTAGTGGTTAGAGTGGGGGCGGGGGACTGGGAACCAGGACTCCTGGGTTCTCTCCTGCCTCTGGGAGGGGAATGGGGCTGGTGGGTTAGAGCAGGGGGGCTGGGAGCCAGGACTCCTGGGTTCTCTCCC
>NW_020698451.1:0-11270 GCF_002925995.2 Terrapene triunguis
TCAGGTCCCGTTTGAGGTCAAGAACCAGAACCCACTTGGGACAGTTCAGCCCTTTCTTTGGGCCTTGCTGTCTGGCCTCCTGTGACAGAACAGGTAACCATGGCCCAGGGCCCCCGCCTCAGCCTGAACCGTCCAAAGGCCGGTTTTTGTAGAGCCGGTGTTGGGGAATGGCCATCACTCAGCCCCAGAGATCCCAGAGACCCCCAGTACGCCAGCGCAGTGGTGCCTCACGCTGGAGTGGGGGGAGGCAGGTAGGGATTAGTGGGCTATGGGGAACCTCGGACCCTCTGAGCCCACCGTTGCCTGGCTGGGGCAGACAGCAATTAAGTCTATGGCTCCCCAGCCTTCGGCTTGGGTAACCAACACGGCCCAGGCCTTCGGGGGGAGGGGGTCGGCTGTCACCCCAGAGGTGGGGTCGTCAGTGGCAGGGGGACCCAGGCCCACTTGACTCCACTGGGTCCCAGCCCTGGGCCCTAACCATGGAGGGGAATCCTGCCACTGGGTCAGCTGGGACCCTGCCGAAACACGCTGACTCACTCTCCGGCAGGAAAACCAGACTAAAGTCTAGTTCTTCAGGACTACTTCCTACCACAGTCTGGGTGTAGGGCTCTGTATCCAACGTCCTCGGTCTCCTCGGGGCACTCGTCTGTCTCCTCCAGCGGCAGGGCACAGCTCCACTCGGGGGCAAGTCCAGGATCCTATTGAGATCTCAGCTTCCTTGAAGAGACGTCTGCTCCCTCCAGTGCTCCAGTGCTTTCCTTTTATACTTCCTGCCCTGCGCCGGTGTGGGGGGTGGACTGAGCTCTGCCCCAGGGGGAGCGTAGTGATCCCTCACTCTCCAGTTTGGAAGGAAGCCACTTGGCCTCACTACAGCCAGGAACACACAAATACATGTCCCCTGGGCTGATGCAACAGGCTAGGGTCATTCTACAGCTCCCACGGTCTGGCCCATGTCAGTGCAACGGCTTTCTGAGGTTTCCCTGTTTTAAACACAAAACAGAACGTGATCCCCCAAAGATGCCGCATGCAGTTGCAATGTGTGTCCCAGAAACTGCTACAGAAAATGCCGAGTCGGAGCTGGCTGGGAGCAGGAGCAGGGCAAGGAAGGGCAGAGGCTGGAGGTGGGTGAAGGTGGCTCAGGCCTTCCCCTTTCAGCTCTTCCAGGTCCCAGTGCTGCCGTCATTCCCAGGCACCGGGGAGTAGGCAGGAGGTTTGCCAGGCTATTTTCAGCGGCATTGATTTAGAGACGCCAGTTGCAGTAATGGATGCAGCCCTGTCTGAGCAAAGATTCTGTTCCCACCCAGCCATCGGCGGGGAAAACACACGCGAGGGGCTGCTTCCTCCAGGGCGGTTAGAGAGCCTGCACCACGGGGTTTGCCCTCGCCACCCTGGACAGCACTGTGTGTTCCAGCAGGTAGCTGGGGAGTTCCCATGTCCCCAGGAACTGGTTCAGGGTGTTCCCATGGCTCTGGCTGCAGTATCTTCTTTAATTCCCATTCCTCTTTGTGGTGGATTGAGGACCGTGCCGGAATTTAAGTTGTTGCTTTAAGAGCTGGGTTTCCCCACCGCAACCTTTCCAGATCCTGCTTGCAGGCTTGTGCACTCTGTAGCAAAGCATTCGATTGGAATCAGTCTGAAAAGAGCCTGTTCAAAGCAGGGAGGAGGGGGTGAGCTGTGCCTCTCTGTTTGTAGGGAGCAGCCTGTTTTGTTTCTCTCTGTTTTGGGGTTCTTGTGCATTTTGACTTGTAAGAAATAGGGTCACATTGCAACCGTCCAGCACAAGTATTGTGTGTTTGTAAGCTATTTTTTCTAGTTGTACGCTAATTTCACCGTCATCCCAGTTCCTTCTCCCTGGCTGCATCAGGCTGTCTGACACATGGTGACCACGCCCCTATGGATCATGCCCTTCAGCAGTGATGTTCCCCCTAGGAGAACCATTCCACCAGGCATTGGTTGGGTCCCTGAAGGCAGAGCTGCCGGTCCGTATCAGCACTCGAGCCTTGTGTCCGTCTCCTGCCCCTCGTGTATAAATTCATGCCCATTTTTAATTCCGATGATTGCTTTCCAGAACGCCGGCACTCTCCCCACAGGGCAGGGTCTGTGAGCCCTCGGCCGACGCGGCGGCCTCCACGGGACACCGCCCAGTCAGGAACCTCTGACACAAACAGCTGGCTCATGGCCAATTAGCACCTACCAGTTAGTCCTTCCTTGAATTTATTTTTAAATTATCCATTGTCCTATTAGCATCATTGGGAGCCAGAGGCACTGACTCCAGGAGGAGAAAGCACCCGGAAAGGGATGAAATGCCACCCCCCTCAGAGGGTAATGCTGCAAAAGGGCGTAGTTTGGGGTTTAATGTACCTACCCCACATCATTCAGAAGCTTAGTTGCCGTGCCTTTAGTTGAGGTATGATGTGGAGCTGCCAACTGGTGCCGTAAGTCTGTTGCCGAGGGGAAACACTGGTACCCCAATGGGAAAGTGTCAGTTTTGTACAGCTCCAGAAACTCACTGCAACACGACTCTGACTGCAGTTTTCACTGTTTACGTTAATTTCAACCCCCTCTTGTGGTGTTTATTAGTCATAGCTACCCACAGCGATGTATGACAGGATTTGGATTGGGTTTGCATGGGCAAGTTTGTTTTGTTTTCCAGAAATGCTGAAGCTGTTTAGCATGAGGCAAAAATGGCAAATAGCAACCTGTTGCAATATACTACCATGAAATGTTTTCACATCGCATATTCTGAATGTCAGCGTGCCTCACAAGTGAGCAATAGTTTTTTATATTTTCAATTGAAATTTGCTGCCCAGATCTCTCAGTGAAATGTGCCCCAGGGCCAGGCAATCGCTGCATAGTGGTAGATATGAATTCCTCCTGTAATGCTTCTCCATTTGTAAGCTTTTGTACAGACAACGTAGCAGCGAGGCTGCCTGGTAGAACGTTTCAATGTGTAATTGCCTACGCAGGCAATATCAGCCTTTGAAATAGTCTGAAAACTGGCTTTTGAATTCAGTGACATGCACCATTCAGTGTTAGAGACAACACTGTGCAGCTTCGATCAAAGTGCTCACTACGCAAAAATGGCAGTTTGGATATTAACGTATAGAGCTAACGTAGCACAAGTCTGGAGACTTGTACACAGTGAAAAATGGTGGTAGTGATGGTGGTAACGTTAGCAACATACTTTGGGAACTCCACCCCGCAGGGAAGTTACGGTCTATGAAGACATGGAGGATGTAAGCTCTAAGGAGCTTGTACCAAAAAGACTCTCCACAACTTTGAAAAATGTATTCTTTGTCAAGAAAATCCAAAGAATGCCAAACTGCCAAATGCCACCAGAATTCGGTGCTGCTGGCGGCAGAAGGCAGGAGAGATGAATTGTACTGATGGCTACTGGATGAGTTGTCTAGGTTAGAGGATTTGCCATCAATGCTCCCGCACGAGAGCTGCGTTCACAAACACACACACAAGTCAAAGTTGGTGCATGTCAGAGTTGTCTTGAACCCAGGAAAGGAACCAGACACTGTGTTTATCTGCTTCTCTAGCTAGCACGGCAAGCCCGTCCTCCCGAGCCTAGGCCGGTTGCATTGTTTGCTTGAGAAAAACAAAACAGACAAGAAACTTCCTAAAATAGAAACCAATCGAGACAGCACCAATGGAAAGGCAGCAGCACTCAGAAGAGATGACGACACGTTGCGCAGAAGATCTGTGAAGACTTGATTGCTAAGGACGCAGTTTATCACTCATCTGCCTTTCTTCCCACTTGAGTAAAATTAATCAAAGCAAAACCAGCTAGTTACAGTACAATAGTCACCTTATGACACTGCATTTTGCCAGCGGATTGAAGAGCTAGACAATGATCGTATGTACAACACGAAAGCTCTTCTCCTGTCCAAGGGGCTACACAGGCCTAAAGCCCTGCACTGCCCTCAGATGTACACCGCGCAAGCGATTCCAGGCAAGATTAGAAAAACACGGTGGTTCTGCAATTTCGTTCCATGCACAGCATGGACAAGGTAAGTCTACCATTGCTCTAGGCAGCGCAATAACATCAGCTGATCCTGTCCAAGCTGCTAGCAAACTGAACCAGGCACCTAAGCCATCCAAGTGTTTGGTGGATGTTCTGGTGAGGGAGCCGGATGAGCCGCTTTCCAATGACCAAGTGGTTTGCATAACCCCGCTTCAATCCTTCGGGCTGAAAGAGCCCAAATGAAGCCTCTGCATATTATCCGAAGCAGGTATTTGTAGTTTACAGAGGGCAGTTACTTTTGTCTCCAGCTGGTGCAGGAGTCTGTCCTTTGGTTGGCAGATAAAGGGGCACATAATTCAGCCAGCAACGAGTCCCAGGCTTCAGGAGACATTCAGAGAAGGTGTCATTCAAGTGCGGAGCACCTCCCATTAACCGTTCCAAGACAATCACACCACTGCACACGCGCCTTGCTGCTCAGCCTTGCTGCTGAGTTTGGGCCTCGCAGTTGAATTGACCGACGGCGCGTCCATGGGTCTGCATCAGTTATGATGATGTCTCAGCTCATCAGCAGGGCTGCAAAAACTGCAGTGGCCAGACTCCAGGGAGGTGTGTGTCACAGGGCGTCGCTCACCGCCAGACGGGCGCCTCCTCCTGATTAGCTCGAGGCCGGTGCCCCCTGTCCACGGCCAAAGCTCCCTGGCCTCAGTGAAGGGGTAACCCGAGTCGATTCCATCCCGGCACAACACTTACCGACTGGGCACGGCTAGTTTGTTCGATTTCAGCTTTAACCCCCGCCCGGCAAATGCAGACCATTGCCCCGGTTCACACCCCAGCAGGCTCCCAGCAGCACCGGACATTCCTCTACCAAGCAGAACCGAGTTACGAGGGGACGTAGTCAGGGTTAGGTGGGCAACAGCCTCTGCTGCTTCGGGGCTTGAGCCAACCTGACCCATGGGGCCATCCTGCAGCCGCTGGCTGTGGCTCGGGGACGGGATCCCGGGCAAGGGGGGCCCAGTCTCAGCCATGGTGGCGATCCCGGTGCACCCCACAGACAACGCCCAGGGGAACAGATAAAGGGGCAGCAGGGGGTTGCAGTGGGTGTCCAGGAATCGGGCAATGTGAACCCGCTGGGGTGCTCCGTGTTCAGGTTTAGATGCCGTCAGAGCAGCAGTGTGGCTGGAGCAGGCCTGGGGCAGTTAGAAACAGGGGGATTTAGTGCCCCTCGGGCCACGTGGCTCCATCACAGCACGTTTGCTGGGTACAGAAGACAGGACGGGGGCTCCGTGCTGGCCAAGGAGGGAAAGACCCACTGCACAATTACCTGGGTCCTGTCTGGATTTTGTTGTTCCTCCTGCCTCTGAAGCATCAGAGCTGGCGAGAGCTGGACCCAGGCCAGGGCTCTGAGGCTCCCCAGAGAATCCCCTCTCAGGGGCCCAGCCCATGGGCCTTGCTCCCCTGCACAGGGGCTACCTGGTCCCCTTAGGAATCTCCCCCCCCGGGACTTGCAGCTGGCGGGGGGGGGGGGGGGGGGGTTGTTGCCTCCCTCTGCAGGCAGCATGAGGTGCAGGCCCCATGCTGGGATCGTCTGGCCGCCTGCCCTACTCACTTCCCGGTCACGGGCCTCAGCCCGGGGGGGCCCCTTGGTCCTCCCGTTCCCTGCCTGTGAGCACAGGGGTTTAGGCTCGTGCGGGCCCAAGGCTGGATGCTGGGTTAGGATGGGGGACCTGCGGGCTCCTTTGCTTTGGCACAGCGGGCTGGCGAGGCTGCTGCGGGGCGGCGCTGCCGCTGAGCGAAGCAGACGCATCAAGTGGCCTAGTTGACCCAGACCCGCTCTGGTCCCTGGTGCACTGACCGGCTCGGCTCCCCGGCTCGGCCCTGGCTGGGCTGCGAGGCCTTTCGGAGACATTCCTCAGCTCGTCCCCACCCTCTCCTGTTCCAGCCCAGCAGCGTCTCCTGCCCGCTTCAGAGGGTGAGGGGCTAACAGACCACACGGGCCTCGGAGCAGCGTGAGCTTGCACCGGCTGGGGCTGTAACGGTTCGGGGGTCAATGCACCGGCTGGGGCTGTAACGGTTTAGGGGTCAATGCACCAGCTGGGGCAGCTGAGTCCAGCCCGGTTAGAGCGGCCGCGGCCGGGCGCGGACCAGACCCTGGTTCTGCTGCGAGGTGAACGCTGGCACCAGCAGAGTCACCATCAGCCCCTGCAGCCAGCCCAGCCCAGCGCCCTACAGGCCCCGGGGCCTGGCACAGGGATGGGACACGCCGTGCCCGAGCAGCGCCAGCTGGGACAGGCGGGGATGGGGGGGTGGGGACTGGCCAGCAGCCGGGCTCTCAGCCCCACGAGCCAGTGGGCGAGAACAGAGTGAGTGTACAGTGCCCCCAGCCTCCCCAGGGCTGCTCTCTGCCCAGCCATGCCCCAGAGTGCCAGGGCAGGTCACTCTGGGCCAGGATAAAACCTCCCGTTTCCAGGCCCCATGGGCACAGGGCACCAGCCGAACCCACCCTGGGTCTGAGCACAGCATGGGATGGGGGGCCGCAGGAGGCTGGAACCAGCCACAGGGGGAGGGTTAACGTCAGAGTGCGGGGGGAGGTGACGGGGCAGGGCCCTGCTGGCGGGACGAACGGCGAGGGAGCAGCGTGAGGTGGGCACCGTGTTTATTTCTCACCATGCTGGTGCAATGTAGCCAGTCACTGGTCCCCAGCCTGGCTCCGTGGCAAGGCAGCTTCCTCCTCCCCAAAACGGAGGGCCCAGCTGCGAGCCCACCAGTGTCCGGAACAAGGGGGGCGCTGGTGGCGCCCCACGAACCTCGCACACCCAGTGTCCATCTCCTCCTGCCTGGGCCACGCTGAGCCCCCGCCCTGCCCCAGAACCACCAGCCCCAGGAAGGGCAGACGGGGTTCTGGGTGGGCAGGGAACAGTGTCTGGCCTGGGAGGGTCTTCGAGGCTGGTGGGGGCGTGGGGGGAAGGGGCGTTCAAAGCCTCACACGCGACGCTCCTTCTGGCGGTGCTTGCGGCCGGTCTGAGCCCCCCGCTGGGCCCCCTTCATCAGCCCCTTGAACTGTCCCTGCATCTTCGCCTTCTTCCTGGGGAGGGGACAGAGCAGAGGGCACAGGTGAGAGCGGGCACTGCCCGGAGTCAGCTTCATAGCAAGCCACCGAGCTGGGGAGCTCCCGGTCTGTCCCAGCAGGGGGCGCTGTGGGGAGGGGGGCAGGAGCTGGCTGGGGGGGAGCTCCCGGCCTGTCCCAGCAGGGGGCGCTGTGGGGAGGGGGGAGCTCCCGGGCTCTCCCAGCAGGGGGCGCTGTGGGGAGGGGGGGTAGGAGCTGGCGGGGGGAGCTCCCGGGCTCTCCCAGCAGGGGGCGCTGTGGGGAGGGGGGCAGGAGCTGGCTGGGGGGGAGCTCCCGGCCTGTCCCAGCAGGGGGCGCTGTGGGGAGGGGGGCAGGAGCTGGCGGGGGGGGAGCTCCCGGCCTGTCCCAGCAGGGGGCGCTGTGGGGAGGGGGGCAGGAGCTGGCGGGGGGAGCTCCCGGGCTCTCCCAGCAGGGGGCTCTGGCGGGAACTCCCAGCTGCCCTGCCATGCGCAGCCGCTATGGAGCACAGGGGCCTGAAGCGGGCCCGGGACTGGGATCCAGGGATCTGCTCCTGGCTTCGCTCCACTTCCACCCCAGCCTCAGAGTCGTCACGTCCCTGGGTGACCCCCAGCCGCACCTTCGGTTGAGCTTGGCTCTGTTCAGCGGGATGTAGGCATAGGGGTCCAGCCGGCCTTTCTTCTTCACGTCACCTCGGCCTGTCTGGGGAGCACACGAGGGGATGAGGAACCAGCCCGCCCCATGCTGACAGCCCTGGGCAGGGGCCCCCGAAGCAGCCGGGAGGCCAGCGGGGGCCCTGCCCCACCCCTCTCACCGCGTCCGGTCTGGCCTCCAGAACCAGGCAGCAGGGCTGCAGACCCACCCTCGGCTCAGTTGCGGCTGCTGGGCCGTGCCAGCACCGCCGAGACCTGCTCCAGGGAGGGAGCCAGGCCAGGAGACTACGAGGGCAGCGAGACAATCCCAGGGAACGCGCCCCAGGGCCCCCCCAGGAAGGGCCCCCTGCACCCATGGCCAGGGACACGCTGGCATCCACGCAAGCTGCAGCTCCAGGCTGGGAAACCGCCCCCCAGGCGACTGCCTGCCTCGGGCAGCACCGCAGCTGTGTGCCAGCCCCACACACTGCGAACAGGGGGAGCCAGGCAACAGCGCTGCCCTGCCATCTGCTCCCTGCCAGGGCAAACCCCAAAGCCCCTGGACATGGGGCCCTGCAGCTGTGGGGGACGACACCCTCCCATCCCCGCCAGGATCTGTTTCGCTCCACCCCCAGCCCGCCCCCCTGAGAGCCCGTGGAAAGTGACTCCCCCCTGCCCGGGGCCTCCTTACCTTGGCCTTGTAGTCTGCCCCAAGTGCCGGCCCTGCGCCCAGCCGCCGGTGGATGCCGGAGCCTCCAGCTAAAAACAGCAGCAAACCTGCATCAGATGCAGTTCGGGGCCAAGATTGGGATGGGGGGGGGGGGTTTATGCTCCCTGCCCAGGAGAGGGCAAGAGGCAGGAACCAGCACAGAGCTGGGCATCCCACACCCCTGAGTTCTGCCCCAGGGCGAGGTGGGTGCGATCCCCGGGGCTGCCAGGGTGTGTCAGTGACTGAGCTCAGCCTTTGAAACAGGCCTCGAGCCCAGCGCTCCTGAGGGGATCCAGAACCCACCCAAGACCCAGCTCCAGCCGCAGGAGCGGGGGCGGAAGCCAATGCTGATGCCTTGGGCACGCCCCGCTCTCTGGGAGCCGTCCGGCTGCGCGGGGTCGGGGGAGCCGGCCGGCCCCCACGCACGCTGCAGGTAGCACCGCGCAGCCTGGGGTCACCTTTGTAGTGCGTCTGAGTCCCATCCTCCGGCTCCTCGTCCTCCGCCTCCTCCCGGAACCGGCGCTTCTGAGCCTTCTTCTGCAGAGAGAGGGCAGCTCAGCGGAGCAGCTGGGACCCCCGGCTCCCCCATGGGGATCGGCTTTGCTGGTGAGACCGAGCAGGCCCTGCCCACAAGGCCGTGCCCCTGCCCTGGGTCCCAGCCTCTCCCCTGGAACAAGCCCCCGCTGGGACTGCAGGGCGTGACTGGCCCGAGCCCTACCCGGCCCTGGGGGCAAGCGCTCAGCGCCGGTACTTACGCTCCGGATCCCCACTTCCTGCATCAGGTCGGCCATCTCCTCATCCACTCCTGGAGCAAAGAACAGTCGGGTCAGAGCCGGGAGCCAGGGCCCGGACCCACCCAGCTCCGGGGCTGGGACCTCCTGCCTAGGCCCAGCCAGACGGAGGGTGGCTCAGGGACTGACACGGCACCCCGGCAGCATGGCTGCTGTATCCAGCAGAGGTGTGGGGGGCCCCAGGGCGCCTTTGCCAGGAGCGGAGACCTGCCTGCTATGGCTGCCCCACGTCACCAGGTGGGTGTGGCCAGGCAGCCCCACAGCTCACAAGAGCCCCCCTGCCCGGGGTGAGGTTGTCCCAGCACTGCCCAGGCTGCAATGTGCCCAGAAGAGGGGTGACACCAGACCCCACACCCAGGGCCAGGAGACATTCCGGGGCCCAGGCCCCATCACACAGCTTGCCAGCTGTGGGCACTGGGGCAGGGAGGGGGCGGCTTGACGTGGAGCATTGGGTGGGAGGAGGAGAACCTGGAGCAGGCCGCTGAGCCTCGGGAGGTGTGGGGGAGCCGGGCCCTGCGTTCCCCATCCCGGTCGGTACCTTTGGCTCCCTCGTCGTCCTCGTCCTCAGGGCCCTCGCGGATAATCAGGCGCCCGTCCGCCGACACCTTGAAGTCATGGCTCGCTTCCCTGGCCCTGCCGCCGCCCGGCTTCGTAGCTGGTTCAGCCGAGAGACGGAGGGGTTAGCGAGCCCGGGGCAGATGCGGCTCGAGCCAAGAGGCGCCCTGGCTGGGAACACGGCCAGCCACCCAACCCACCCCCAGCTCTGGCATGGCCATGGCTAACCCCACCGTGCACAGCCCCCCAAAGCCCAGCCCGCGTG
Organism: Terrapene triunguis; assembly: GCF_002925995.2. Lineage (NCBI taxonomy): Eukaryota > Metazoa > Chordata > Testudines > Emydidae > Terrapene > Terrapene triunguis. The sequence goes on from NW_020698451.1 coordinate 10,005, forward strand.
CACAGGCCCAGACAGCAGGGGCAACGGCCAAGGTCCCCCAGCCGAAACAGCCACGTCCTGCCACGGGCAATGCTGGGCCCCGTGAGCTGCTCCTTACCCAGCACCCTCTGGGCCACGTTGGGGTCCAGGAAGTTGAGGGGCTCATCCCCTTCGCCCTCCTTCAGCCAGGCCTGGCTCTTCTGCCGAGCCTGCTTCCTCTGCTCTCTCCCGCCACGCCTCTCGCCCTCCTCCTGCTCCGAGTCTGAGTCGGCCAGGAGCTCCTCCACGCTGGGATGGGAGACAGCAGGCAAAGGGTGCTGTGCCAGGCCGATGCAGAGCACCCCGCACCGGCCCAGGGCGCGACCCCTCCCAGTCCCGTGCCACCCCCAGCACCGGCCCAGGGCACGACCCCTCCCAGCCCCGCGCCCCCCCAGCCCTGCGCCACCCCACAGCACAGGCCCCGGGGCGAGACACCCCCCCCCAGCGCCAGCCCCAGGGCATGATTCACTCCCCTCCCCAACTCCTGAGGAACCCAGCCCTGGCCCCGGTGTCCCCGCCCCACATGTCTCCTGAGGGACAAGCCAGGCAGCGCCATGTCTGGCAGACGCTCCCCACACGCCGGACCTTGGGCTAACGGGCTGCCCTCCACTCAGTACCTGTCTCCCCTGGGCTGCGCCGGCGCCTCCTCCTCGCTCGCGGCCACCGCCTGCTTCAGGGCTCGCTGCTTGCGGCTCCGGGCCTCGGCCTTGCGGATGTTCAGCAGCACCTTGTGGTACTCGGCGGGCAGCAGCCCCCGCACCAGCTCGAAGCTAGGGGCAGAGAGAGCGTTCAGCAGCCCCCGGCCTGGCACAGCCCCCCATTGACACCCCCCCATACACCCCCGGTGCAGGAGACCCCCCCACTCGCTGGCCTGAGGCTCAGCAGTGGGCAGCGCCCCCCGAGCGAGAGCTCCGCCGCCCCCACCACTCCCCGGCCCCTCACCCGAACTTCCGGATGAACTTGGTGAAGAGGTTTCTCAGCTTCATGCGGAAGTGACGCCTCATGTCGTCCGTCAGGCGCCCCACGGCCTCCAGCTGCCGGGACAGAGCGCGTCACCCCCAGTGCCCGGGACAGAGCCCCCCCATCCCCTTTCCCACACCCTCCGGGACAGAGCGTGTCACCCCCAGTGCCTGGGACAGCGCCCCCCAGCCCCTTCCCCCCACCCCCCGGGACAGAGCGTGTCACCCCCAGTGCCTGGGACAGTGGTCCCCCATCCCCCCCGGGACAGCAACCCCCATCCCCTTCCCC
>NW_020698451.1:11370-12863 GCF_002925995.2 Terrapene triunguis
CCCCCCCCCATCCCCTCAAGAGAGTGTGCGGGCCCCGCTGTGATCTCCAGGGACAGCATGCGTGTTCCCCCGCCACGATACGCATCACTCTTGCACCATCTCCCCCTGCCCATGGGCCCCACCCCTCAGACGTTGCTCAGCACCCCCCCAGCCAGGCCTCCCCATCCCTGCACCATCATGCAGCAGCCCCCTCTCTGGAGGCCCCCCGGCCAGGCTCGCCCCCCCCCCCCCACTCACCATCGTCTGGACGTGCTTGGCCAGTAGCTGGGCGTCCACCAGCAGCAGCGCCACCTTGAGGAAGCCCAGGGCCGCCTTGACCACGTCCCGCGTGCGCGAGCCCAGCAGCAGGCAGACGTTCTGCAGCAACTGCTCCGCCACCGCCAGCCCCATGTGATCTGCAAGAGGCACAGGGCTCAGGCCGGGCAGCGGGGTCCCCCCCGACCCCCCAGGCTGGGGGTGGAGCTGGGGGAGAAAGCTGGAGAGAGTCTGGCTCAGGACACGCTCGCCCATCACCACCTGGGCTCAGCCGCAGCCCCCTTAGCCATGGGGCGGGGCCTTCCCTCGAGCCCCGCCTTCTGACTGGCCTCAGCGCCCCTAGCAGTAGGCACTGACTGTGCTCCCCATGGCAGCTGCTAGGGCCCTTCCCACCCCCGGGCCCGGCTGCGAGCACCAGTGGAGGTGCCCGGGGGCTGCCCCAGCCGCAGGGGGTCAGACACCCCTTGCTCAGCCCTGCGTCGAGGGGAGCAGCTGGGGTTCCAGCCCCCCCCCACCGAGCCCCTCACCTTTGAACTGGAAGAGGAGGCGGGTCAGCGCCAGCAAGGTGCAGCTGATCATGGTGACCGAGCCCGTCAGCCCCGCGTAGACCAGGAGCAGGAACCGCTGCATGGCCCCTGTGCGGGAAGGGACGGCCCCGGGTTAGCTCAGTCCTCCCCCCGCGGCAGCTCCAAGGCCTCCCGGCTCAGCTGGGGGCCTCCGCCAGGCCGGCCCTGGTGCCCGGCCCTGGCAGGCCCCACTGCAGCCCGCAGCACGGGCGGGGGACTGGAAGGCGTGCTGGCCACCGGGGCTGTGCAGGACAGGCCTGTGCGCCCCACGGGGCCGGGACGGAGGGGCAGGCAGGGCCTCCCGCAGAGGGGGCTGGAAGCAGCTAGGTGGCTGGACTGGTGGATTTAGCACTGGAGAGGCCGTGGCATGGATGGGGGCGGAAGTCAGAGGGCCCAGAGCAGGGAAGGGGCGGGGACGCCTTACCTTGCGGCGTGGGGCCAAAGCGGAGGAAGGCCTCTCCCATCTCCACCAGCAGCAGGAAGGCGTTCTTCCGGGCCCCCACCGACACCTCCTTGGTGCAGAGAATCACCTGGCGGCACAAACACCATTAGAACCAGCGTCTGTCCCCCCCCACCCAGCACCCGCGGCCCTGCGCCCGCCCCCCCCAGCGCCTGGCTCCCCTCGCCAGCACCCGTCCCCCCAGCACCTGCCTCGCCAGCGCCTGCTCGCCC
>NW_020698452.1:0-1334 GCF_002925995.2 Terrapene triunguis
GCCAGGTGCTATAGAGGGAATGAACAAAACAGGGCAATTTCGAGTGATCCATCCCTTGAGTGTTGTCCAGTCCCAGCTTCTGGCAGTCAGAGCTACAGGGAGACCCAGAGCATGGGGTTGCATCCCTGAGCATCTTAGCTAATAGCCACTGGCGGACCTATCCTCCATGGACTTATCTAATTCTTTTTTTTAAACCCAGTTAGACTGTTGGCCTTCACAACATCCCCTGCCAACATGTTCCACAGGTTGACTATGAGTTGGGTGAAGAAATACTGCCTTTTGTTTGTTTTAATTTCATTGGGTGCCCCCTGGTTCTTGTGTCATATGAAGGGGTAAATAACACTCCTGATTCACTTTTTCCACACCAGTCCTGGTTTTATAGACCTCAATTATATCCCCCCTTTGCCATCTCTTTTCTGGGCTGAACAGTCCCAGTCTTTTTAATCTCTCCCCATATGGAAGCTGTTCCATACCCCTCATCATTTTTGTTGCCCTTAAATATACTTTTTCCATTTCTAGTATATCTTTTTTGAGATGTGGCGACCAGAACTACACGCGGTATTCAAGGTGCAGGCATACCATGGATTTATATAGAGGCAATATGATATTTTCTGTCTTATTATCTATCCCTTTCCTAATGGTTCCTAACATTCTGTTCTAGCTTCTCCGCAGTGGCCTTCTCGTCCTTGAGTGCTCCTTTGGCACCTCAATCATCCAGTGGCCTCACTGATTGTTTGGCTTCTGATGTACTTCACACTTTTTTTGCTGTTAGTTTTGAGTCTTTGGCTAGTTGCTCTTTAGATTCGTTGTTGACCTGACTAATTATACTTTTACACTTGACTTTCCAGCATTTATGCTCCTTTCTATTTTCCTCAGTAGGCTTTGCCTTTCGATTTTAAAGGATGCCTTTTTGCCTCCAACTGCATCTTCTGCTCTGTTTTTAAATAACTTCCATGCAGCTTGCAGGCATTTCATCTTTGTGACTATTCCTTTTAATTGAAGTTTAACAAGCTTCCTCATTTTTATGTAGCTCCTTTTTTTGACGTTAAATGCTACTGTGGTGGGCTTCTTTGGTATTTCCCTCCCACAAGGATGTAAAATTTAATTACATTATGGTCGCTATTACCGAGCAGTTCAGCTGTATTCACCTCTTGGACCTGATCCTATGCGCCACTTAGGATTAAATCAAGAATTGCCTCTTCCCTTGTGGGTTCCAAGACTAGCTGCTCCAAGGAGCAGTCATTAATGGTGCCTAGAAATTTTATCCCTGCATCCCATCCTGAAATGACAGTTTGATTCATTGAAAATTTTTACTATATTTGACTCTCTGCTTT
>NW_020698453.1:0-1633 GCF_002925995.2 Terrapene triunguis
GAAGGACCAATAAGGGGGCAAGATACTTTCAAATCTTGGGGGGGGAAAGGCTTTTGTGTGTGCTCTTTGTTTTAAGGGGTGGTTCGCTCTTGGGACTGAGAGGGACCAGACATCAATCCAGGTTCTCCCCATCTTTCTAAACAAGTCTCTCCTATTTCAAACTTGTAAGTAAAAAGACAGGCAAGGCGTCTTAGATTTACTTTGTTTTCTCAACTTGTAAATGTACCTTTTTACCAGAGTGTTTGTCTTTGTTTTGCTGTACTTTGAACCTAAGACAGAGGGGGGTCCTCTGAGCTCTTTAAGTTTGATTACCCTGTAAAGTTATTTTCCATACTGATTTTACAGAGATGATTTTTACCTTTTTCTTTAATTAAAAGCCTTCTTTTTAAGAACCAGATTGATTTCTCCTTTTTATAAGATCCAAGGGGGTTTGGATCTGTACTCACCAGGAGTTGGTGAAAGGAGGGTGGGAGGAAGGAGGGGGGATGGTTAATTTCTCCTTGTTTTAAGATCCAAGGGGGTTTGGATCTGTGTTCACCAGGGAATTGGTGAAAGGTTTCTCAAGGCTTCCCAGGGAGGGAATTCTTGTGATGGTGGCAGCGGACCAAAGCTAAGCTGGTAGATAAGCTTAGAAGTTTTCATGCAGGCCCCTACATTTGTACTCTAAGGTTCAAAGTGGGGATACAGCCTTGACACTCCTCTACCAGAAATATGTTCCAACCAACTGAATCTCTTGCATTCTGACCCAGAGGCACTGGTGGCGGGTATATTGTCCAACAGGGAACATTGTGGCTCCCTTCTGTAGTAGGGCCTAATGGAATTAAAGGAGTCCTTGGGAACTTGCATTTAACACCTCAGGACTCTTAGAAAACCGCATCTCTGGTATTAGACCAACCTCCTGTCTTTTTCCTAGACATGGCACCTCCAGGTTACATGTCAGACACATTGCATTGGAAAAGTGCACTTGCTTTATAGGTGTAAAGAAGGACTTAGGGATTTGGACACAATTTTAAAAACAAAGCAGCTTAAGGCAAAGTACACGCTAAAGGCAATAGTCCCAGTTTCACTGAGATATGAGTCATAGCAAGTAAGTTTGAGGAGCTGGGGGATTTCACAGAAGAACTGCTCCATCTCATTGTCTCCACAGAAGATTATTGCAAACGTGTTTCCAGTGTGCAGTGCAGAATTGAAAACCCCATTCATCCAGGTACTGGCTGCCATTTGGACACAAGGTCTCCTGTTCTTGATCTCCTTGAAGTCCACCTGTCCTCCATGTCAGGATAGGTTTTGGCTGCTTGGTTCAACTCTCACCCTGAATTTAAAGGCACTAGTCTACAAGAGAAATTCTGTGGGCTATCAGCTTTCCTACTTACTCAGTTTTACTATCTGGCAGCTACCCCTCTGAAACAGAAATAAGAAGGGATGCAATAGAGTGTATGGGTTTGAAATGGTCGTATTATTGGACAATATTTGCATTAGCCGGTCTTTCTTAAAGCTCAGTTTCCAATTAAGGGTGGTCAGAAATTTTCTGCTTAAATTGTTTTCAAAGGAAAATTGTGTTTTCAATTAATCAAATTTTCACAGAATGTCTCAGGTATCCTCAAATATATTTCACTGATACTTCATATATATA
>NW_020698453.1:1733-7241 GCF_002925995.2 Terrapene triunguis
TTCACAGAACGTCTCAGGTATCCTCAAATATATTTCACTGATACTTCATATATATACATAGGAAAACTGAAAACCCATGTTTTTTTGGGTGGAAAAAAATCAGTTTTCTGCAATTTTTAGCTAAAAATGTTTGTTTTCTCACTTGCCAAAACATGAACAATCAGAGATTTTGGGGAATTCTATGAAAGCCCAATTTTTTTTTTATTAAAAAAAATCTGATAGGCTCTAGATGTTTGATTGACTTGATAACAAAGGTCTTAAAGAGTTCCAAACATAATTCAAATTTATGTTCTTAAATTAGCCCTGTATATTAATACTCTAACATATTTAATTGAAATGGCAAACTTACTGTGCTGTTCTTTTAGGAATTTTTCCCAGCTTGCAATGCATTCCAGCCTCCAGTAGCAGCAATCATTGGTGATATCTATCTATCTATCTATCTATCTATCTATCTATCTATCTATCTATCTATCTATCTATCCACCCACTGCCAGGATTGTTTGGTTATCCCTCTCTCTCATGCCCCCATCACTGAATTCTCCAACAGCCATTGTCGTGTCCCTTTGCTGGATGTCTTGAGTTACTGGGTCTCTCTGCAGTTCCTAGCAAACAGGGATCTACTCCAATGATGGGAGCTCCCTACTCCCCTCCTTGGGCAGGCTTGGCTGAGAGGTGATGGACTAAATGGGATGAGGGACTGAAAGCCCCCCTCCCCCAGCTCTAGAGAGGGCCAGGCAGAGGAAGGAGGAGAGTGGGGTGGGAAGGAAGTGGTGGCCAGGGCTGGCCAAAGGAGGGAAGCAGGAGAGAATGTCTGGTGTTTGCAGGTGGGACTGAAGGAAGCAGCGGGGGGTTCCCTGGGGCTGGGGTCATTTCAGAGGAGTTGGGCTGAGCAGAGGAGGGGACTGGTGAGCAGAGGGGTTCAGCAGGGATCTCTGAGGAAGCTGAGTCAGGAACTCTGGGTGGGGAATTGGCTCTGGGCCATGGGAGGGGAAACACAGAGAACGGGGCCCGGGAGCATTTGTGAGGTGGAGGGTTGTGAGAGGGGAGGGGGGGTGTTTGGGGGCCTGGGCTGTGTAAGGCAGAGAGAAGGAGACACCTGGGGACTAGTGTAAGAGCATTCAGGGGGTGGAGGAGGGTGTATAGGAGATGGGTTGGGTGTGAGGAGATGGGGAGGGATGGGGCACTGGGAAGGGGAACATGAAGGTGAGTGACAGCAGCCTGGGGGAAAATGGGGACGGGGCACCTGACAATCCCACATTCCCCTCCCATGTCTGTACCAATATCTGGGGGTTTCCAACCCATCTATGGAGGTCCAACCCTCCCTTCTCCCTTCACGTGATCTCGGAGGCTTTGTCCTTGCCCTTCTGGGGGGGCTGAACCCGTCTCCTTAAACCATTCCCCATGTGTGCCGGATCTAGGGAAGCACCACCCCTTGAGGTGTGAAGCTGAGAAGAGGCGCATGTGGAGCGTGCACCAACAACACCATGAAACCCTGCTGGCACTGGCATGGCTGGTACGAGTGAAACAGTTCACACCTCTCTGAGCACTTGTTTCAGGCAGTACCATCTCCTGGAGGGATTCTCACTCAGCTCAGAATAGCTCATTAAGATGAACAGGCCATTTCACTGAGCCTCCTATGTGGCAAATGGATGCGTCCGTCTTTGTGCTGCACTTATGGAGAGGTTCTGGGGGTGAATGTGAGGGGAACCCAGACAGGCACAGAATACAGCTCCTGTCCAGAAAAAAACATGGTGGTTCTGAAAAGATCCTTTTGCTTCTCTCGTCATCCATATCCACTGCTATCTACAGCTGATGCCCAATGAGCGTCCCCTGGGCTTTGTTGAAATAAATATGTGTTTGTGGCACAGACATGTGACCTACAATAGCTAAGAGCCCAGAGGCACCAGACCCCCAGCATGAACGTGCCGTAGTGCAGAGGATGACAGATGACAATGTAGCGGTCATAGGCCATGACCCCCAGCAGCAGGCACTCGATCCCCCCGAAGGAGATGAAGAAGAACATCTGAGAGAGGCAGAAAGCCCATGAGATGGACTTGTCCTGTGACAGGTAATTGGCCAACATCTTGGGCATGGTGGAGCTGGTGTAGCCAATGTCCACCACTGAAAGGTTGCCCAGGAGGAAATACATGCGTGTGTGGAGCCTGGAGTCCAGACTGATCAACGGTAAGAGGAGCACGTTGCCCATCAGGGCCACCAGGTAGATGGCTGTGAAGACCCCAAAGAGGATGAGCTGCTCCTGCAGGTTGCTGGAGAGACCTAGGAGGATGAATTTGGTCACCGATGTGCTGTTCTCCCCCCTCATCGGCTCCAGGAGGTCCAGCTCCTACAAGCAGAGGAAGGGCAGTGGTGTGATAAGTGGGTCGACAAATTCACCCTCTTTGTGAGCTCAACTGTAAAAAGCATATGAAAGTTCCTAAGTTGTCACAACAACCTACAATAACAAAGGTTGATGGGAAAAGGTGGGAAAGAGAGACAGAAAGACTGAATTAGTCCAACAGGACTAATATCCTCCTGATATCACTCAAGGTCTATCTTAAGATCATGCCTGGTAAACAAGAGAATTGTGGGGCCGGAAATCAGTGAACCAAAATTGTGTGTTGGAAACTAGGCCTAATTGGTGGACAAAATAGCGAGGGGATGGGCTATTCGGCCCATCACTCCCTTTGGGGTCCTTCAAGAAAAAGACTTTGGGGGGGAAATGAGGAAGAACAACAGAGGCTACTGGAGCCAGATTCACCATCAGATCTGCCACACACCCCATCCCTGCGACTCCAGCTCTTGGTCCTCCTGATCCTGAGAGATGTCCTGGCCAGACCGGGCCAGAGAGAGGGACCCAGAGGACATCGTCACCCCCCACCTACTCCAGCTGAATCCCAAACCCCACCCGAGATGAAATGGGATCGAACTTCAATAGCAGCATCTACGACAACAGCAGCTCCAGCCCATCTCAGCTAACTTCTCTTTCCCCCGCAAGGACAGTTATTACCATCTCTGATACCGTCTAACAGACTGTCTGATGAGGGGGATTTTCCTTCTAAAACTCTCCCAGCTCAAGGCCAGGGGAATGAGGGATGTTGTTCAAATGAAGCCTTATTGAATGCTTTACATTTCAAATGCTTTAGCTGCTTTTCCTCCTTTTCCTTGTCTTTGATAACAGGTTAAAGGCATGTTTCATGGTGTGTTTGCCATGGCACTGAGCAGGGTGAGGTCTCTGGATACCAAACCTGTACGTCACTTAACATGTCTAATGGTCGACAGTGACTGGGGTCTGTTAGCACCTTTGGCCCATTTATTCCATCTACATTAGTACAACCTGGTCCAACAGGGAGGGAGCTAGCGGGGTGCTGAGCAGACCCAGGCTGCATTCTCTGCTCTACCACACGGTGACTTAGCTCCAGATTTTCCGAGATGTTTAAGGGGCAGATTTCAAAGGTATTTCGGCATCTAGTGGGATTTTCAATATCATCTAGGCACCAACACCCATTGAAAGCAAAGGGAGTTGGGCACCTCAATGTGTTTGAAAATCTCACTAGGCACCTAAATACTGTAACTAATCTGACCTCAGGTGCCCCCTTAAAGCTGGTCCAAAACAAATCATTAAAACTTTTTTTTCCATGAACATAAATGTCATTTTGTCAAAACCAAACTGTTTCCAGGCATTGGAAAGGTTCCAACAAAAAACATAATTGGGAAGGTTTCTCCACACCAGGGAGAGTTTCAGCTGACAAGGAGAAGCCAGAACAACCAGGGAGTTGGGGCAGTTTTGTGGGGTGGAGGAGACCCAGCTACAAGTCCCTGCTCTGTTTAGGGATGGAACCTGGAAGCCTTGATTCTCAGCCCCATTACTCTAACCTACGAGATCCCACTCCTCTTCCAGAGCTATGGAGGGAACCCAGGCGTCCAAGCTCCCGGTCCCACCTGCTCTAACCCACTAGCCCCCACTCCTTTCCCAGAGACAGAGACAGAACCGCACCCCACTAGACCCCACTCCCATTTGAATGCAATCTATGTTATGATAATTATAACAGAGCCCAGCAGAGACACCAGCTCTACATGTTGTCGGTATTCCCCCCCCCCCCGCCCTTTGTTTTGCCATTTGCTTGTTCCCCATAAATATCTCATCAGTACCTGGGTCTTTCACCTCTCGTCGCTGTGGCTCTGGCTCCAATACTGAGCCACTACTCAGCTGGCTACCCCAGCTTGAAAAAAAATGACAAAAGTTTCCTTGGTTTGAAGTCTCCCTCTTAGTTTGAGGTACCCAGACTAGCACTGGGAGGGGAGTGGGGTCTAGTGGTTAGAGCGTTGGGGCTGGTAACCAGGACTCCTAGGTTCTCTCTCTGCTCTGGGAGGGGAAGTAAGACAAGGACAAGTCACTTCCTCACTCCTCTGCAAGGATTCTGGGACAGTGGGAAAGCTGTCGGGAGGGAGCTTGAGGATGGGATAACACAGGCCATGAGCCCCGGGCTCCCCATACCAACAGCTCTGCCGGTACCCCTCAGTCCTGACTCGCAGCCCCACCTGAGCCTCCATGGCAGCCAGTGTGAAATGGTGCACCAGGGATGCATTGTCTAACACAGGCCCGATAGGTGGCTGCAGTATCCAGACCATGGGTCTGTTCTGGTGCAGCAGATACCTGGGGGTTACCAGATTAGCCGGGTTTAATGGGCTGGATGGGCCCAGAGGTCTGATCTGGGGTGGAAGGGAAAGGGGGGGAGACAGCAGGCTTGATGGACCCAGAGGTGTGACCGGGGCAGCAAGGAGTGGCTAGAGGGGCCGATGAGCCAGCCTGGTATGTACGTTCCTACTGAAGGAAATCAATCTGAGATATGAGATTGAAATTCTCAGCCCATTCGCTGTAGGAATTGCCTTCTTGGCACCTGGTGCCTGCCTCGCTGTCTCCCTCCAGAGCACTTCAGCCGTCCTGTCCTGAGGAAAGCTATGGAAAGCAAGCGTCTCCCTGCCCCTCTCCCACCAACACCCCGGCCCCTGCTCTGTGCTTAGCTGAGAGGCACAGCCCAGCTGGGGGTGCCAGGTTGGGCAAATACTGTAGAGTCGTCTCCCAGGGGAATCATCATTTGTGCCTTACAGACATCACCTCAGTCCAGCCTGGGGGTACCAATTTGCCTAGTACAACCGGCAACCTTGGCGGAGGAAGAGAGAGATACAGGATCAACGCCCGTCTGAAACCAAAACAGGAGCCAAGCCATGGAGAACTGCAGTGTTTCACTCTCAAGTCCTCTATTTTGGGGTGTTATGTCTCAGGAACTCCTAGACCAAGTGACTCCAAATTTGCCCCACTTACACTACCTCAGACATCAAAGAGACACAGCAATTTTCAAGACAATGTGATTCAGTACGTGGATTTTAGAGCACCTAGAAATCTTGGCTGCTAAGCAGTGAGTTTGTATCAGCCCCTAACTAACTCACTCGGTTGGCTCCTCAGCTGGTGGGAATTGAGATTTCAGAGGTTTCTATTTAATCACTTTC
>NW_020698454.1:0-2595 GCF_002925995.2 Terrapene triunguis
TCCAAGAGGAGATGCTTTGTCTGAGGTTTCCTTGGGGAGAGGCACCAGGATCCCTGTTCCCTCTTTCTCATAACCTTCCTTGGACAGAGCACATCACAGGTTCTCCCCTTTTGTTCTCTAACAGGAAACCTCCATCCACCAGATCTGTAATTCCTCCCATCCTCGCACAGTCGCTGGCTACATTTCCTAGCCTGACTCTCACCCCATGGACCTCACGCCTCCTCTGCCATTGGGCAGACATGGAAACAGCAAAGCTCAATTTCTATTTTCTTTGGTCATTGCCTGGGTCTAGTTGCAAAACTGCTTCATTATTAATCCCACTTCTTTGTGCACAGAATGTTGGGACTCTGGGAACAGATGGGGCCAAGCTGAAAACCAATAAACCTCTGTTCCCAGAGAACCCAGTAAAAGGAACAAAAGATTGTCATCGAGAAGGTTTGAGGGTCTGGAAGGATGGATTTGCAGCTGCAAATATGTTGACTTATTCTCAACTATTTCAATATCTGGAATTTATTAGCATGGGGAAAATAATCAGTACACTTTAAATGAAGAATTTCCCATACTATTTATAACATCAAGTCAGAAGTTGGGCCACCAACACAATAACAAAGAAATCACACCGAGACCCATGACCAATGTAGGCTACAGTTTATTTAAACCCTTTTCCCGGAAAGGAATTGTAGGGGGGAATTTACACATCTATTGTATATAGCCCAATGGGGGTATAGTAGAATTTGTAGAGAGTTTTGAAGTCTATCTCCATGAGATTATTTCTGAGAGAACTGCCAAGATGACAGCCAGGGGATGGGAGTGGAGCTGTATCACTTTCAATAGCTTAAGATTTATTTCTTCTGCATTATTTGATCTCATTTATGTGTGTTTCAATCATGTAAACAGATAGATATTGTCTCAATACACATACATTAGCCAATCATTACATGAGACAAAAGGTTTAGATTCACAACTTGAAGGCAATGAGTGAATTAGAACATAACATAACATAAGAACGGCCGTACCGGGTCAGACCAAAGGTCCATCTAGTCCAGTATCCTGTCTACCGACAGTGGCCAATGCCAGATGCCCCAGAGGGAGTGAACCTAACAGGCAATGATCAAGTGATGTCTCTCCTGCCATCCATCTCCACCCTCTGACAAACAGAGGCTAGGGACACCATTCCTTACCCATCCTGGCTAATAGCCATTAATGGACTTAACCACCATGAATTGATCCAGTTCTCTTTTAAATGCTGTTATAGTCCTAGCCTTCACAACCTCCTCAAGTAAGGAGTTCCACAAGTTGACTGTGCGCTGTGTGAAGAAGAATTTCCTTTTATTTGTTTTAAACCTGCTGCCTATTAATTTCATTTGGTGACCCCTAGTTCTTGTTTTATGGAAATAAGTAAATAACTTTTCCTTATCCACTTTCTCCACATCACTCATGATTTTATATACCTCTATCATATCCCCCCTTAGTCTCCTCTTTTCCAAGCTGAAGAGTCTTTAATCTCTCCTCATATGGGACCCGTTCCAAACCCCTAATCATTTTAGTTGCCCTTCTCTGAACCTTTTCCAGTGCCGGTATATCTTTTTTGAGATGAGGAGACCACAACTGTACGCAGTATTCGAGATGTGGGCGTACCATCGATTTATGTAAGGGCAATAATATATTCTCCGTCTTATTCTCTATCCCCTTTTTAATGATTCCTAACATCCTGTTTGCTTTTTTGACTGCACAGTGCGTGGACATCTTCAAAGAACTATCCACAATGACTCCAAGATCTTTTTCCTGACTTGTTGTAGCTAAATTAGCCCCCATCATATTGTATGTATAGTTGGGGTTATTTTTTCCAATGTGCATTACTTTAGGGGCAACTCCAAGGGAAATACTATTTATGGAGATATCAATCTAAATTTTACATGAGTTTTGTTATCTTCCCTTTAGGTTCTATCCATGGAAATTCACCCATACTCGTCTGCTGAAAGATAAAATAATGGAAATCTGCCTCCAGAGAACGTGGAAGGCTGACGCAGAAGGGGAACTGAAAGATGCCCACATTCAAATCAAAACGGGATGTTGAGAACTGACTGTTGCAACGCTGGCCCCCACCAGTCCCTAGGACAGGGGTGGCCAACCTGAGCCTGAGAAGGAGCCAGAATTTACCAATGAACATTGTCAAAGAGCCACAGGAATATGTCAGCAGCCCCCCATCCACTACCCCCCTCCAGCCCCAAGCACCTCCCGCCCACCAGCAGCCCCACCAATCAGCGCCTGGGAATCTGGGAATTACCTTCTGTAAAAACTCATCTTCTTTCGAAAACGTGTGGAAATAGCTGATTCAAGAAGTTGTTGACAGATGGATAGTACGCGTCTATCAGCAGCTCCTTGGGTCACCAGCCGCTGTCAACCAAGCCAGTTGGCAGACTGAAGGCAGGGCAAGAATGCTGAAGCAGAACATTCTTTGCTGTTGGGATACGTGACATCACAATAAACTTATACATAAACACACCTGGACACCCACCCAGAGAGACACGCACCCACAGAAGCTAGTGACATTTACAACATTGAGAGATGCACCCAAAATCTCTAGGAATTTTG
>NW_020698455.1:0-13381 GCF_002925995.2 Terrapene triunguis
CGTTTGGCTAGCAGGGATCTTCCCTGATACCAGCCACGCGGTGGGAGGGAGGGGTAAAGCAATCATCCCAGAGAATTGGATGGGGGCAGGGGTTAGTTTGCTTTCTGCAGGGATCTTCCCTGATACCAGCAACGTGGTGGGGGGAGGGGTCAAGCGATCATCCCAGAGAATTGGATGGGGCGGGGGGTAGTTTGGTTTCTGCTGCTGCACGTTAACAGGAAAACCGCAGCACTCAATGGGGTTTGCTTGGTATGGGAAAGGAGGGTGCTGCTTTTATTAAGGTTGCAGAAGCCGAAAGACAATGGCTTACCATGGCCGCATGCAAGCCGAATTCTGTTGCCCGGCCCTGCGTCTGTGATCTCTAACACCAAAGCCGCAGGCACTCAATATAAGATGCAAAATGTGACCTTGTACCGAAATCACATGTGCTATGTAATGTGAATAGTGTTGTTCACCGTGAAAGAGTATAAGCATTGTTCTGTAAAATGTATCTTTTTAAATACTTCTCTCCCTTTTTTCCCTCCCTCCCGCAGCTGCAAATTTTTCAAGCCTCCCTCCTCCGTCCCGAAGGCTATCTCAGATAAGGCGGCAAAAAAAAACGCACGCAAGAAGACATGTTTTCTGAAATCATGCAATCGACCCGCGATGAAAGAGCTCATCTGAATGAGTGGAAGGACACGGTATCAAAGTACAGGAAAGATGCCAGTGAACGTGAGGCCATGAGGGACACTCGAGATGAGAGGTGGCAGGCTGCAACGCTGGGGCTGCTGTGTGATCAAACGGACATGCTCCGGCGTCTGGTGGAGCTTCAGGAACGGCAGCAGGATCACAGAGTGCCGCTGCAGCCCCTGTATAACCGCCCTCCCCTCTCACCATGTTCCATAGCCTCCTCACCCAGACGTGTAAGAACGCGGGGGCGGGGGGGTGGCTCCGTGCACCAGCCCACTCCACCCCAGTGGACAGCCCAAGCAAAAGGCTGTCATTATTTTGAACTTTTGAAGTGGCCTCTTCCTTCACTCCTATCCTCCTCCCAAACCCCACCCGGGCTACCTTGTCAGTTCTCCCCCTATGTTTATAATCAATTATTAAAGAATGCATGATTTTTAAATGATAGTGACTTTATTTCCTTTGAAAGCAAGCTGTGATCAAAGGGGGGAGGGTGGTTTGCTTACAGGGAATGAGTCAATCAAGGGGGCGGGTTTTCATCAAGAAGAAACGAACAGAACTTTCACACCGTGGCCTGGCCAGTCATGAAACTGGGGTTTTCAAAGCTTCTCTGATGCATAGCGCTTCCTGGTGTGCTCTTCTAATCGCCCTGGTGTCTGGCTGCGCGTAATCAGCGGCCAGGCGATTTGCCTCAGCCTCCCACCTCGCCATAAAAGTCTCCCCCTTACTCTCAGGCCTGGTCTACACTACGAGTTTAGATCGACTTTAGCCGCGTTAAATTGACTTAAGCCTGGACACGTTTACACTACGAAGCCCTTTCTTTCGACTTAAAGGGCCCTTTAAACCGGTTTCTTAACACCACCTCGACGAGGGGATTAGCGATAAAATCGGCCTTAGGGGGTCGGAATTGGGTTAGTGTGGACGGAATTCGACATTATTGGCCTCCGGGAGCTATCCCACAGTGCTTCATTGTGACCGCTCTGGACAGCACGCTCATCTCAGATGCACTGGCCAGGTAGACAGGAAAAGCCCCGCGAACGTTTGAATTTCATTTCCTGTTTGCTCAGCGTGGAGAGCACAGGTGACCATGCAGAGCTCATCAGCACAGGTAACCATGATGGAGTCCCAGTCCCAGTCCCAGGATCGCAGAAGAGCTCCAGCCTGGACCGAACGGGAGGTACGGGATCTGATCGCCATCTGGGGAGATGAAGCAGTGCTCGCCGAACTCCGAAGCAGTAAAAGAAATGGCAAAACATTAGAAAAGATCTCCAAGGCCATGAAGGACAGAGGCCATAACAGGGACGCACAGCAGTGCCGCGTGAAAATTAAGGAGCTAAGGCAAGCCTACCACAAAGCCAGAGACGCAAACGGAAGGTCCGGGGCTGAGCCGCAAACATGCCGCTACTACGCGGAGCTGCATGCCATTCTAGGGGGTGCAGCCACCACTAGCCCAAGCGTGTGCTATGAGTCCCTCGCTGGAAACAGGGAAGCGGGTTCGGCGGACGAGGAAGATGAGGATGGAGAGAACATAGATAGCTCACAGCAGCAAGGAAGCGGAGAAACCAGTTACCCCAACAGCCAGGATATGTTTGTCACCCTGGACCTGGAACCAGTAACCCCCGAACTCACCCAAGACCCTGAGGGCACACAGGGGACCTCTGGTGAGTGTACCTTTGTAAATATTACACATGGTTTAAAAACAAGCGTGTTTAATGATTAATGATTAATTTGCCCTGGCAATCGCGGCCAGTACAGCTACTGGAAAAGTCTGTTAACGTGTCTCCGGCCACCCAATCACTCCAGCCTAGATGATTTCCAGTGCAATAAGTTTTAAAGTTTTAAAGTGCACTGTGTCTTTTTCCTTCCCTCCTCCCCCACCCATCCAGGCCTACCTTTGCAATTATCCCCCTAGTTGTGTGCTGAATTAATAAAGAATGCATGAATGTGAAGTAACAATGACTTTATTGCCTCTGCAAGTGGTGCTCGAAGGGGGGAGGGTAGTAGGGGAGGGTGGGGTGGTTGGTTTGCAGGGAAGTAGAGTTAACCGGGTTGGGGGGGGGGGCGGATGGTTCACCAAGGAGAAACAAACAGAAGTTTCACTCCGTAGCCTGGCCAGTCACAAAACTGGTTTTCAACGCTTCTCTGATGCGCACCGCACCCTGCTGTGCTCCTCTAACCGCCCTGGTGTCTGGCTGCGCGTAATGAGCGGCCAGGCGATTTGCCTCAACCTCCCACCCCGCCATAAATGTCTCCCCCTTACTTTCACAGATATTGTGGAGCGCACAGCAAGCAGCAATAACAATGAGGATATTCTTTTCGCTAAGGTCTGAGCAAGTCAGTAAGCTGCGCCAGCGCGCTTTTAAACGCCCAAATGCACATTCCACCACCATTCGGCACTTGCTCAGCCTGTAGTTGAACAGGTCCTGACTACTGTCCAGGCTGCCTGTGTACGGCTTCATGAGCCATGGCATTAAGGGGTAGGCTGGGTCCCCAAGGATAACGATAGGCATTTCAACATCCCCAATGGTTATTTTCTGGTCCGGGAAGAAAGTCCCTTCCTCCAGCTTTCGAAACAGAAGAGACTGCCTGAAGACGCGAGCATCATGTACCCTTCCTGGCCAGCCCACGTTGATGTCGGTGAAACGTCCCTTGTGATCCACCAGGGCTTGCAGCAGCATTGAAAAGTACCCCTTGCGGTTTATGTAGTCGGTGGCTTGGTGCGCCGGTGCCAAGATAGGGATATGGGTTCCGTCTATCGCTCCACCACAGTTTGGGAATCCCATTGCAGCAAAGCCATCCACTATGGTCTGCACGTTTCCCAGAGTCACTACCCTTGATATCACCAGGTCTCTCATTGCCCTGGCAACTTGGATCACAGCAGCCCCCACAGTAGATTTGCCCACTCCAAATTGATTCCCGACTGACCGGTAGCTGTCTGGCGTTGCAAGCTTCCACAGGGCTATCGCCACTCGCTTCTCAACTGTGAGGGCTGCTCTCGTCCTGGTATTCTGGCGCTTCAGGGCAGGGGAAAGCAAGTCACAAAGTTCCATGAAAGTGCTCTTACGCATGCGAAAGTTTCGCAGCCACTGGGCATCGTCCCAGACCTGCAACACGATGCGGTCCCACCAGTCTGTGCTTGTTTCCCGGGCCCAGAATCGGCGGTCCACGGCATGAACCTGCCCCAGTAACACCATGATTTCAACATTGCTGGGGCCTGTGCCTTGTGAGAGGTCCATGTCAATTTCCTCATCACTATCGTCGCCGCGCTGCAATCGCCTCCTCCTCAGCTGGTCCTGGTTTTGCTTTGGCATGTCCAGGAGGCTCTGCATATACTCCAGGACAATGCGCGTGGTGTTCATAGTGCTCATAATTGCCGCGGTGATCTGAGCGGGCTCCATGATCCCAGTGCTAGCTATGGCGTCTGGTCTGAAAAAAGGCGCGAAAGTAGTATCTGACGGACCAGGGGAAGGAGGGAGGGAGGGATGGAGGGAGGGGCGAGTGACGACATGGCGTACAGGTACAGGGAATTAAAATCAAGAAAGGTGGCTTTGCATCAGGGAGAAACACAAACAACTGTCACACAGAATGGCCCCCCCCAAAGATTGAACTCAAAAGCCTGGGTTTAGCAGGAGGGAGGGGGGAAGCAAATGAATACAGAATAAATCTATTTTTTACATCTTAAGACGACGGTGCAGCATGACTAATAGCCCTTGGCATTTTCTGGGTGCTTGGCAGCAAATACTGGGCGCTTGGCAGTTAGCCTTCAGGTCTATTGCACCATCTGATACCCACTGCAGTATGACAACGATGGATACCAGTCGTAATATACTATCTTCTACCCAAAAGGCAAGGGGTTGCTGCTGTGTAGCAATCTAGCCCCATGTCTGCCAGCCCCATGTCTGCCAGCACTCAGATCGCCATCGGCCTCTTCTGGGTGCTTAGCAGACAATACTGGGCACTTGGCAGAAAATAGCATACTACGACTCTGCTAACGTGCAATGATCCAACAGGGCGCGTGGCAGAAAATAGCATACTACGACTGATAACCATCATTGTCTGCCCGGGTGCCCATGATCGACAGCCACTGCAGTACGACGACGACGGATACCAGTCGTAATAAACCATCTTCTACCAAAAGGCAAGGGGCTGGTGCAATGCAGCCCCGCGGCTGCCAGCACCCAGATCGCCAATGAAGGCTACCAGTCATGCTGCACCATCTACCGCCAAAAGGCAGTAAGCTGCTGCTGCTGTTTAGCAATGCAGTCCCACGTTTGCCGGCACCCGGAAGACATATGGTGACGGTGAGCTGAGCTGAGCGGGCTCAATGCTTGGCGTGGTATGTTGTCTGCACAGGTAACCCAGGTAAAAAGGCGCGAATCTATTGTCTGCCGTTGCTGTGACGGCGGGGGAGGGGCCTGACGCAATGTACCCAGAACCCCCCGCGGCACTGCTTTGCATCATTCGGGCATTGCGATCTCAACCCATAATTCCAATGGGTGCCGGAGACTCCGGGAACTGTGGGATAGGTACCCATAGTGCAATGCGCCGGAAGTCGACGCTAGCCTCGGTACTGTGGACGCGGTCCACCGACTTCATGCACTTAGAGCATTTTATGGGGGACACACACAATCGGCTGCATACAACCGGTTTCTATAAAACCGGCTTCTATAAATCCGACCTAATTTTGTAGTGTAGACATACCCTCACAGAGATTGTGGAGCACACAGCAAGCAGCAATAACAATGGGAATATTGGTTTGGCTGAGGTCTGAGCGAGTTAGCAACCCTTTAAACGTCCAAATGCACATTCTACCATCATTCTGCACTTGCTCAGCCTGTAGTTGAACAGCTCCTGACTACAGTCCAGGCTGCCTGCGTATGGCTTCATGAGCCATGGCATTAAAGGGGTAGGCTGTATAACTATAGGCATTTCAACATCCCCAACGGTTATTTTCTGGTCTGGGAAGTAAATCCCTTGCTGCAGCCATTTAAACAGATTAGTGTTCCTGAAGACGCGAGCGTCATGAACCCTTCCCGGCCATCCCACACTGATGTTGGTGAAACATCCCTTGTGATCCACCAGTGCTTGCAGCACCATTGAAAAGTACCCTTTACGGTTTATGTACTGGGTGCCCTGGTGCTCCGGTGCCAAGATAGAGATATGGGTTCCACCTATCGCCCCACCACAGTTAGGGAATCCCATTGCAGCAAAGCCATCCACTATGACCTGCACATTTCCCAGAGTCACTACCCTTGATATCAGCAGCTCTTTGATTGTATTGGCTACTTGGATCACAGCAGCCCCCACAGTAGATTTGCCCACTCCAAATTGATTCCCGACTGACCGATAGCTGTCTGGCGTTGCAAGCTTCCACAGGGCTATCGCCACTCGCTTCTCAACTATGAGGGCTGCTCTCATCTTGGTATTCTGGTGCTTCAGGGCAGGGGAAAGCAAGTCACAAAGTTCCATGAAAGTGCCCTTATGCATGCGAAAGTTTCGCAGCCACTGGGAATCATCCCACACCTGCAACACTATGCATCCCACCAGTCTGTGCTTGTTTCCCGGGCCCAGAATCGGCATTCCACGGCTATAACCTGCCCCATTAACAGCATGATCTCCAAAGTGCCGGGGCCCGCGGTTTGATAGAATTCTGTATCCATGTCCTCATCACTCTCGTCGCTTCTCTGCCGTAGCCGATTCCTCCTCGCCTAGTTTTGCAGGTTCTGGTTCAGCATAAACTGCACGATAACACACAAGGTGTTTACAATGTTCATGACTGCTGTCTTGAGCTGAGCGGGCTCCATGCTTGCCGTGGTATGGTGTCTGCACTGTTCACCCAGGAAAAAAGGCGCGAAACGGTTGTCTGCCATTGCTTTCCCGGAGGGAGGGGGAGGATGTACCCAGAACCACCCGCGACAATGTTTTTGGCCCCATCAGGCATTGGGATCTCAACCCAGAATTCCAATGGGCGGAGGAGACTGCGGGAACTGTGGGATAGCTATGGGATAGCTACCCACAGTGCAACGCTCCGGAAGTCGACGCTAGCCTCGGTATACGGATGCACACCGCCAAATTAATGTGCTTAGTGTGGCCGCATACACTCGACTTTAGACAATCGGTTGCCAAAAATCGAATTCTGTAAATTCGGAGTAATCCCGTAGTGTAGACATACCCATAGACTCACAAGCTCCATCAGTCAATGCCCCAGACCCTGCATTTGCTCTGTCAGTCCCCAGGGAAACCACTTGGTCCACGTGTTCAGCTTCTACTCATAAGGTCAGGTTTGAGTGGTGTTCCCATTGTTTCAGCTACGTGCTGCCATAAATGGGTCAGTTGCTTATCCTAAATGAGAGGCAGCTGTTACACCTGAATGGGAGGAAGCTGTTAGAGCAGGGGTGGGCAAACTTTTTGGCCTGAGGGCCACATTGGGGTTGCAAAACTGTATGGAGGGCAGCAGTCCCCAATAACCTGGCCCCTGCCTCCTATCCGCCCCTCCCACTTCCCGCCCCCCTCAGAACACCCAACCCATCCAACCCCCCCTGCTCCTTGTCCCCTAACCGCCCCCTCCCAGGACTCCCCACTTCTAACTGCCCCCCGGGACTCCACCCCGTATCCAACCCCCCACTCCCAGTCCTCTGACTGCCCCCCTGACCCTTAGCCACATCCCCACCCCCTGACAAGCCCCCCGGGACCCCACACCTATCCAACCCCCCCAGTTCCCTGTCCCCTATCCACACACCCCACCCTCTGACAGGCCCCCCAGGACTCCCATGCTTATCCAACCCTCCCCCCGAACTTCCACCCTTTTCCAACCCCCCGGCCCCAGCCCCCTTACCATGCCACTCAGAGCAGCATGTCTGGCTGACGCACTGCCCTGCAGGAGCGCACAACCCCGCCGCCCAGAGCGCTGCTCGTGCAGCAGCGTGGCTACAGGGGAGGGGGAACAGCAGGGAAGGGGCCGAAGGCTAGCCTCCCTGGCCGGGAGCTCAGGGGCCGGGCAGGATGGTCCTGCGGGCCGTAGTTTGCCCACCTCTGTGTTAGAGCTTCAACAAGCTCTAACACAACCCATAATAATATGCATAGGAGTGTAAGCAGGGTCTGAATGAGCTCTCCCCTGACATCTAGTGATGAGCTGGGGGAAAGGACTTCAGGAACAGACCATATTTGCATAAACACACCTACTCTGTCTCAGTATTCAGCAGAGGGAGCTGCTCTGCCAAAGTGATCAATTTTGGATGGTGTTGGATTACAAATCACTTTAGTGTTGTCATCCTGATTGTATGAGCGAAGGACAGCAGAACGGTCCTTAGCCTAATCTGAACCTCCCTTGCTATGCAGGGTGTAGGGATGCCAAATCCCAGTGAAAGGGGGAGGGGAGAGAGAGGTGTTCCTACTTGGTGGTGTGGGTTGTGCCTAAGGAGTCCTAGGCAGAGCTTGACCCTTCTCTTTCCACCGTTTAGGCTGATTAGGCTCAATTGAGCATCATCCTTTCGTTCAGTGATCACTAGAGCTGAAATCACTGATAGCCAGCTGCTGAGCCTTAGATCTGCTGTGGGGCAGTGCTGCAGTGTAAGAGACGGCACCATCTGCACTAACCGTTAGGTTCCCCACTACTCTCTCACATCACGGAGAGCTGGTAGTGCTTGAGAACAGTTCAAGGGTAATTATCACTGCAACTGCTGAGTGTGTGATGGCCATTTTAGGCTGGCTGAGCCTGAGCCTTGTAGGCCTGCCCAAAACTAAAGGCCCTCCCCATCAATTGAGGGGGAGGAACCACTGACCCAGGCCTCACTTGAATATGCGGGACAACAAATGAAAGAAACTGGAGCAGGAGTGAGGTCAGAGGTAAGGAATCAGGGATCCAATCTGGGATATCGAGCAGAGAACCCCCAACATCGCCCACTGCTCCTCAAAGGCATCCAGGGAGTCAGTGGACACTGCCCAGAGGAACTCTGCCTGGACATATAACTGGACAAGGGAGCAGAAATAGGCCCCACAGTCGTAGAGCACCAACCCCCAATCCAGCTTCCTCCTCCCATTGTGATGAATGGCCATCTTGGCCAGTGCCAGGAGGAGGTTGACGAGGAAGTCTTGCAAGTTGGTGGGGCCACGGATGGAGTGTGAGTGGATCAGGAGGTGCAGGGAGAGGTCCAGCCAGACCCTCAATAAGAGATTCTGGAGGAGCCAAAAGAGGGGCTGCAAGCTGATGCACCCTACTTATATGTGCACCAGGATCTCCCATGCATCTCAAAAGGGACTGGTGTAAGAGGAATTCATGAACCACAGCAGGTACATGTCTATGCTCACAGGTCCATGAAGGAGCCACCAGCTAATATCCCCAGCAGGCCGTGGGACCAGCGTGGATTACAGACTGGTCCACCAGGGTTCCTTCCAAGGGGTTGTGTGGAGGAAAGAGAGGGCATGGCCAGGATGTTCCTTTGCCCTAGCTATTCCACAGTGACCCAACAGCATAAGGACCTTTGCAGCTAAAACATAAGTTTGGACAGTCCTCAAGTCTGCTCTAATCTGCCCCCCAGGTCCTGATCCAGTTGGCGCCTGCAGTCCCGGGACAGAGGAGGCATAGGCCACCAGGCATAGTTTATGTGCTGGGTTCAGGACTGGTGCAGAGAGGAATTCCTTTCAGAGTCCACAACAGGGAGAATCGGGCAGTTGGAATTATAATTATCTGGGGTTTCAAGAGAACAGTGAATGTCTTTTTGTTTTACTGACCACAAAACAAGATGTAATACAGGAAAGTGAGAGTTATTAGCAGGGGGAGTAGAATTCACAGGCAGGAAAAATCCAATTCTGCTTGTTTCAGCCTCCTTGAGGATTCCCTGCAGAAGGTGTCATTTCCTACAGATCCTCAGCTTTCATTGAAAGTAAATTTGTAGCCCTTGTTGTAAAGAAACTCTTCACCCTGTAATCACAGCAGTGTTACTGTTATATATCATATCATAAGATATAATTGCCCAGATCAGAGAGATCAAGTAACATGGCATGTGTGATACTGTGTTTGAAAGAGGTGTCTACATTCAACTCGCCCTTTGGTGTCAAGCAAGAGTAACTCCACTTGCTGTGCTGGTATAAAACTAGGTAAATACATGCCTGCACTCCTCAATGAAAATGTCACCAGGTTGTGGTGATAATCTGATACACTGGAATTCCTCTTGATATGGGTGGATCAGTATTATTATACCCCATTTACAGATGGGAACACTGATGCCACAGACAATGAAGGTGATTTGGCTCAGGGTCACACACGGTGAGTCAGCAGCAGAATCAGAAAGAGAACTCAGTCGTCCTGAGTCCAATGCGAATGTACATTATCCTAGACCACATTATATCTCTAATTAGGGCACTTACCCTTGCTGTAGAATTGTGCTCCAGGCCCTAAGCTTTCATTTAAAAACAATTATGCTTGTAGCCATTATGATTGTGGAGAAAAACCTTGGAAGCATGACCTGAATTAACAAAAACAGTGATGTCTGCATGAACTTGCAATCAGTCTGAAACAAGAGTTCTGATAGAAGTGAACTTTCCTGTTCACCTCAGCCTAAAGATGATAGTTTTTAATGTCGATATTGTTAACTGTTTCACTGCTCATCATTGTAGAACAATTTTCTGGCAAAACCTTATCCTCCTTCAAATCCCCTCCTTAAGATTCACCTCTGCCGTGATCTAGATGATGACATAAATCTTTGCTGATAAAGTTTGCAGATGACACCAAGTTTGGGGTGACAGTAAATAATGAGAGGACAGGAGACTGTTAGAGGGATCTGAATTGCCTGGTTAAATGGTCGCAATCCAACAAAATGCATTTTAATACTTGAAAATGCAAGGTAATACCTCTGGGAGCCAAGAACACAGGTTATACCTACAGGATGGGAGCCTCTGTGGTGGAAAGCAGTGACTCAGATTAGGATTTAGGGGTCATCGCAGAGCCATCAGTGCAATACTGAGGCAAAAAGGGCTAATGCGATCAATCCTTGGGTATGTGAAAAGAGGAATATCAAGTAGTAGTAGTGATCTTGCCTCTGTACATGGCATGGGTAAGACTGCTACTAGAATACTTTGTCCAGTTCTGGTGTCTGCACTTCAAGAAGAAGGTGGAAATACTGCAGAGCGTTCAAGGGACACAAGAATGATCCAGGGCCTGAAAAACATGCCTTATGAAGTGAGGCTTAAGGTGCTCAGCTTATTTAGCTTATCAAAGAGAAGGTTGGGAGGTGTCTTGATTACTGCGTATAGACCCTTACACGTGAAGAAGATATCTGAGGCTACGTCTTCACTACGGGGGAGGTCGATTTAAGATACGCAAATTCAGCTACGCGAATAGCGTAGCTGAATTCGACGTATCGCAGCCAACTTACCCCGCTGTAGGGACGGCGGCAAAATCGACCTCTGCGGCTTCCCGTCGATGGCGCTTACTCCCACCTTCGCTGGTGGAGTAAGAGCGTCAATTCGGGGATCGATTGTAGCATCCCGACGGGACGCGATAAATCGATCCCCGAGAGGTCGATTTCTACCCGCCGATTCAGGCGGGTAGTGTAGACCTAGCCTGAGAGTGCGGGCTTTTCAACCCTTCTGACAAAAGCATAACAAGATCCAATGGCTGGAAGTTAAAGTTAGGTAAATTCAACCTTGAAATAAGATGCAATATCCTAGTTGTGAAGGTAATTAAACAGTGGAACATTTTAGCAAGGGAGGTGGTGAACTCACCATTGCCTGGGGAGTCTTTGAGACAAGATTAGACCGCTTTTTAAAAGGCTTTATTCCAGCTTCTGGGAGAAATTCTGCAGCCTGTTGGGGTGCTGGGTTTGGGCTGGATGGTCGTGGTGGTCCCTTCTGGCCTTGGAATCTTTGGACTATGAATTCCCCTGTTCACCCTCTTTCTTCATTGGCCTTGGGGAATACAGGACTATCCACAGGCACCGACTTGCTCTTTTCTCGGGAGATGCTCTAGCCCACCCCACACACACTGCCCCAGGCCCCGCTGCCGCCCCGCCTCTTCCCTCCCTGTTCCGCCCCCACCTCTCATCCTCACCCCCACGCCCAGCGCCTCCTGAACGCCACTGAACAGCTGAACGCGGTGGGTGGGAAGTACAGGGAGGGATGGGGAGGAGCTGATCGGTGGGGTCGCCAGCAGGCAGGAAGGCTGGGGGGGAGGGAGATGCGCTGATCCACAGGGCTGCCGGTGGGTGCTGAGCACCCACTATTTTTTCCCTGTGGGTGTTTCAGCCCTGGAGCACCCCTGGAGTCGGCACCTATGGGACTACCTGCACTGTCTTTACCATGCTCATAACACTTGCAGCTCTGAATTAAGATTCTGGATATAATCATATCTTATGGTTCAGTTGGGCACCTTCAGGGGCTTGGAAGGATTTTTTTGCCCACAGTGCACAACTGGTTATATGTATTCTGGAGTTTGGGAGAAAGGGGTTTTGCTGTCCTCTGAGGCATCAGAGGTTGGCCACAGCTGGTGGCAGGACACCTGGATGGGGTGGGCTGGTGCTCTGAGATGGTACAGAGAATCCTTTTTCTTAGATGCCTTGCTGATCTGTTTTGCTTAAATGCTCAAGGTCAAACTGATCACCAGAGCTGGAGATTTGAAGTAATGTCCCCACCAACACCCCCTGCCAGAATGACAGACACCTTTTGGGTTTTTCGCTTTCTGCTGGCGCATGGGCATAGTTCACCTGCTGGGTCATCTGAGCATATCTCACCTAATCAATTTCTTGCCCTTGCAGGGCCTCGGGCATTAGTGGCATCTTGATTTCTCCTGTTCTCTGCCTGTGGCACACAGTTTTGTCTCCTCAGGGCTGAAATGCTTTGGTCTAACTAAAGTCTTTGGGTTCAGTATAGGGGTATCTGGATGAAATTTAGTGGCCTGTGATACACAGGAGGTCAAAGTAGATGATGCAATGGTCCTTTCTGGTCTTAAAGTCTATAAAACAATGATGCCTACAAAAGGCAGCCTGCTGATGATGGCTAGGCAGGTGACAATCTATGATTGTCCATCTTCCCCTTCTTTCATTTTCCTACTTCCATCTTCCCCATCTTTACACTGAATTAAAAAGAACCCAAATAACTGCAATACAAGTATCTAACAAAGCTGTGCCAATTATTTCCTGCATTCATTTGCTTGCAGGTTATATTCTTTACGCTTCATCTGTTTGTGCCTTTAGATTGTAAGCCATGAGGGCATGCCTCTTTTGCATTTGTACAGCAGCAGGAGGCCTCAGTCTCAACTGGGGCCTTAAAGGTGTTACCATAATAATGTACATATTTCACATTAATAATAATAGCAAATGTGCTTATTCCAGAGTCCCAGACTGCCTCCAGTACACTTCTGAATAAGGAATTTTATGTCAGAATAAATAACTCAGAGGTTACTGTACTGATCATCTTACTCATATTCAACTCATTAAAAACCTCCATTTTTAAACGTAAATGAAACCATCCCCGAATTTCCAGGCTGCTGTCCCAGAGTGTCACAGAATTTAGGTCCAGTTTGCCATGATATGCACAAGGCTTTCTCTAGGATTTAGAAGAGAAATAATGATTTATGAACAGACAAATTAGGCGAGAGGATGAGGGAATAAAACAACATTTTAAGAGTGGCGCTGTAGAGAAATGGAAGGGTAGAAGGAGATTCCCCACTGCTTATTCATAGATTCTAGGACTGGAAGGGACCTCGAGAGGTCATCGAGTC
>NW_020698455.1:13781-27659 GCF_002925995.2 Terrapene triunguis
GTAGCCCCATCTAAATTGTATTTGCCTAGTTTGTCGATAAGAATATCGTGCTTCCCATCTTGTGTCCTCGTTTATACCTGTGCAAAGGGCTAGTGAGGCACAACTCTCCAATCACACCTGTGGGAGTTGTATCGTGATCAGTGGAACTGGAGTCAGAAGACTCGTGTTCCCTGGAGGGAGTATTATTGCAGGGACACAAGGAAAATAGGGAATGCTGGGGAGTTAGGCTGAAAGCAGCTCAGCCACCTGGACAGAGCAGTCCAAAAAGTTAAATAACCTTTCAACTTAACCTGCAATCAGCATCTGTCTTTGTGACAGAAACATCATGAGCCATGGAACTCAGTCTGAAGCCCCCTGGATTTTGAAGACACAAACCTAGCCCCGCAAATGACCTGGTGGAGAGAGGAGGTTGAGCTGTACACAGACCTGGCCATGCAGGAGGATGACAGCAGCAGGAAAGTAAAACTATTATTTTACCTTATTGGGAAACAAAGTAGAGAAGCCCTGAAGCCCTCGGAAACTCACCACACTGCCTCAAGCCTCACAGCAACCCTAGGAGCCTTGGGGACCTAGTGCTCCCCAAAGCAGAACAAAACTGTGAGCAACACAAGTTTTTCACTAGAGACAAGTCCAAAGGGGATAGACTCCTGCGTTACTGCCTTACACATATTGGATGCTACATGCAATTTTGGGGACTTTACAGACTCCCTAATTTGGGACAGGCTAGTCTGAGACATTTGAGATTACCACCTACAGAAGCAACTGCTCCACTGCTTAGATGTGAGGTATGCAGCGGAAGCCTCAAAAAAAAAAAAGGATGAAAGCCCTATGAGAAGTCCCCTGCACTAGGACAGCATTGCAAGGAATGTGTCAAGCTGAACCATTTTAGCAGTATGTGCAAGAGCAGAGAAAGTTCTCAGAATCATTCAGTCAGACTTGTACCAGAGGGGGTGGCACATCAGACAGTGGGGATAACATCATAACTCTCTCCCTGAGTCTAAAGCATATCAGGTTGTCGGGACAGGAAAGCAACAAAGGGCAATACCAATCTCCATGCATGCAACAATGTT
The DNA here is from genome assembly GCF_002925995.2 of Terrapene triunguis. Lineage (NCBI taxonomy): Eukaryota > Metazoa > Chordata > Testudines > Emydidae > Terrapene > Terrapene triunguis. The sequence goes on from NW_020698455.1 coordinate 14,852, forward strand.
AATAGGGAAATTCCTTGTGCAATTTCAGCTGGATTGTGGGACCTCCTGCAGTGTGATTCCTCAGGGTGAATTGGACTCAAAGACACTCATTACAAAGAGCAGGCACAAGCTAAGGTATAATAAAAGCATAATGCAGCCCATAAGAAAATGTGAACTCTTAGTCCAAAAAATAACAGAGATTACCAATTGGAGTTTGTGGCAGTGGATAGTAAGCACCTCTGATCCTTTTTGAGGAATACAGCCACAGAAACCATGGATCTAGTCAGGGTGCAGCATGAGAATTTTAGAGCTGCACAGCAAGAAACACAAGGGGGAGTCCCACAGACAAGGGAAACAATTTTAAAAGCATATGGGGATGTTTTTAAAGGAAACTGTGAAGGAAAGCTGTGATTGGAAGTAGACCCCAGAATGGAACCTGTGTGCTTACCACAAAGGAATATTCCAGTGGCATTACAAAACCTAGTATGTAAGGAGCTCAAAAATCTGCAGATCAGGGGTATCACAACACCTGTAGAGGCCCCTATAGCCTGGGTAGCCTGGCAGTGGTAAACAAGTAATCAGGGGCAAACTATGAATCTATATAGAACCAAACCCAATGAACCAGGCATTGAAAAGATGCCACTATCCACTGCCCTCAGTTGAGGACATCTTGCCAGAACTTTCCAAAGCCAGAATCTTTCTGGCCTGTGATGTGAGGAATGGGTTTTGGCACATAAGCCTAGATACAGAGTCCAGCATGCTGGTCACTACAGATATCTGCGCATGCCAATGGGCATCAACTCAGCACCAGAGGTGTTCTATAGAAGCTTCACTGTGATGCTCCGTACCTCGGGGGAAACACTCAGCATCCTTATGTTCATCTTTATAAAATGATTGTGTGGTATCCAATGAAAAGCTTGTCATGCTGGGTGTCTTTGGAAGGCTCATAATGCACTGAGCATGGTTGTTATAGTAATTGGTTATAATTTCATGTATATAGTTATAAGGCTGAAAATGTACCCTCGTGGCTTAAAGCAAACCCAGGCAAAAACTCTCCAAGAACAGAGAGGCAGTTCACACCTCATCAGGGCATGGATGGGACAAACCCAGCCAGCCTCACAGAAACAATGGACACTGGCTTAGGCAGCAACAAAAGAATCTGTTAGACCCTTCCTTTGGGCAGTTTGGGACTGCGATGAGGTAATGCTCACCTGACTCGGGGGGGGGGGGGGGGAGCCAGGAGGAAAGAAAGGACATGATAAAAGGGAGAGACGTTTGCCATGCTCTCTCTCTTCCACCTCCATCTACAGACACCACCACCACCAAGCGACTGAAACGCTGATCAAAGGGGAGAGCCTGACTGAAAAGTCAGCCTGTGGTGAGAAGCATCTAAGTTTTTAAGGACATTGAAAGTGTTAAGATCAGCTTAGAATGTGTTTTGCTTTTAGTTCATTTGACCAAATCTGACTTGTTATGTTTTGACTTATAATCACTTAAATCTATCTTTATAATTAATAAATCTGTTTGTTTATTCTACCTGAAGCAGTGCGTTTGGTTTGCAGTGTGTCAGAGACTCCCCTGGGGATAACAAGTATGGTATATATCAATTTATGTGTTAAATTGACGAATGTATATAAGCTTGCAGCGTCCAGTGTGCATAACTGAACACTGCAAGATGGAGGTTCCCAGGGTGGTGTCTGGGACCAGAGATATTGGCTAGTGTCATTCGCTTGCAAGTAGCTGGGAGCAGCTTACATGCCAGAGGCTGTGCATGAACAGCCTAGGAGTGAGGGTTCTCACAGCAGAGCTGGGTAAGGCTGGCTCCCAGAGTCAAGGATTGGAGAGGCCTAGCAGACCACCCCTCCAGATAACACCAGAGGGGAACGTCACACTCACTCAAGCGCAGGAAGGACTGCCTGGAATGAAAATAATTGCAGAGGATATCCTCATTGTAGGTGAAAGAAGCAATGTTACAGAAGCTGAATGAGACCATGTCAGAAAACTACAAACTTTTGTACAGTGATGCAGGGTAGAGAATGTAAAACTCAACCCAGAAAAAAATGTGATTCAGAAAGCGTGATGTGTCATACTTTGGACATTTGCTCGTGGCAGAGGGACTGAAAGCAGCTCCCAACAAGATCAAAGCAGTCAGAGGCATGCCAGCTTCGGTGGATGTGAAAGGGGTACAACACTTCAGAGGAGTGATACATTTTCTGTCCAAGTTCTGTTCACAGAACAGTAGCAGAACCCATATGTCAACTCACAAGGCAGGATGTTGAGTGGGACTCGTGAGATCCCCAGGAGCATTTGACATGCTGAAACAATTGATAATGGATGCCCCTATCCTGAAGTACTACCAGCCAGAAGAGCCACTGATACTCCAGTGTGATGCATCAGAGAAAGGTCTGGGTGTAGCTCTTCTGCAGGAGCAGCTGGCCCCTTATGCCAGCAGAGCCTTGTCAGAGACTGAACAGGGGTGTGCCCAAAGAGAGACAGAGCTTCCAGCTATGGTATTTGGAGTGGAGTGATTCTATCAGTACACCTATGGCCACCCCATACAAGTGCAATCAGACCACAAACCCCTAGAGACAATCAGGGCAAAGCCCCTTCTTAGTGCTCCAAAGAGACTGCAGCGCGTATTGATGCATCTCCAGTGTTACCAGGTAGAAAACGGATATTGTCCAGGATGATTACTTGTGTTAGTTGACACCCTGAACAGGGCATATATACTGAGCATCAGTGAGCTGGAGGAAGGGGATCAGGACATTGAATCCATTAACATGCTGCACTATCTCCCAGTATCAACAGCAAAGCTGATAGAAATCAATGAGGCTACTAAAAAGGACACCCAACTACAGGTAGTCAAGAGAGCAATACTAACAGGGTGGCCAGAAGACAAAAAACAGTACCAGTAGGAGCAGAACCATATTTTCAAATTCAAGATGAGCTGATCATGCAGGATGGAATCTTATTGCGAGGACAGAGCTGTTGTCACCACCTCATTATGTCAGGGGGTCCATGCAAAAAATACGTATCTTACACCAGGGCATTGACAACTGTCTTAGACAGGCTTGAGAGTGTGTTTACTGGCTGAGAAAGATTACACAACTCTGCTCCTTGAGAGAAGAATGTGACACCTGCCAGCCATGTGATAATCACCAGCAGAAAGAGGCTCTGTTGCCATATAAGGCCTTGGCTACACTTGCAGATGTACAGCGCTGTGAGTTAAACCTGACTTCGTGCAGCTGAGTAGGGAAAGCACTGCAGTCTGTCCACACTGACAGCTGCCCAGCACACTGTCGTGGCCACATTTGCGACAATTGCAGCACTATTGGGAGCGGTGCATTATGGGCAGCTATCCCACAGAGCACCTTTTCCCATTCTGGCGCCGTGGGTTGTGGGAAGGGGGTGTGGGTGCGGGGGATTCTGGGTCCTGTCCCAATACCCCGTGATGCATCGCTTTGCATCCCAGAAATCCCTTTGTTTCCGTCCACCTTTGGCGCCATCTTTAAACGGTTTCTGTGCAGTGCGATCTGTCTGTGGGAAATGGAGTCCGAACTGCTGAGGCGTATGCTGACGAGTCTCGCCAGCACGTCACGTTTGGCTGTCGAACTATTCCTTAAGATCCAAAGTGACAGTGAGAGTGAGGGTGAGGAGTCCGACGATGCTATCGAGCTGCGTAATGTGTACGACACAAAATTGCTTGTGGCATTCACAGACATGCTCAGCACCGTGGAACGCCGCTTTTGGGCTCGGGAAACAAGCACCGAGTAGTGGGATCACATCGTCATGGAAGTCTGGGATGACGAGAAGTGGCTGCAGAACTTTCGGATGAGAAAAGCCACTTTCATGGGACTGTGTGAGGAGCTTGCCCCCACCCTGCGGCGCAAGGACACGAGATTGAGAGCTGCCCTGCCAGTGGAGAAGCGGGTGGCTATTGCAATCTGGAACTGGCAACTCCAGACAGCTACCGGTCGGTCGCAAACCAGTTTGGAGTGGGAAAGTCGACCATTGGAATCGTGTTGATGCAAGTTCGCAAGGCCATTAATTGCATCCCACTCAGAAGAACCGTGACTCTGGGTAACGTGCAGGAAATAGTGGATGGCTTTGCACAAATGGGGTTCCCTAACTGTGGAGCGGCGATAGATGGGACGCACATTCCTATTCTGGCACCACCCCACCTAGGATCCGAGTACGTTAAGCGGGAGGGGTATTTCTCTATGGTTCTCCAGGCGCTTGGGGATCACCGTGGGCGTTTCATTGACATTAACACAGGCTGGCCCGGAAAGGTGCATGACGCACGCATCTTTCGGAACACTTGGCTGTTCAGGAAGATGCAGGCCGGGACTTTTTTCCCAGAGCGGAAGATCACGGTAGGGGAAGTTGAAATGCCCATTGTGATCCTTGGAGATCCCGCTTACCCGTTAATGCCGTGGCTCATGAAACCCTACACAGGGAGCCTTGACAGCAGCAAGGAATGGTTCAACTACAGGCTGAGCCGGTGCCGAATGACTGTGGAGTGTGCCTTTGGCCGTTTAAAGGGCCGCTGGCGATCTCTGTATGGGAAGCTGGACTTGGCCGAAAACAGCATCCCCGCGGTTATATCCGCGTGCTGTGCCCTCCATAATATTTGTGAAGGGAAGGGTGAAAGCTTCACTCAGGCATGGACCTCCGAGGTTCAACACCTGGAGGCTGAATTTGCACAGCCAGAGAGCAGGGCTATTACAGGGGCCCAGCGCGGGGCTGCAAGGATTAGGGATGCCTTGAGGGAGCAATTTGAGGCTGAAAACCAGCAGTGATATCTGGTGCCCTGCACAGGAGTGAAGTGCAGTAGTTCCAATCTTTAGGAATCAGTGTCTGCTAAGCAGACAAGCAGACTTGCAGTGCCTGTTTATTTCCTGGGCTAAGGAGTCTTTTACTTTATGCAATAATAAAGAATGTTTTCAAAGCCAAAGAATCCATTTATTGAAAAGAAACAAGGGGGTGGAGTGGGGAACAGTACAATCACAGATTCGCGTCTGTCCTGTCTGGTGTGCTGTGCAGTGAGTGCTGCACTTCAGGACAGCTATACTGCATGGTGATGGGGGTTGAGTGCAGAGGGTAAGGGTCATGGTTTTCAGGGCTGGGTGGTGAAGATACTGGTGTTGGAGGCAGCGGGTGGCGTGAAAAACACAGAAGTTGGGGAAAGTGGGTTGGAGGTGACAGTGGGGCACAACGGAAAGAGTTTTGGGACAAGGGCTGTGGGGGGGGGTGGCGTTTGCGGTACTGCTCCTCTTTCTGCATGGCTACCAGCTCCTGGATAGCATCTGCTTGGCGCTCCAGGATGCTTATGAGCCTATCAGTGCTTTGCTGCCAGTGCGCGGTGCTCTGCCGCCAGTGCGCTGCGTTTTCCTGGTGGATCCTGCTTTCTCTCTCCCTCCAGTTCTGTGCTTTCTCATTCTCTTTAATAGATTGCCACATCACTTCTTGCAGCATGTCTTCTTTGCTTTTTCGTGGTCTCTTCCTGAGTCTTTGCAGTCTCTGAGCAGGTGATAAGAGGGACGGCTGAGGTCTCAAGGTTGATGCAGCTGTATAGGCAAAATGCAACATTTAACAGAGGCAGCATGTTTATACCAGACAGAGTAATGATTCCCTCCGCACTTAAGGAGTAGAAAACACACAGGGTCTACACAATAGCATAATTTTCCCGTCCAAAACAGAGCACACGGGAGCCTCAAAATGGTAAGAAAGGGGGACTGATTGTTTCAGGGCTGCACTGTCCTCTGGGTTTCTGTGCCTTGGGGAGAGCCAACAGCTTCAGGGGGCACCTACACTGAACACTGTCCCAACATTTTCCACAGGAGTTCGTCCTGGACGATATCTCGCTGCTGAGGGTGACCTGGGAAGCAAGGGAGGGTCTTCTACTGCAATGCGGCTTCCGCCCTGGCCCATATGCAGCTTGCCTGTGTGCAGCAATGGTCCCCCCGCCCCTCGCGGCACAGTGGCGCGGATACGTTAGCCTGGCTGGGACAAGGACCACGGTGGCTCTCCCGATAAACCTGCACAAGCGCATTGCACACGTTCTGGATGAGACATTCGAGGAAATTACCGAGGCCGATTACCGCGATGTGATAAACCACATAAATGCATTATTCCGCATCTAGGCATGCATGCCTAACCGTCCTCTCCCAAAGAGCCTGCACCGAAAAAATTCCTTCCCGAAAAAAAACCCGCTTACCGGGAACCTGCTATTCTGTTTGTCCTCCACCAAGTACCGGCCGCTGCGACTGGCTACCTTCCTCCTGGCTCGAGAAGAGCTCCTGGCTGCATGGCTCCAGGGATTCCGGGGTGTCTCCATCCGGCCCACCACCATCACTCCCGTTTTCCTCCTCCTACTCTTCCTCCTTCCCCCCCCCACACCGGCTCTGAACTGTCCATGGTGGTGCTCGGAGTGGAGGTGGGGTTAACCCCTAGTATCGCATCCAGCTCTTTGTAGAATCGGCAGGTCGCGGGGGGAGCACCCGAGCGGCCGTTTGCGTCGCAGGCTTTGTGGTAGGCAGTCCGCAGCTCCTTCACTTTAATCCTGCACTGCAGGGCGTCCCGGTCATGGCCCCTTTCCATCATGTCCTTTGATACCTTCCCGAAGGTATCATAATTTAGGGTTACCATATTGCAGTCCTGGAAAAAGAGGACACTCCAAGGGCCCCCGGTCCCGCCCTAACTCCGCCCCTTCCCCTGAACGCTTCGCCCCCTACTCTTCCCCCTCCCCGCGAATCAAATGTTCGGAGAACGGAGTGGTCTCTAGTAGTCAAAGACCCTTCTTCCCCGTCCCCTCCAGTCTATGTCTATCCTATTGCTGTCTAACCCACCCCAGCTCCTCATCTGATTTCAACTGCCCCCCCACTACCGCTCTAGATTCCTTGTCCCAGTTTCCTGATCCTGTCTCACTCTCCTCTCTCCCCGCCCCCATCCCTCAGATGGGATGTTCGTTCCAGATTGGCAAAATTATAAGGCTTCCCAACATTTCAACACTTCCCATTCTAAATTTTCGGTTGCTTAACTATAGGCTAGTTCTGCCCACAACAAAGCATATTCAGAACTTCTGATTAAAGGGATTATAAGTGTAGCAACCTCCATCATAGCTAGTCACCAAAGATTGAACCTGAGCCATCCAGACTTAAAAGCATGAGCTTCTACTACTTGAGTTCAAGATATAACTCCCTGTAGCTATACAGTTATCCTCTAAAAATCCACCAGAGGAGGGCACAAAACACATGTTGGACAGTGAATTACAGAAGTGCCAAATATTATTATTAGACCTGCAATACTTTTCACAATGAACATCAGCAGAGGATAAACTGGGAGTTTAAGAATATTTGGAAAACAATTTTAGAATAACATTCAGTGCTGTGGTTTAAAAGAAAAAAACCTGTTAAAACTCATAACTTAGCAGCATTCAGTGTTTGAAAAAAAAACAACTTCCAGGAGGGATACAAGTTAAGAATGTTGAAACAGGAAGATGTTGTGCTTAGTTACCACTTGGGCAAGGTGGCGTGCTATGTAATACTTGCAAGATTTCACTGTAATGTTTTACAATATATAGCAGCGCAATGCTGATTCCATTGATATTGTTGAGCAATTAATGCTGATTTTATTTCAGCCCACATCTTAATAGTTTTGAATACTATAGATCACAATTTTCAGCTCAGTTGGTCTGAACATGCAGAGCTTTAAAATTGCTATGCTCTAAACTGTATATTAACTACAATTTTATAAACCTGCATGTCAGAGAACTGTGTGCCACTACTACTAGACAGTGGCACAAGGCAATTCAATGTGAATCACAGAAATGTAGGACTGGAAGGGACATCAACAGGTCATCTAGTCAAACCCCTGCACTGAGGCAGGACTGAGTAATAACAACTAGACCATCCTTGACAGGTGTTTGTCTAACCTCTTAAAAAACTCCAATGACTGCTATTCCATAACCTCTCTAGGTAATTTGTCCAGTGCTTAACTATCTTTACAGTTAGGAAGTTTTTCCTAATGTCTAACCTAAATCTCCCTTGCTACAATTTACGCCCATTGCTTCTTTTTCATGCATGTCCTGAGTGGGACGGGGGTGGGTCCAGGCAGTGGGATTGGGGGGAGGGAGGTCGAGGGAGTCAGTGGGTGTGTGGGGATGGACCAGGGGAAGCAGGGTGGAGGAACTGAGAGGGACAGGACTGGGACTGGGGGGCCTGAGGGGGATGGGACAGGACTGGGATGGGGGGAGTAGGGTAGGGGCTGAGGGGAGCATGAATGGGACAGGGTAGAGAGAGCTGTGTAGAGTGGGGTGGGGCGGGGCGGGGGAGACAATGGGGCTGGGCTGGGGAGGGTTGGGGAGAGGGACAGGGTCTGGAGGGGATGAGACAGAGGGGAGCAGGACTGGAATGGGGGGAAGTTGAGGGGGTGGGACAGCAGGGGGAGCGATGGGGGTGGGATGACGGGGGAGGCTGAAGAAGAGATTTGGGGTAGGGCAAGGCTGAGGGCAGTGGGTTGCGGGGAGCAGGGGGACTGTGGGGGAGGCTGTTGGAATGGGGGCAGGGACTGAGGGCAGTGGGTTCGGGGTGGGAGGTACAGGGGGAACAGGGTCAGGGTGGGGGCTGAGGGCAGTGGGTCGGGTGAAATGATCGGTGGGAGGGACTGTGGGGGAGGCAGAGGGAACAGGGTCAGGGGGGCTGAGGGCAGTTGGTTGAGGGTGGGGGTACAGGGGGGACTGCAGGGGCGGCTGAGGGAACAGGGTCAGGGTGGGGCCTGAGGGCAGTGGGTCTGAGGGGAGCCCCCCCAGAGGGACCTGCCAGGGGGCCAGGTGAGCCCAGCAGTGCTTACTTGGAGCGGCTCCCAGGAAGCATCCAGCAGGCAGGTCCCTCCCAGTCCCTCTGGCCCCTTCCTAGGGTCGGGTCGAGGTGAGGGGGGCAGGGGCGGGGGGGGGCTCTCTGCCTGGCGGCCGCTGCCTGCTGCCAGAGTCTACAGGCCCCGCCCCGCTGCAGCATGCAGGGGAGCGAGACCTCCCTGCCTCTCTGTGTGCCAGGGCAGGGGCAGGGCTGCGCTCTGCAGGCTCCTGCCGGCCGGGCGGGGGGCCCCGTGGGCTGACACCGCCATGCCGGGAGCTCACTGCGCGCTGGCCCAGGGCCCAGGGAGGGAAGGTGAGCGGCGCCGGCGGCACCGGCTTGCCACGGTTCCCCCAGCGCGGCTGCCCTGTCAGCGCTTTTGGGTCTTTAAATAGCCGTCTGGGGGAAATCCTGGACATTTTTAGCTTTTTACAAATTCCCCCTGGACGGCTATTTAAAGACCCAAAAGCCGGACATGTCCGGGGAAACCCGGACATATGGTAACCCTACATAATTCCTACGGCTGGAGTGCAGCTGGGACTGGACAGCTTCCTCCCTCCAAACACTGATGAGATCCAGCAACTCGCCATTGCTCCATGCTGGGGCTCGCTTGGCACGGTCACCTGGAAAGATTCGCTGATAGCACTCCACGCCACGCCGGGCTGAGCAAACAGGAAGGGGATTTTTAAAATTCCCGGGGAATGTAAAAGGTGGATCACATGGTTGGTTACCTGAGGCCAGGGCAGTAGAGTTTGAACTGATGACCAGAGTGGCTAGAACAGGCATTGTGGGATACTGCCGAATAATTCTGGAGGCCATTCACAGTGCATTGGGCGGCCACACTGGCGCCGCAGCACTGCAGCGGCAGCGCAATACTTGCTATTCCTCTCGGAGAGGTGGAATACATGCAGCGCTGCAACCACGGAGATACAGCGCTGCAAATGCCTTGCCAGTGTGGACAGGGAGTGAGTTACAGCGCTGGGGGAGCTTTTACAGCGCTGTAACTCGCAAGTGTATCCAAGGCCTAAGTTGTTCACCTGACCACAGGAAAAGGTGGAGCAGACTTATTTATTTTCAAAGAACAACAGTACTGTATTTGATTACAGTGGACTACTTTGCAAGATACAACATTCCAGACACTGTATTCACTGATGACAGACCCCAGTTTGCCTCAGAAGAATTCCCAGAATTTGCACGCAAATGGAGTTTGACCACCACACCACCTCCCCAGCAGACCCACAGAGTAAGGGTAAGGTGGAATCAGCTGTGAAAACAGCTAAGAGACTGTTACACAAGACTGTTTCTTCTGGTTCAGTCTCCTTGTTAACATTTTTGGCACATAGGAATACCCCATCACAGGGGTTCCAAAACAATCCAGCACAGGTATTAATGGGGTGAAGGACCAAAGCATGTTATCAGTGACGGCAGACCTGTTGCAGCCTGAAGGATGGAAAAACTGCTGAGAGGAACTGGCCAACAATCAGAGAAAGCAGGTTCTGGAGTACAAAAGGTTAGCCAAGGACCTACCGACCCTGGAGACAGGCAGTCCTGTGAGGATCCAGCCATTGAGAGAAATACCAGAAAGAGTAGATGAAGGGAGTTGTGAGGGGTGCAGTGGTAGGGTTACCATATCTGAACTTTCAAAAAAGAGGACACTCCATTGGGGGGGTAGCCCCGCCCCCTGGACACTCCCTCCCCACTTCTACCCCCTGACAGCCCCCCCAGAGCCCCCGACCCAGCTAACCCCCCCTGCTCCCTGTCCCTGACTGTCCCAACCCCTCTCCACACCCCTGCCCCCCAACAGGCCCCCCAGAACCCCAGACCCATCCAACCGCCCCCCCCCCGCTCCCTGTCCCCTGACTGCCCCCCTTCTCCAACTCCCCGGCCCCCTTACCATGCCGCTCAGCTTAGAGCAGGTGTCTGGCTCCGCGCCCCAAGGAGTGCCCCCCCGAGCGCTGCCAAGCAGCGTGCTGAGGCTGTGGAGGAGGGAGGAAGCGGGGGAGGGGCTCTGGCCGCCGCTGCCAGCCCCGTCGCTGCATTCCCTCACAGGCACACAGCCCCCCCCCGAGCGCTGCCGGGCGGCGTGCTAAGGCTGCAGGGGATGGGGGGAGCCGGGAAGGGGCTTTGGTTGCCGAAGCCCCAATGCGAGCGGCGCTCGGCCACCGTCAGCCGCATTTCGGTTGATAAATAGCCAACCCGGGGGAAATCCCGGACATTTTTAGAAATCCCCCCCCAGACGGCTATTTAAAGAGTGAAAAGCCAGACATGTCCGGGGAAACCCGGACGTATGGTAGCCCTATGCAGTGGTACCCAGGTGTAGAAGGGTTCGGTTGGGGGTCGCCCCCCTCTGGGGTGGCTGGGAGCCAGGCCGCCTCACTACTTAGGTCTGGTGAGTCAGGGAATTAGCCTGGTGGGGCAGGAAACAGTCAAGGGCTCAGGCCCTCAGGCAGGGGCTGAGCAAATAGTTCAATAGCAAAACCCAGGCTCCTGGTTTTGAGAGCCTGGGGTGAGGGGGAGACTGCCACCCGTGAGTGGGGTGGCAGGGGGGACGCAGGCCCACCCATTCCACTGCATCCCAGCCCGGGGCCCTAACAGCAGCAGGCAGCCTGCTGCTGTGTCAGTGGGGATCCTGGCCGCAACACACTGACATCGGCTCTGGGTGTGCCGCAGCCAGACTAGGGTCGGCTGCCCCCAGGCTACTTCCTACCTCCCCCTCTAGCAGTACCTGCGTCTGGTCGGTGTCCTCCACAGAATCAAGCACCATGGGCTCTTCAGGGTACTCAGCGAGTGGTAGGCTTGGCAGCTCCTCTGGGTCGCTTCTCTCCAGTAGGCTTAACAGCTTCTCCGGAGTCTTGACTGGTATGGCCAGTCCTCAGGTCGGTCACAGGCTGCAGGAGTCTCCCCAGCGGGAGCTAGGCCCCCAGCGTCTGGCTTCTCTGGCGGCCAGGCAGCTTCTGAGCCCTGGGGTGGGGCTTTTATACTTCCTGTCCTGCGCTTTGACCTTTGGGGGGCGGGCCCAGGCTCCAGTGGCTCCACCCACTTTGGCATCCGGAGGGGCTCGTCCCTCTCTGGGGCGGCTGGGAGCCAGGCGGCCTCACTACACGGTCGCCTGGTGCTAGAGCTCCTGCTCTCTTCTCCGTCCGGCCCTCTCCTGCCGTTGCTGTTGCTGCTGCTGCTGCCGCTGCATGAGGGAGTAAGTGCGGGGGGGGGGCCTTGCCGGCCTGCCCCCCCCCTCGCCTCGCCTCCGGAGGGAGAAGCACCGGCCCCCCCCGACAACGACACCATCGGGGGGCCCCCCTGCTTGCTTGCTTGCCTGGTCGGACGCCTGCCGCTCGCTGCTGCAGCTGTTTTTGTGTGGGAGCCGCTGCCTCCGTCGCGGAGTCAGAAGAGACTGAGTTCCTGATTCGGGAGACTGTGGAGGGTTTGTGTGAGAACTGTGTTTTTTTGAGTGACTTTGCCAACTTTGCTCCTGGGGTGGTGTGGTGCCCCCGGTCGCGTTCGGAGGGTGGACGGAACTGAGCCTCTCGCTCGTAATTCCTCGGAGTGGAAGCCATCGCATACGGAGAAGCTCTAGGGTCGACGTGGGGTCCCTCTGTCCCGTCCCCTGTTGCGAAGCGTCTGGAGTGTAGACGGTACTGGACCTCTCGCTCATAATTCCCCGGAGTGGAAGCCATCGCGTGCGAGGAAGCTCTGAGGTCGACGTGGGATTCTCTTGTTCCGTCCCCTGAGACGGACTGTTGAGGAGGGCGCGGGGGGGGGTGCGGTGCCCCCCCCCTTCGACCATCTGCCCCCCCCCACTACCACCACCCCCACCGCCGACAGCCCCTCCACCGCCCCACGTGTCATCTGGACCTGCTCTTCGCCCCTCGGCGGGGCTGTTTGCTCCCCCCGCTCTTTTCCACCGTCCGGGACTGTTTCTCTGCAGCGGTGGGCGGCAGAGCCTACGCTCCACGAGCGCTGTGGGTGCACCTTTTCCC
>NW_020698456.1:0-7255 GCF_002925995.2 Terrapene triunguis
GGGGGGACGGGGTTAGCTGGGGTGGGGAGCACAACGTGGAAGTTTCGCCTAGGGCGTGAAACTTCCTTGCACCGGCCCTGGAAGTGCCCACATGCAGGCTCTGAGCCACCGACCAGTTACTAAGCCAAAAATCCAATTCACTCATCTCACCACTCCTACCAAGGAGTAACTCATAATGTATGTGCTAACTCCTCCCCACAGGGCTCTGAACTTTAATCCCCAGGTACAACTGGGTCCTGCAACATAACCTGAAAATTACCAAATCCAGGCAATTCCACACCTGGGTTGGGAGAACATTCCCTTATGGAGAACACCCCTGCAAGCAGCCCTCTCTACATTGTTGCAAGGGGGGTGTAGCATCAGTGCCTATGCTGATCTCAACTGCGGCATTGTATCTAGGGGAGAGAGGCAATTTCTCAGGTAGGCTGGATATACCAGCATGCTACACGAAGGAGCCAGAGCATGGGCCAAGATCTAGTCCTACACATACAGATCAGGGCTGAATTAGTGTTGCTGTGGGATTGACAAATCTGAATTTCCTGGCTTTAGTGCATGTGAAATCTCAGCCATTTCATGAATTTCTAAATCTAGTAGAAGAGTGGCAGATAAATGAGCACTCTCTGTTTATAAGTACATCCCTACAGTACATATTTTAAAAACAGACCCTCTCTGTGCTTCATCTCACAGAGCAAATCCTCTTGTGTCTAAACAGAAATTGTTCTTTTGGGTTATGCCAAAATCGGAGACAAACCACGCCGCCTCGACTTCCTGAAAAAGCAGTTGAAGCTGAGCTTTGCTAAAAATGTACCGCCAGATCCTCAGCTGGTGTAAATCAGTGCAGCTCTGGGGAAGTCAATGGCACTAGGCTGGTTTACACCAGCTGCGAATCTGAGCCTCAATTGGCTAAGGCAGAGTTTCCGAATGTTTTAAAAATAAAGCAAGATGGCCAAACTTTATCTGTGTGCCCGAACCCTAAGGGTCAGGGTTAAATCTTTGTAAAATGGTGCCGATTTCAATCACCCTCATCTGCAGTACAAAGGTGTGTCCCAACCTGCATTGCTTTACCTTGATCTGGATGGCCTTTCACTTGAACCAGGATGGAGCCATGCATAAGACTGGTAGTCTAGGTAGACCACACCTGGTATAAAAGAGGAGGGCAAGCACCTCCAGGCCTCATCAGCAAGCCACATTTGGCCAGCAGGCCACCTTTGAAATAGATGTTCCCTTGAATATCATTTTATCCTAGCTGTCACAATTATCAATGATCATTGAGTAGCTGCAGATTCCCTAATGATTCCTGTTTTTGGGGGGGGGGGGGTGTCCTATTTTGCAGAAATATGTTGAAAATTTTTAAAATGGACTTTTTTTTATATCCAAAAAACTATGCTAGGCTTCTACAGACAAGAGGATTTGTTCCCTGCAATGCAGCACAGTGAACGTCTGTTTTTAGATGTGAGCTCTCACTACTTCCCCAGCCACAGGGCACTTGTACAGATTGAAGCTGCTATGTGACAGGGACTCAGGATAGGATTAAAAACAGCATCACACAATGAAGAGCTGCAGCAAAACTCTTAAGACCCCTACTTAGACCTTCCAAAGAAATCCTATGGTTATTCTCCCCAAGAGGCTTCCCTCCCCAGGCTTAGTGGGATGATGGAGAGCCCTGTAGTACAAAGACAGCCCCTCCTTCTTTCCCAAAAGAAAGGAAAGGAAAGAAAAGCCACCCTTCTTCCAACCTGCCATCTTTCCTTCCTGCTGACTCTAACAGATGGCAACAGCAGGGACCAGGCCAGTATATTTAACAATAATATCAGTTTCTGTGTCCAGATAACCCAGCACGCCAAATTCAGAGCTGATGTAAGCAGGATCTGAATCAATTTACAACAGGTCTGAATTTGGTCTAGTTAGTGCATAGGTGAAAGGTAAATCAGCCATGAGCGTCACAGAAAAATGGCAAGCGAGCTTATCACTCATTGGCTGAAATTCAGGTCAATAAACCAATGGCGGCAGAAATAGAATTGTTTGGTGTTATCACAGCCTTTTAATGAATGCATTTGCTCAAAATTATCTGGAAGATTACACCCTCTGTTGTTTAGAGAGACGGTGAGAACTACTGGGTCAGACTTGGCTGCCCTATTGTTAGATTGCCCTGGTATCAGTCTCAGTTTGGTAATTAAGACTAAGAAGTTAAAAAACAAAATTGAAAGTCACTTGGCACCAGAAAGTGTTAAAAATCACAGTGACAAATGTGTTACACATTGCTGTGTTGACAGCTTCTCGACAAGCCAGTATAAAGCATCATCAAGTACAGTATGTTTGGGCTTGGCTCAGACCCCCTGATATATGAGTGTACATTGTAGAGTATCATATAATATGGTCTACTGCAGGGGTTCTCAACCTTTTTCTTTCTGAGCCCCCCCCCCAAACTTGCTATAAAAACTCCACAGCCCACCAGTGTCACAACAACTGTTTTTCTGCATATAAAAGCCAGGGCCAGCATTAGGGGGTAGCAAGCAGGGCAATTGCTGAGGGCCCCATGACACAGGGGTCCCCACAAAGCTAAGTTGCTCAGGCTTCGGCTTCAGCCCCAGGTGGCAGGGCTGGGAGCCCTGGGCTACAGCCCCACACCGCGAGGCTTCAGCTTTCTGCCCTGGGCCCCAGCAAGTCTAACACTGGCCCCACTTGGCAGACCCCCTGAAACCTGATCGCAGCCCCATAGGAAGCCCCGGACTCCTGGTTGAGAACCTCTGGTCTACTTTGCTTTTGCCCATATGCTCATTACACAGTGCATAATTCTGTATGATAGGCTGTTATGCACACAGGCTTTAGGGACTAATTCACTGCTGTTGTAAATGCGTGTAACTCCATTGCACCCACTTACAACAACTCTGAATTTGGCCCTTAGTGTTTATAAAGCATTGATCTTGTAATTTCATTTTCATTTGAGCGTATGAGGTCAATTCTCTCACTCATACTACATTTACGGTGATGGAACTCACTTTACTTCAGAGGAGTTCCTTCTGATTTAAATGTAAGGAGAGAAAAAAACCATGATAGCAATTTTGATCTTGCTTCAAAATTTGGAGTTAAATCAAAATTAACTCCATTGATATCAGATACCATTGTACAACTGCAACAAATGAAATCTGATTCAAGTCCAATGACTTTATTTGTAATTTGCAAAGAGTAGGCTAGTATGACATGAATACAATAACTGTTAGCACTAGACATTTGTACCTGTTTGTCAATACATAGGCCTGTATCACAGCATTTAATGCAGAATCAGCTATTGTGAAATGATCACGTGGGTACAGAAGCTGATATTACATAGGTGAGCATAGCTGCATATCATGTATCAGAGATAAGATCAAAGCCTAAGTATGCTATATTTTTTTAACATAGAGATATACCTATCTCATAGAACTGAAAGGGACCTTGAAAGGTCATTGAGTCCAGTCCCTTGCCTTTACAGCAGGATCAAGTACAATCCCTGACAGATTTTTGCCCCAGACCCCTAAATGGCCCACTCTAGGATTGAGCTCATAACCCTAGGTTTAGTAGGCCAATGCTCAAACCACTGAGCAATCCTCCCCATTTGCTGATATGCTGTACTGGCTTATAGAGAAGACATCCAAACAACAATATATAATGTGTCCTTCACTATGCTTTTAAACTTTTCAGGTGCCTGGTGGTTTTTATGTGATATTTAATTAATCCTCAAGCCAAACAGTGCCATTTCTAGAGTAATCTACAGAAACACCAGGGCTAACAATAACTTCTGTCTTCTTCCTCCAGTCTGCTGAGGCCAGATCATGTAGTTTTCCTGAGTCCCTTTGAGAAATCCATATAAACAGAATACTAACTGATCGCCATATTTGGGGTCGGAAAGGAATATTCCTCCAGGGCAGATTGGGAGAGGCCCTGTGGGTTTTTCGCCTTCCTCTGCAGAGTGGGGGACGGGTCACTTGCTGGAGGATTATCTGCACCTTGAAGTCTTTAAACCATGATTTGAGGACTTCAATAGCTCAGACATAGGTTAGGGCTTTATTACAGGAGTGGGTGGGTGAGATTCTGTGGCCTGCGTTGTGCAGGAGGTCAGACTAGATGATCATAATGGTTCCTTCTGACCTTAAAGTCTATGACTCTAGAAGTAGAAGTGGCGAAGGTACAGCCTCTGACTTGTAGGCTAAATGCAAGCCTTTGAATTCAGTAATATGGCCTCAATTACCCTAATCTTTCATATGGAGGTATGGCTGGCAGAGACCACAAGTCTCTGCATGTCATGCCCCATCTTGATCCAGGGGGAACTGAAAAAGGCTGTGGCAATTTGCTTAGCTTTTGAAAATTAGTTGCAGCCTTTACGGTTCCACTGAGTCTTTCAGCTGGGTAAATTTTGGGCATCCCTGATATAGAAGTTAGTTTGTCCCAGTCCTGTATAATAGCTTATCTCCTTTTAATTAAAAAAACACCACAAACCAAGCACAGGTCACTTAGCCTCTGCGTGCCTCAGTTCTCCATCTGTAAAATGGGGATAATAGTATCTCCCTACCTCACAGAGATGTTCTGAGGATAAATACATTAAGGATTGTGAGATGCTCAGATACTACATTGGAGAGGGAGGATATACATTCTTGAGAGAGACACAGACAGAGACTTACCAAAAAAAAACCCTAGAGAAAATTCTCCTCTGGGTGGCAGCATGGTCTGATCTCCATGGGAAGACATGAGCAGCTCTGAGAGTAACATTTGATATTTGACTCACAGAAAGAATGGAAAGAGAGTTGGGGATAATTCCGTGATTCAGTTCCATGTCAGAATCATAACCCTCTCGCTGATCAGCCTAATATTGACTGGCTAAAACAAAGTTTTGGGAGGCATGACTTCTGGGATCTATTTCTGGCTCTGAAGCAGGGGCATGTGCAAGGAGTGGCAAGCAGTGGTATGCCCCCATCCCCCCGCAACCAATGGGGGCATAGAACTCCTTCAGGGCCAAGACAGGGAAAGCAAGCTCCTCCAGTCGCGGGGAAGGGGCAGAAACTGCCCCTCCAAAAGCAGCCACATTTTTATTCCTGTGCACACCCCTGCTCAGAAGCACAGTTGCTGTGTGATCTTGGGTGGCTTCTAGTTTTGGGTGCCCAATTTCAGATATATAGGATGGGATTATCATAGGTGCAGAGCATCTACAATTACAGTTGAGGTCAGTGGAAGCTCAGTGCCTCTGAAAATCAGGCACCATAAATCTAAAGCAAGGCACCAAAAATATTGAGGAACCCAAAACTAGAGCACCTAAATCTCTCTCTCCCCATCTGTGAACTGGGGATATTAATGCTTTCCCACAGGAATGTTGGGAAGCGTAATTAACTGTTTGTAAAAACTTTGAGAGTGTTGGATAAAATACACCGTATAAATGCAAAGCATTATTACATTTTGCTTAATTATTAACAACATGGTTATTAGCTCCTACACACAGCCTTTGGCCTTTAGAACCTGTTTTATCAAGGACACAAAAAGTATTACATACTCTTTAGAAAAAGACCCCTGGAATTGTAATCTGTTCCTCGATTTCAATAGTCTTTGGATCAGGCCCCTAAAGAACAATACCTCTATCTGTGCTGCACCCTTTAGTGCTCCACTATGGAAATATACAACATCAATTCATTACTTTGGGCCAAATTCTGCACTAATTTACACTGTGTGCAACCCCCTTAGAGTCAATGGAACTGCATAAAGTGTAAACCAGGATCGAATGCGGCCCTTTCTGTCCTATTAGTGAAGATACTCTTTCCTCTCCTCTAATAGTGACGTACACATCTAATAAATAATGGCATTAGAGCATATACACTGTAATCTTACCTTACTTTTAATGTAACAGTCACATGCAACTTTAATTATATTGTTTTATGACAGCCTCTCAAGTTCTGCCACTAGCAAAAATAATTATCCTAGATAAATAAAGCATTAATTACTTAAACAATAACACATACTGTACCTTATTGCAGTTTACAAGTTAATCTCCATGTGAATAGTTACACTCTCCTATCAGGCAAAGCCAAGAACGCTCCTCATCCTAGCAGGTATTTATGCTGAAGAAATGAGTATGACATTATAGTTGTTTATTACAGACTGCCAGGTCAGGGCATTAATGAGAGTAAAAAAAATTGTATAACATGATTCATGGTATTTACTGAATCTTCTGCCCTAGCTGCCAGGAAACTATGGATCTTCTTAATTAATCACTGAGATCTTTTAATTACTTATGTGTAATTTTAGTTATAATTCTGAGATGTTACAACACCATCTGTACCTGCATATATATCCAAAGAGGATCACAGATACAGTGTCAAGTGTTCTGAAGCAACATACATTAATAGCAACAGAAAATGCAATAAATATAATTGTGCTGCTGTGCTGTACTCAACACGAAGCTAAAGCTAAGTCACATTAAAGACAAATGGAAGGTGGTTCATGGAGGAAAGAATAATCAAATGTAGAAATATAGAACAGGGGAATACTGGTTGACAGTTGAGTCAAAGAAAAGGAACTAGGGGCTGGATTCAGAAAAGGATTTAGGTGCCTAAATCCCAGAATCAGGCCCCAGTGGGTTTCAGAAACCCCCAGTCAGCTGCCTCTAAATCCTGTAGGTGTCTAAAAGTACTTAGTGTCTAAATTTTTGCAGTAAGTTCCCTTGGCACCCATGTTTCTGCCTGTGCACTGCAGCCCCATGCCAAGCATGCAGATGCTTAAACCCCAGAGCAATGAATGAACCAGGAGAAGCTAGGTAGAGGAATGCGTAACTCACCTGCAAGGCCTGATCTGGTAGGTGAGGTCTGAGCATGCTTACCCAGATTTTGTGTGAACTTGTCTACAGGAACCCAATGGCCTAGGGTGGGAGAGGAGCTCCCTCAGAACTTTTAGCCCAGGGGACAGGGTTCTCACATGGGATGTAGGTGACCCCCCCCCCTCCAAGCCCCACTCCACCTGAGAGGAAGAAGGGACTTGAAATGGGCTCTGCTGTCTCTCACGTGTATGCACTAGCCACCGGGCTATGGGATATGCTGATGTGGGGCTCCCCCAGTCTCTCTTGTTGGAGCTGTTCCACTGTGGATGAATAATTTTAAAAATTGGAGCAGAGGGACAGGATTCTGGGTCTCCCAGGTGAGTGCTCTAACCACCAGACTACAAAGTTATTCTCATGCTTGTTCTCTTTTTCTCTCTCTCTGGCCCAATGATTCTTTCATTATTTATCCACAGTGCA
>NW_020698457.1:0-16817 GCF_002925995.2 Terrapene triunguis
CCAACCCTGATATTCTATGATTCTATGATTCTATGAGAGCTAGAATTGGTTAAATGGAATCAATTACATACAGTAATGGCAAAGTTCTTGGTTCAGGCTTGCAGCAGCGATAGAATAAACTGCAGGTTCAAATCAAGTCTCTGGAATACATCCCCAGCTGGGATGGGTCATCAGTGCTTTGTGTAAAGCTTCTGTTTGTAGCAAAGTCCCTCCAGAGGTAAGAAGCAGGAATGAAGACAAGATGGAGATCAGGCATCAGCCTTTTATAGTCTTTTCCAGGTGTAAGAACACCTCTTTGTTCTTACTGTGGAAAATCACATCAAAATGGAGTCTGGAGTCACATGGGCAAGTTTCTGCATACTTTGCTGAGTCTCAAGGCATATTTTCCTTCTCTCAATGGGTCCATTGTATATCTGATGGTCCTTAATGGGCCATCAAGCAGGCTAGGCCCAGCTTGTCTGGGATGTTTCCCAGAAGCATAGCATAAGTTTGAAATACAGACAGTATAAAGCCAATATTCATAACTTCAACTACAAAACTGATACACACATATAGACAGCGTAATCATTACCAGCAAACCATAACCTTGTCTTAGACACCTCATTTGACCCCCTTTATACAAGATTTGGTGCCACTACAGGACTTTGGTTGCAACCATGTTCGAGCTGTTGATCACTACCCGTTGAGCCTGACAATCTACCCAGCTTTCTGTCCACTTTATAGTCCATTCATCCAATCCATACTTCTTTAACTTGCTGGCAAGAATACTGTGGGAGACCGTAACAGAAGCTTCGCTAAAGTCAAAATATATCACAACCACCGCTTTCCCCATATCCACAGAGACAGTTATCATAGAAGGCACAGGTTGGTCAGGCATTACTTGCCCTTGATGAATCCATGTTGACTGTTCCTGATCAACTTCCTCTCCTCCAAGTGCTTCAAAATGGATTCCTTGCTAGGGACTGAAGTGAGGCTGACCGGTCTGTAGTTCCCCGGGTTCTCTTTCTTCCCTTTTTAAAATATGGGCACTATATTTGCCTTTTTCCAATTGTCCGGGACCTCCCCCAATTGCCATGAGTCTTCAAAGATAATGGCCAATAGCTCTTGAATCACATCAGCCAACTCCCTCAGCACCCTTGGATGCATTAGATCTGGACCCATGGACTTGTCTAAATAGTCCTTAACCTGTTCTTTCACCACTGAGGGCTGCTCACCTCCTCCCCATACTGTATTGGCCAGTGCAGCAGTCTGGGAGCTGACCTTGTCTGTGAAGATCGAGGCAAAAAAAAAAAACAAAAAAGCATTGAATACTTCAGCTTTTTCCACATCGTCTGTCACTATGTTGCCTCCCCCAAGTCAGGGAAAGTGTGGGACCCTATCTTCTTGTTGCTAACATACCTGTAGAAACCCTTCTTGTTACCCTTCACATCCTTTGCTAGCTGCAACTCCAATTGTGCCTTGGCCTTCCTGATTACACCTCTGCATGCTCTAGCAATATTTTTATACTCCTCCCTAGTCATCTGTCCAAATTTCCACTTCTCGTAAGCTTCCTTTTTGAGTTTAGCTCACCGAAATTTCACTGTTAAGCCAAGCTGGTTGCCTGCCATATTTGCTATTCTTTCTGCACATCAGAATGTTTTGTTCCTGTGCCCTCAATAAGGCTTCTTTAAAATACAGCCAGCTCTCCTGGACTCCTTTCCCTCTCATATTAGCCTCCCAGGGGATCCTGCCCATCAGTTCCCTGAGGGAGTCAAAGTCTGCTTTTCTGAAGTCCAGGGTCTGTATTTTGCTACTCTCCTTTCTTCCTTTTGTCAGGATCCTGAACTAAATCATTTCATGGTCACTGCTGCCTAGGTTGCCACCCACTTCTACTTCCCCTACCAAATCTTCCCTGATGTATCTGCTCAGACCATTTCCAGATGGGTTAAACAATGTGTCCCTGAATGTTACAGGTTAGCAGCAGTCCAGTGCCTCATGCTGTGAGATCTGAGTTCACTTGGGCAGTGGCAGCATCATTTGCTTGTCTTAAACATGTTCCTATTGGGGAAATCTGACAATTTATAATGAAAGCAAAACAAGTATATTAACAAAAAAATCATGGATAAAGTGATACCAAGTAAAAGGGATAAAGGTAGAAATAACAAGAAAATAAAAGTGCAAATGCATCTAAAAGACAAACTTAATCTAACAAGATACAGTCTTTCTGCAAGATGGTTTCTCTCACCCACACTCTCCTTTCCAGTTTTGGCTGTCCAGGACCCATCACAAAGGTCAAATAACTTGGTTCCTTTGTCTCTTAAGGTGAAGGATAAAAATGGAATCTCTCTTCCTGATCCTTATATCCCCAAAGTGATTGTCTTTATCTTACAAGTTAGGAAGGCCTCCTGAGGATTCAGCCTCCTGTGTCTCTGGTGCAGGAGCCGGGTTAAATCTCTGTCTCTTGAGTTCAGGATGACGATAACCCCCGCTGGTTTAGCTCGTTAGCTTTGTTTACTGCTAATATATATATTGAGGTAAACCTACATTCCTTTGTCTCAGACAGACCTGTTTATTACCTTTACCTAGGTCAGGCTAGTTCTAGTAACATCATACAGAGGGAATTCAGAACTTCACATAAAACTAACACATGCATTTTACAATTATTTTAATAACCAGTCTATTAGCTTTCAGGTAATACTGCACAAGGCATAATTTGAACAAATAGTACTGCAGTAGTGTGTAAATATAGGGTGCCTAGAGTCACAGTATGTTAGAGGGCTTTTTCTCAACTCTCCCACTTCCCTGGTTCTTGTCACGCAGACAGCAAGCAGCAACTGACCAGAAGTCTGAAGCGCAGACAATGTGATGTTTATTGGGGTTAGTTTCCAAGCAAGCATATTTCGAAGCCCTTCACACCAGTCTATACGCCGATAGTCTGTTCTCCAGTGTTCCGTTCCCAACTCTGACGCTGCACAGCGTTTACCCCGTGCCCCTGTTCCCTATTCCCATTCCCCCCCTTAGCAAGCATGATTCCAATTTTCCCTTCCACTTCCTGTTTGACCCCAGTTTATATAGTAATATTCTCAGCTATACCTTAACCAATCATTTTACTGAAATGTAACTAACCAATCCTAACATATTGTAACATAATTCTCTAACCAATTATATCCCACTACCCTAATTAACGTACACCTGGCAAAATTAATTATACAGCAGACAGAAACAATTAGAGAAACAGACAGATTAACAGTAGAAAAGTGGGGGCCATAAAGATAAAACAATACAGAAATGAGGATTTCACAACCACAACCATTGATAAGTGATTTCTTGCCACACAGGATGCTATCAAACTAAGTTTTCTTTAACCATCTTAAGATCTGTTTCGTAAACTGGTGGTGATGGGCACTATCAGGACAGGATCATCTTCCTAACAGCCCAATAGCACCTTATTTCAATGTGACTGGTTTGGGATGTGAGGATGAGCCAAAGACCTTAGCCTAAGAACAAGCCCTCAGAGTATCCTAGTGAGAGAAGGCCCATATCCAGGCAGACTTATGATTTTGATTCTTTGTTTTATACCTCTATAACTAGCTAAGTGATAAAATACACCTAAGTTCTGAAAGTCTAGGCAGGCCTGAGTATCTCTATTCTAACACAGTAACCTTCATTTATCTTCCAATGAACTTACCAGAGAGCACAAGAGCTGGGTTCGGTTTCAATTCACACAGCTGTGGCAAACACCTAAACAGCCACAATGAGTGCATTTCTTGTCCAGGTAACATTTCCCAAACTTCTGAAAGAGGAGCCTACCTCAAGGAGAATGAAACCATTCACCTCCTCTTTCAGCTCCACCATGTGGTGTTAAAGGCCAATGTAGATTAATTTATAGATCTTCCACACACCAGACCACTTTTCCAGCTACCTTTTTATACTCTGCACCACCACTCCTTTTGGTAAACACTGGTGTGAAGATCTTTATAATAGGATACTTCCTCTCCTTACCTTCATGCTGTGATGAGCAGTGAAATAGTTAACAATGTTGATATTGAAAGTATCATCGGCCTCTGAGTTAGCACCCAATGAATGAATGGGTCAGTTTGAGGCTTTCTGCAGACTCAGGCAGACATCCTTACATCAGTTTCACTTGGGTCATGTTTTTTTCACAACTATAACAGCTAGAGATTTAGGCTATGGCTACATTAGAGCCCTTACACTATCACAGCTGTACCGATGCACCTGCGCTGCTATAAGATCTCTCGTGTAGTCACTCTATGCTGACAGAAGAGAGTTTTCCTGTCGACACAAATCACCCCTAACGAGCAGCAGTAGCTATGTCAGCGGGAAAAGATCTCCCACTCACATAGTGCTGTGCACACTACCACTTATGTCACTCAGGAGGGTGTTTTTTTCCATACCCCTGAGTGACATAAGTGGTAGTGTAGACATGGCCTTGCTTTTTTAAAGAGAAATGAAAACAGAGTTCTGAGAACAACTGAATGGTATCAACACCACCCCCTCCCCCAGCCTTCTGCCTAATTCTTCATGTCCTGTCTGGAAGCATGTCCCACACTTTGAGAAGAGCTGTATTAAAGGGTAGTAAAAATGAACAGGTGTGTATATGGGTGTAATTTTTTATCCAACTGAGCTTTTGTTATGAAGCTGGCTGACACTGAAAATTAAATATTGTAAAATAAATAAATATCTGCCTGAGGTAATAGGTTTTACAAGTGAGCCCAAGGAATAGGAGTTGGCGGGCAAGAGGAGATCAGAAACAATAGTCCAATAGTTCCCTTCATTCCTCCTCCTTCCCTCCTCTTCAAGATGTGCACCCACCACTGCCCGGTTTCTCTGCAAGGTCTTTTGTGAAATAATGAATTTCCTTAAAGGGCCATTTCACGGATAAAGAATAAATAAAAGCAAGACACTGCTGAATTAATTAGCTATAAAAAACAAGGGAAGGAGAAAATGTGGATACTGAACAGGGGAGTGCGAGGTCGAGACTCACCGGTGTGGCACCTCCTGCTGGTCGTCTTGGGAATTAACTCTTTCCAGGCTTCAGAGTGCCCTCTGCCGGTGGGTGTCTCGCCTGCCTCAGGCCCCGTGTCCCTCCTGGACCCCGGTGCCCTTTTCCTCAGGGTTCTGCCCCAGCAGTACCCCCACACTCTGGGTCTCCCCTCCCAGGGAAACCCCCAACCCTGTAAACCCACCTTGTCTCAGTGGCTACTGCCAGTCGTCATCTAACCCCCCACTCACTGGGGCAAACTGCAGTCTGTCACGGCCACTCATCATTGGTAAGGAGGTTGGACCAGCTGCCTCTGCCTATTCCCAGGCTGCACCTCTGTAGCCCCAGTACCTTTGTAGGCCTTCACCAAGGCCTGCAGCCTGGGGGTTTACCAGGCTGGAGCTCCCCAGATCTTCTGGCCCTTTTTCCCAGCACTGCTCTGCTTCAGGTACTTTGCTCTCAGGCAGCTAACCCTTCCAACTCCAGGGCTAGAGTGGGACTCCTCCAGCTTCTGGCCCACAGCCCTCTTATCAGGGCCAGCTGGGCCCTAATTGAGCTGGCCACAGCTATGGCTGCTTCCCCAAATCAGCCTAGCTTGGCTGCTTTTAACCCCTGCCTATCGGAGTGGGGCAGCTGCCCCACTACAGGGAGGATACCATGTAAAGAGTGGGGGAACAAAAAGAGAAGGGAGAAAGCGGGGGTGGGGGGAGGGGAGAGGAGAGGAGGGAATGTGGGAGCAAAGGATGGAAGAGCAAGGAAAAGGATACGGGGGATAGGGGGAGAGAGATCTACAGATCTAAAGTAGAACAGAAAAGTTTGCTGACACAGAAATAGAAGGGAAAGTGACTGGTAAGACCGCAGACTCAGAGAAACTCAAGTGAAGAGAGAATGAAAAGCAAGGAAGCGTGATTTTTCTTTTCTTTATCTTTATTTTTTTAGAAAGTTTGGTTAGAAAATATTAAGACGTGTAGAAAAATATTTGATTTACAAATCTGGGGATATGATCATGCATACTCCTGGGAGAATTCTGCAGCAATGCGTGCACACAGATATTTTTTTCTCTGCAGAAAATACATTCTTCTGGAGAGGCGCTCAATTACACTTTTCACCCACCAGGGCCTGCTGTGGCACCGGAACAGAGGGCAGCTGTCTCAGCCAGCCACAGAGAGGGAATGGGAGAGGCTGTATTCTTCACAGCACCTTGCCCGTAGGGCCAGGTGAGGAGGCACAGGATATGGGGGGGACAGACAGTGGGGCACATGGGGCTGGTAGTGGGTCACATAGACTGGGGGGTCAGAAAGGTGAAGGGGGGGACAGACTGGGGTGGGGAATGAATAGGAGTGGGGATGAAGGGCCACATCGGGACGGGGGGAGGGAGGTACAGAGATATGTGGGGATGGAGGAAGAGGTGTGACTGAGGACTGGTTCAGGGACACATGGGGATGATGGGTGGTTGAGGAGGGGTGCAGGGACACATGGAGAGGGGGAGGACGGGTGGCTGAGTGGGGCTGCAGGGACACATGAGGACAGGGGCAGATGTGCCTGACTGAATGGGAGAGGCTAGGGGTTGTGACGCATGGCTAGAAAGGGTTAAACATCCTGCAAAATAAATAACCCTCAAAAGACATGTGGGGAGATGTTTGTGGTTTTGCATATTTACATATGTATGAGTAGGATTGACAATGTAATCGACAGTCCCTGTCTAGGCTGTATTCTGATTTCATTTAAATGAATTGTAAACACAGGATATCTTGGTATTCATCTCTCTTTGAAATGTACTGTGAATGATGGAGGAACAAGCAAATGGCCGTATGTTAATTCGTATAGCTAAGTACCGGTGATGGACTCCTTCAAAATCATCCTAATTCCCTTTTGTTCCCTGAGGAACTCCAACTTGTCAAAAGACATGAAATTGTATAAAAGATCCTTGGGTCTGATTCTGTCATCTCAGATCTGCTTAGGCTTCATCAGGGGAAGTTTGAGTCGCAAGACTGAGGTCCCAGTTATGCTGGTCTGCCCTGAATATGAGATTTGGACATTAGACTATAACCTATGAATTATTTCTGAAAGAACTCTTTGCAACTACAAAGCTCACCATCTCTGCTGTGAATCTGCACCTCAATGAACTGAACTCATGTCTGTGTGTATATTGATCTTTTAACCATACTCTCTTTTGTTTTTTAATAAATTTTAGTTTAGTTAATAAGAATTGGCTGTATTCGGGTAAGATCTGAAACATTCATTAACCTGGGAGGTAATGTGTCCAATCCATTGGGATTGGTAGAACCTTTTCTTTTACATGATGAAATAAGATTTACAGAAATTTTCATCATATTTGACGTGGGTATCTGGATGGAGGCCTGAGGCTGGATCACTTAAGCGAACTGTGTTGTTTGGACTTCTGAGTAACCAGTAAGGTAATAAAGAAGCTGTTTTATGCTGGCTTGATAAATGTAAGTATTGGAATATCCACCAGCTTTATGGGGATTGTCTGCCCCATTCTTTGCAGTTCACCCAAATTGAGTGACCACAGCTGGCTCCCAATTAGGACCTTGGTCACAGGGGTCAGCCAGGGTCTGCATGGGGGAGGATCCCCAGTTCTCTAACAATTGCTCTCCCCCTCCCAACCCCTCTTCCCCCTATTCCATACTTCTCCCATCCACACTCAACAACCCTCCAGGTGTGAACCCCCCAGACTCCTTCCCAGCAATTACTTCCCTCTCCCTCAGCTCCTCCATTACCCCTGACTCCCACAAGCCGTTGCACTGCTCCTGAAGGGTGCAGGAAATACAGTTCTGTGTTTAAAGGAATTATTACTCAAAGTTCTATATTAATATGCCTAGTAAGGACTGTTAAAAAACATTCCTGAATCTTTTTCGTTGTCTGTATTGGTACAGACCTAAGTTCCCTCTAAGCTGCGTGGCTGGGTGGCCGCCCACAATCTATCAAGTGCCACGCAGTTCAGGTGCCCCTCCTCCCACTGCCATGCTGCTCCTGCCCTCTGCCTTGGAGCCCCTGGCCAGCTGCTCCCAGGAGCCTCCTGCTTGCTGTGCAGTGTGGGGGGGGGGGGGCGTGAGACATGACAGGGCTCAGGAGTGGGACGGAGCTTGCTGGCAGCTGTTGCTGTATCCGAACAAGCAGGTTTCAGACTGGTGAGTGCCGATCTACTTAAAAGGGCAGAGTACTTAAAGGGGCAACGCATGCCCCCCTCACCAGACGCTGTGTGTGTGTGTATGTGTGTGTGTGTCTCTCTCTCTCTCTCTCTCTCTCACACACACACACACACAAGACTGTCTGTCACACACACCAGACTGTGTCTCTGTGTCACTCACACACACACACACACACACACACCAGACTGTCTCTGTCACACACCCACACCAGACTGTGTCTCTATGTCACACACACACACACACACCAGACTGTGTCTCTCTGTCACACACACACACGTGCGCACACACACTGTGTATGTGTCTCACACATACACCAGACTGTGTGTGTCTCTTTCTCTCTCTCACACACAGAGTGTCTCTCACACACACAATCTTTCACACTCACCTCCCAACACATACTTGTATTATTATTATTATTGTTGTTGTTACTTCTTGATACTTCTTTCAAAGTGCTGTTATTTTAGTTTTTTGACTGGTTTATGCATTTCATAATTTTTATTTCTCTCTTACGCTTAAATTTAATTAATTGAGTAATGAGTTCTAAAATGCCTAACTTGTCCTGGCTGGAGTAATTATCCCTATGGTAACTTTTTAAAAATACATATTATATCTAGGTTTTTGGTTTCTACTGGTAGTGCACATCTGCACATAACAAAATTCATTCCGCACATGAATGGAAAAAATTAGAGGGAACATGGGTACAGACATACTTGCAGACAGGTATTTTGAAATAAATTACTAAAATAATAGAAACTGGTGTGATTATATTGTGTTATTTTGACAAATAAAATATGAAGAATTGTGCAGCATTTTAAGATATCGTGCACAGAATTTTAATTTTTTTGGCACAGAATTTTAAATGTTTTGGTGCAGAATTCCCACAGGAGTACATGCAGCAGGAGGGACTTGGGAAACCTGTGTGTTGATGGGAAATAGGTGTGGAAGTCTGGGGTTGCAGTGGATAGGGAGGAGATAGCTGGCTTTAGTTCTATGTTAGGTGATTTTTTTTATTTTTAATCGTGTTATGCTCTGGCATTTGCAATAGGTTTTTAATGATCGTGTGTGTTTAGTTTGCATGTTTTTGGTATTTTAACAGCACTTTCCACTGGTATGTTTTCCAGGTATATATGTAGATTTTTTATTTTTTGCATAAAAGCTTTGTTATGAACTATCTTTAATCTTCCATAATTCAGGATATTTCACCTGGCATTTGAAAACTTTCCAGATGAGCTTTCCAAGCTAATTATTTGCCTTTCCCTATATTTGTTTAACTGGCTGCAGAATTAATCAGACATAGTGACCTGCCTCTTCTCTGTCATTCTGACAATTTGAAAAAACCCAAGGGGAAAAAGCCCTACTGTTAATAATACTAAAAAAAAAAAAAGCTGCTATGGGTCAGCAGTTCTTTTTTGTCCTACTACATACATGAAACCTCTCCTGCTACATAAATGAGTCAGCATGGTAGGGTGTTTTTCTCTTTTCAGGCACATGTCCAACTGACTTTTCTGTTGCAATTAACTCTTAAAACGGGTAACATTTTTGTTAGAAGTATGAAAATCTAAAATTAACCCAGATGGTTTATAACACGTTACTCCACCCCAAAATATTTCTTAATACAGAACCATTAAATACTGCCCCACAATGGAGTGGAAACCTCTTTGATATTAAAACAAACTGTTGTGGAAAAAATCGACCACACGGTAGATTTTTGGATCAGACAGCCTGAGGCTTCTTTATTGATTAACCAAACATGCATGCATGGGGGAGTCAGCTAAGGCAGCCAAACACCCGCCCGACAGATAAAATTCAGCAGCTTATATAGGACAAAACCACAATTATTAATACACACTTTCTTAGCCATAAATGGAATACAATATTCTTAAAAGAATATAGCATAGCAAGCTTTCCTGTTTTTTTTAATTTGCCCTTTGCGGTTACATGCTTCCCTACAGACTAACAGTGGGCAGTTATGAATCACCAGCCTTGTGACTACAGGTAGTTCCTCTTTTGTACTTTTCCTTTACCCTGTCTCCAAAAGTCCCTGTTTCTCCAAAAAAAAAAACCTTTTTTCAGTTCAACTTGACAAATGTTCAGGCCCAAAATATAGGCCTACCTGATCCAGCTAAGTTTAGGCCCAGAATTTTTTCTACAACAAAACAAATCCCAACAACAACAAAAAAGCAACAGTAATATTAACTGTAAATTCTACTTTCCTTTTTGTATTTGTACAGTTTAGTTAACATAAAATTAAGATTCAGAATGAACTTCTGGTATAGAAAATGTATTAATTAGGGTAAACTCTAAGGAGGTATTCTAGCTGTCCTGGAAAGACCATATGGCTTAGAAGTAAGTAATTCCATATCACTGGTTTGCTGGTAATAATGGGAATGAGTCTGGAGAATGAATGAATTTTAAATCATATCCATAAAGGAATAGATTGTACATCAGGATTTTTGTGCTGTACAATCACTGCAATTTTGAACTGTTAGTGTCTTACACAATGAGAAGCCTTAACTGGTTATTTCTTTCTCTTTCACAGAGCCAGTTTCCCCTAAACTTGGTGGGATCTGTACCAGGTCTTACAAGGGTGGAAGCTGAAAACTTTGAATGTGCTGGCCCAAAGTTCTGCCTTCATTCTCCTTTGTACAATCTTATTTAGGCCAATGTAGTTATCTGCAGGTCACAGAGGGCAGAATTTGGGCCAAAATTCCCAGTAAGTATCTTTTTTTTTTTTTTTAACACCAAAAATCAAAAATACAATAAATTTTATCAAGTTCACATACTGAAAGAGAAAACATATTCATTATCATTGTTTTTTTTTGTATTACAAAAGGGGCCTCAAGTGTTGCCTCAAGTAGGGGCCTCAAGTGAGACCAAGACCATAGTGAGCTAGGTGGTGTCATGCATTGGCACAGGCTTTCCCGTGTCCACTTATAATGTTTGCTGGCCTATATAAGGGGATAAGAGGCTATTACTGCACCCAGCTAACAGAGTTACTCTGTTCGTTTAAGTGATAGAGATCATGATTTCCCTGTTCAGGGTCCCAGGTTCAAACCCCAGGTTTGACCCAGGCAGTGTGTCATTGCACAGCTCTTGAACTCTGCTATGCAAAAGGTAAGCTGCTTCTAACAAGGCAAGTGCAGAGCACTCTGACCCAGTGTGTGTCATCTCCCTCTCTAATGGCCAGTCCACATGAGAGACTATGAGTCTACAACTTCTACCAGCTCTGGATGCTGGCACCAGTCATAGGGGGACATGCTTTTAGTGCTGAATATCCCCAGTTCAGGCCCTGCCAATTAGTCAAACAATGGGTCATAACACTTGAGCTCCAACAAAAGCCCTGTACATGAGTGCACCAGCCTTGAGCTCTCTGCTCTATGCCATACAAGTAATTGCTGTATCAAGAGTACTAAGTGGCTTGATATTGTAGAGAGGAGAACAGTGGACGAGATTACAGTGGACAAAAAGCTGGATATGAGTAGACAGTGTGCCCTTGTTGCCAAGAAGGCCAACGGCATATTGGTCTGTATTAGTAGGAGCATTGCCAGCAGATCGAGGGAAGTGATTATTCCCCTCTATTCGCCACTGGTGAGGCCACACCTGGAGTATTGCATCCAGTTTTGGGCCCCGCACTACAGAAGGGATGTGGACAAATTGGAGAGAGTCCAGCGGAGGGCAACGAAAATGATTAGGGGGCTGGGGCACATGACTTACGAGGAGAGGCTGAGGGAACTGGGGTTATTTAGTCTGCAGAAGAGAAGAATGAGGGGGGATTTGATAACAGCCTTCAACTACCTGAAGGGGGGTTCCAAAGAGGATGGAGCTAGGCTGTTCTCAGTGGTGGCAGATGACAGAACAAGAAGCAATAGTCTCAAGTTGCAGTGAGGGAGGTCTAGGTTGGATATTAGGAAACACTATTTCACTAGGAGGGTGGTGAAGCACTGGAATGGGTTACATAGGGAGGTGGTGGAATCTCCATCCTTAGAGGTTTTTAAGGCCCGGCTTGACAAAGCCCTAGCTGGGATGATTTAGTTGGGGTTGGTCCTGCTTTGAGCAGGGGATTGGACTAGATGACCTCCTGAGGTCTCTTCCAACCCTAATATTCTATGATTCTAACAGGAAAAAGGACACTCTGCTCTACTCAGTTTCTTGTATTAGATCCTCTGGAGGGAAGGCCTTGGCAGATTGGAAAGAATTTTACCAACACTTTCCCACATTACTAATTTTCATGATAGGTGTATCTGTCTCTGCAAGCACTCATAGTCCCCATATCACTGGTGCACTAAAGAGGGCATATGCCCTTCTGCGTTCGTACATGGACCGATTAAATATATCCCTGAACGGTCCTCTGATTTGTACATTGTTTGCCATCCAATGAACTTGTAAAGGAGTGGAACTGATTAGAAGCGCTCTGTGATGGTGCTAATTCAGAGATAAGCATCTTATTTCATTCTGCAGTTAGCATCCTTCATCTTGTAGGCACTAACCATGGTGGGACCCAATAACCAGTCAGATACTTGACTAAAGTGAAGGGGTATTTTACTAGGGCTGGCTGGAAAGGGGCTGCTTGCAGCTACCCTAGGTGCAGGCACTTAAGCAGTTACCTGGCCAGGAGGAAGGGGAGGTGCACTTGGGAGTGGGTTGATGGGAATCATAGTTTCCTGCTTAGCAGATCCACCACAGTATATTCTAATTCCAGATGTTAAGCATCCTTAAGATACAGCAAAACTTTTGCTTCTGGCTGGAGCTAATTATTTTATTCACATTGTACTTTCATAGTTATGCATACATATATTCCCCCCCACCATTTCCAAATAGAGGTCATAAATGTTTGTGGCTTATGGAGACAGAAGCAACAACGAGTCCTGTGGCACCTTATAGACTAACAGATGTATGGGAGCATAAGCTTTTGTGGGTGAATACCCACTTCGTCAGATGCATGGAGACAGAGTTATAATTAAGGCTAAGATTTTGTCATGGATATTTTTAGTAAAAGTCACAGAGAGGTCACGGGTAAAAATGAAAAATTCATGGAAGCCGTGACCTGTCCGTGACTTTTACTAAAAATATCCTGGACAAAATGGGAATCTGCAGATCCCCACACTGCCTGAAGGCTAGGAGCAGCCTGCAGCAGCTGGGGACTGAGGGTTACCCCTGCTGCCTGCAGCTCCAGAGATCCCCCACTCCCTGTGTCAGCCGTGAGCTCCAGGGTACCCCCACCACCCGCAGCTCCAGAGGCCCGCAGCGGCCGGGAGCTCAGGGGCTCCCCCGTCACCCCTGGCTGCTGCCTGTGAGCTCAGGGGTTCCTCCGCTGTCCCCAGGGCCAATCGGGGGGGGGGGCAGGAGGGCCATTTGGCCTGGGCCTCAAGCTCAAAGGGGACTTCAAATTTAGACACTGTGATGGGTTGAATCACAGAAACCCCCTTGGGGCTGCTAACTGATGTGCCAAGACTACTTATGCCCCTGCTTTCCTGCCCTGGCAGCTTAGGACTTCGTTGCCCTGCCTGGTTCGAGCCAGACTCGCTAGCCTGCTACAAACCCAGACCCAGGTCAGAACAACGTCCCCCAAAAGCTGCAGTCTTAACTGAAAGCAACTTACAGAAGTGTTCCTTTCTCCAACACTCAAATGCCCAACTCCCAATAGGATCCAAACCCTAAATAAATCAGTTTTATCCTGTATAAAGCTTATATAGGGTAAACTCATAAATTGTTCACCCTCTATAACACTGATAGAGAGATATGCACAGCTGTTTGCCCCCCTCCCCCCAGGTATTAATACATACTCTGAGTTAATTAATAAGTAAAAAGTGATTTTATTAAATACAGAAAGTAGGATTTAGGTGGTTCCAAGTAGTGACAGAGAGAAGAAAGTGAATTTACCAAGTGAAATAAAATAAAACACGCAAATCTAAGCCCAATACAGTAATACAACTGAGTACAGATAAAAACCTCACTAGTTCCAGTAAGCTTCCTTTTACAGACTAGTCTCTTGCTAGTCTGGGTCCAGCAATCACTTACACCTCCTGTAGTTATTGTCCTTTGTTCCAGTTTCTTTCAGGAATCCTTGGGAGTGGAGAGGCTATCCCTTTAGCCAGCTGAAGACAAAATGGAAGGGTCTCCCAGGGGTTTAAATAGACTTTCTCTTGTGGGTGGAGACGCCCTCCTCACTCCTATGCAAAGTCCAGCTCCAAGATGGAGTCTTGGAGTCACATGGGCAAGTCACATGTCCATGCATGACTCAGTTTTTACCAGCCAAGCCACATTCCTGGGAAGGCTCATATGTGGATTGGCATCTTCAAATTAATTGTTGGCTTAAGTGGTTTTTGACTGGGCACTTAATTTGCACTTTTCTCAAGAAGCTGACCAAATGCTCTACTAGGCTAGTTAAAATCAAGCCAGTACACAGCCAATATTCATAACTTCGCAGCCTCACCTCAGTCCCTGGAAAAATCATGGAGCAGGTCCTCAAGGAATCAATTCTGAAGCACTTAGAGGAGAGGAAAGTGATCCGGAATAGTCAGCATGGATTCACCAAGGGCAAGTCATGCCTGACTAACCTAATTGCCTTCTATGAGGGGATAACTGGGTCTGTGGATGAGGGGAAAACAGTGGATGTGTTATTCCTTGACTTTAGCAAAGCTTTTGATACGGTCTCCCACAGTATTCTTGCTGGCAAGTTGAAGTAGTATGGGCTGGATGAATGGACTATAAGGTGGATAGAAATCTGGCTAGATCGTTGAGCTCAATGGGTAGTGATCAATGGCTCCATGTCTAGTTGGCAGCTACTATCAAACGGAGTGCCCCAAGGGTCAGTCCTGGGGCCGGTTTTGTTCAATATCTTCATTAATGATCTGGAGGATGGCGTGGACTGCACTCTCAGCAAGTTTGCAGATGACATTAAACTGGGAGGAGTGGTAGATACGCTGGAGGGTAGGGATAGGATACAGAGAGACATAGATAAATTAGAGAATTGGGCCAAAAGAAACCTGATGAGGTTCAACAAGGACAAGTGCAGAGTCCTGCACTTAGGACGGAAGAATCCCATCACTGCTACAGACTAGGGACCGAATGGCTAGGCAGCAGTGCTGCAGAAAAGGACCTAGGGGTTACAGTGGATGAGAAACTGGATATGAGTTAACAGTGTGCCCTTGTTGCCAAGAAGGCAAACAGCATTTTGGGCTGTATAAGTGGGGCATTGCCAGCAGATCGAGGGATGTGATCATTCCCCTCTATTCGACATTGGTGAGGCCTCATCTGGAGTACTGTGTCCAGTTTTGGGCCCCACACTACAAGAAAGTTGTGGACAAATTGGAAAGAGTCCAGCGGAGGGCAACAAAAATGATTAGGGGGCTGGAGCACATGACTTATGAGGAGAGGCTGAAGGAACTGGGATTGTTTAGTCCAGTGGTCTCCAAAGTGGGGTGCGCGCAAGAGGATCCTTCAGGGTGCACAGCAGGAGGAGCACCACCAGACCAGCACTGCTTCGGCAGTTCGGGCGGCTTTTTGTTTTTTTTTTTGCTTGGGGCAGCAAAAATTGATTCTATGAGTCTAAGTTTTGGGATTCCTGGTCCCTAGATGCCTGAAAACAGGTTGGGGTGTAGTATTGCTAACAGAATGCAGATAGTAATATCTGTTAAAGTGTAGGTGTCTTGGCATTTAGCCATCAATGTCATGAGGCAGTGTGCCTCAGTTTCCCCTTCTACACAGCAGCATAGGCCGGTTATGCTTTTGCTGCTGTGCAAAGCTTCCAGTCTGTTTACAGGTATAGGCTAAAAAGTAACATGCTTGTGGGATTGTCTTGTCACCATCCCTAGCATGTACAACAGTTTCTTCCACCAATCAGGTATGTCCCACATCTTTAAAGGGTTTACCACTAGTATTAACTCCTTTGTTTTAACCCATAGATTAATTAGCAACAGACACAAGGTTAACAGCAAATCTATGGTGGACAGGCTTTGTTCACTCAATTTCGCTTGTTTAGTGTCTATTGCATTTTCCCATTTCTTTGTGCACCCTGGTAGGCCCTCTGATGCAGAATCTTCTGCCTCTTTGGGGAAGGCTTCTAATTCAAGCATGTGTTTGAGGCTTTGGCAAGGAAAAGGTGTCCTGCAATCATGCCTGCTCTTGGCCCCTCCCTCTGGAATTTCTCTGGGCTGGACCCCACTCCCTTGTGAAGTTTCACCCATGCAGAAATTTTTTCCCTCCTGCCTTGAAGAGGCAGTTTTATCTCTTACAAGCGTAGCAGGAACATTTTTCAATGTAGTGCTCTGGACCCCTTTGGACACCCCACTTTCTGTTCCCCAAAGGTTAGCTGGGGGGACAACCCCTTCCAGGAGATCTGACTCCTAGTTCTCCCTTAAACCCTGATCCACAGGAGAGGGGTCTGGCAGTTTAAATGCAGATTCTTCAGCCTCCTCCTGGGAAATCGTGGAATCGTGGAAGTCAATGAATGGCTACGCAGGTGGTGTCGGAGAGAAGGCTTTGGATTCTTCAACCATGGGATGGTGTTCCAAGAAGGAATGCTAGGCAGAGACGGGCTCCACCTAACAAAGAGAGGGAAGAGCATCTTCGCAAGCAGGCTGGATATGAGTCAACAGTGTGCTCTTGTTGCCAAGAAGGCTAACGGCATTTTGGGCTGTATAAGTAGGGGCATTGCCAGCAGA
>NW_020698458.1:0-12618 GCF_002925995.2 Terrapene triunguis
AAGTTCCCTGCGTTCTCCAGAACTACTCACAAGTCAGGGCAGATAACAGCAAACCGAAAACCCATAGAGACTCCATGATTTGTTAGGGCAGCGCTCAGTCAGATATCACCGTCTGGCAGTGTCTGAGCTGCGAGAACCAGGAGGTTTGTATTTAAACAGGAAGCCCCCGGGGCCAGCGATTTGCATGCGGGTTTCACGGGGAGGGGGGTTATAAGGGAAGGCAGGGAGCTGTCTGTGTGTCTGGAGCTCTCCCCCTGGGACATGACTACACCATACAGCAGAGCATTGCAGACATACATCCCTCCACTAGGCTCAGCCTGAATTAGCCCAGACTTTGTCCAGAAGCCAGAGGACAGAGTATAAAAGCCCCACAGGAGGCAGGATGGTCTAGTGGGTAAGGCCCTGGACTGAGACTCCAGAGACCTGGTGACCTTGGGCAGGTCACTGCTCTGTCCCTCAGTTTCCACATCTATAAAATTACCCCCTTTGTAAAGCACTTTGAGATCTACATTTTACCCTAACAAATCATGCAAAGTGCGCTATAAACGGTGTTATTGTGGTTATAGATCACATTGTCTGAATCAGCTGATCCATTCCTGTCCAGCCTTTTCTTTTCCTTTTTTCCTTTGTTTTTCTTTTTTCTTTTCTTTCCGGTCCTGCTGAGTGACGATATTTATTCTTTTACTAATAGAAAGAAGGGGATCTATTTAAACCTATCACTAGAATTATTTCCTGCATTCATTTTTCCTTAGGAGGCAATTCTGGTTTTCAAAGTCAATTTTGAGAGAGGAAGAGCCAGATTTCTAAGGTGCCTGTGAGCTGCCTTCAAAATCGCCAAGGTGCCCAACACCCTTTGATTTCAGTGGGGAAAAGGCGCCGGTTTGCGTTTTAAAAATCCCACTAGGCACCTAGATACCTTTACACATATAACCCTAAATTCATTGAGCACCTTCAGCTTCCTTTGGTTTCAGTGAGATTTATTGGATGACCAGCACTTCTACAAAGGTTATCAGTTCTCCATGTTGGATTTTCTAAAGAACCTGAGTAATTTAGGTCGAATTCCTTTGACTTTCAATGAGATTTACGCTCACAAATCACTGAGACATATTTACAAGGTACTTAGAAGCCTAAAGATGTTGATATATGTCCAGTGAGATTTACAAAAGTCCTTAGGTGAGTTAGGTACCTGAGTCCCACTGTAGTAAATGCTACTCAGTATCTATCTGCACCTGTACATACTTGGGGCCAGCCTTAAAGGTATTTTGGCACCCAGTGGGAATTTTTAAAATCATCGAAGTACCTAAATACTTTCAACTCTGGCCCTTAGTTGCTTTTGAAAATCCCACACCTCATTCATGTGTGTTTCGTTAGCAATAAGTGATGCAGCAGGCAGGCAGAGTTGTAGGGAACAGATATTTATTGAGCCAGTGCTATGTACTTGGCGGCCCATGTTTGTCTATTAGCAGCTTGAACAAGCTTGCAATTCTGAGCCTGTGGTGTGACACCAAATTAGGACCCACTTAGATCCTGACCCTCTTTTATCCTGTTCCACTCATCTTGTAATTCTTGGATATTTCAGTCAAAACTCATGAAACTATTTCTTCCTGAAGCACAATCATAGAAATTATTTGTGGGAAAACACACACACACACACACACACACACACACACACACACACACACTCCGACAGCATATTAAATTCAGATAATGATGTTACCATCGATAAATCTATCCAAAGTTGAAAATAAAATATAATGGTGTGACTGATCCTTCATCCATCCATCCATCTCCATCCATCCATCTATTCTTTCCTATCAAAAGCATGTACAGAAAGATCTCATTAATAGTCTGAAATCTATCTAGTCAGTTTTAATTAGCAAGAGAAGCCTAAAATACAGCAAGTCCCCTCTCTCTGTAACGTGGAGAAATATACCGCCATTCCTTAACATCCTGGTGACATGTTTTTTGAAATGGGATGCATCACGGTGGGGTGGTAATATCTATGAGCTAAGATGTGAAAAAAATATTTAATTTATTTGCTGCACAATAATAAGTGGTGGTGTCTTCAGTAGTCAGTGAATTCAACGCGAGATAATACTCATTTCTGGAAGTGTCTCTAAATATGAGTAATCGGTTTTGGAATGATGGGGAAGGTTGTGGACAGGGCCGGCTCCAGGGTTTTTGCCGCCCTAAGTGGCGGGGGGAAAACCAACCAACCAAAAAAAAATGCCGCGATCGGCGACAGCTCCACCGCATCGCGCCGCTTTCTTCTTCAGCGGCAATTCGATGGCAGGTCCTTCCCTCTGAGAGGGACCGAGGGACCCGCCGCCGAATTGCCACTGAAGAGCCCGACGTGCCGCCCCTTCCCCTTGGCCGCCCCAAGCACCTGCTTGCTCACCTGGTGCCTGGAGCCGGCCCTGCTGCTGACAGAGACACCAGAGACTTTACAGATGATACTGAGGGTCTCTCCAAGCTTCACCGCTCCCGGACCAGTCTGGACCAGCTGCGCCTGGGAGAGGACACCTGGGGAAAGGGAAACAAAGAGAAGATTGAATTAATCATGGAACGAATCTACGGATCGGTCCCTAATTTCCCTCCTTCCCCACAGACACTCGCGGAGAACAGGGAAAGGAAAAGCAACAGAGATTTCGTTCTTGTTTTCCTATGAGCGAAATCCCCCAGCAGGCAGAACCGGGCAGTTCTGTGTCTGGGGAGAGACTGGGGCTCCTAGAACCAGGGTTGGTATTTAAACAGGAGCCCCCGGGGCAGGGATTTGCATGCGGTTTCCCCAGGGTGGATATAGGAGACGGTGGGGGGAGGGTGCTCAGTACATGGCGATGTCCCCTTTGGATAGGGGACCCCTTTACACCCCAGAGGGACCATGCGCTCTGGTACATTGGTCTGGTGATTCCCTGAGGGCCCTAGGAGACAGGACAGGAGTTGCAGGGTGAGTTCCTAAATCACCCAGACACTCCCTGTTGTCGTTGGATAAATTAACCATGGGGCTCTGTCTGCACAGTTCCCACTTGTATTCGTGGGAGGTGTGCGCTCAAATACCCTAGGCGGTTGAGTCTGGGCCTCAGGTCCTCATCTGTAAAATGGGGTTAATGAGACTTCCCTGCCCCCCGTGCGGATTGTGAGGGTGAAAGCCAGGACTGGTTGGGAGTCACCCACACGCTCCGGTGACAAGGGGCAGAGAAGAAGAGGCAGGTAGGGAGCTGGGCATCCAGCTGCCAGTGAAATCCAGTGACATTCTGGCTCCTAAATGCCGCAGGCTTCTTGATAACCCCTCAGCCTCAATCCGTGGAGTCCATCCCCTGAGTGTTGTACACCGGGGTCGGGGGCAGGTGTGTGGCTAAGGTGGAATTTCCAAGGTTTTTCGCCTTCCTCCGCAGCATAGGGCAGGGGTCGCAAGCTGGAAGATTCTCTGCGACTTGAAGTCTTTAGATCACGATCTCAGGACTTCAACAGCAGAGTTAAGGGAAAGTGGGGGGGTCAGTTTTTGTGGCCTGCATCATGCGGGGGGGTCAGACTAGATGACCATATTGGTCCCTTCTGACCTTAAAGTCTATGAGTCTATGAGTCTATATGTCTGGGATTTTGTAACGGGGTTTCAGGGAATCGGGATCCCTAAACTCACTGGATTTGGGCTCCTGTTGAGTTGTTCACGTCATTTCAGAGGGGTTGTAAAGAGAATTTGGAAATAAATCCAACCGTTAGAAACAGGGGGATGCTCACACAAAACAGAGAAACCAGCGAAGGGGAATCAACAAGATTCAGCAAATGGAGCGGGGAATATGGTAAAGGGGGCTCGGTCTGGGAGGGTAAGAACCAGCTCTCTTTGTCTGAGTCTCTGTAGCTAAGAGGCCGCCTCGTGTAACCGGGAGCGGGAGGCAGGTTGGATTTGCCCAAGTAACACCAGCAAACAGCTCTCAGGGCGTGAGGGAGGGAAGCTGGGTTACAGGAAAGAGGCAGCTTCTGGCCTGTGATTGTGGTTGGTCAGGGACACACACTGGGGAGGGGGCAGAATTTGGCAGGAATATTAAACCTGTTCTCCTTCTGGACTTGAACCAGTGATAGGCCTTGGCTACACTGGTGCTGTACAGCGCTGCAACTTGCTGCGCTCAGGGGTGTGAAAAAACACCCCCCTGAGCGCAGCGAGTGCAGCGCTGTAAAGCGCCAGTGTAATCAGAGCCTGCAGCGTTGCACGCTCGCTCGCAGCACTGCATGCTACTCCCCTCGGAGAGGTGGAGTACATATAGTGCTGCGAGAGCTCTCTCGCAGCGCTGGCGGCGCGACTACACTCGCTGTGAAGTCCCGAGTGTAGCCAAGGCCATAGTCAGACCTCAGGGGTTAAGGAGCCGAATTAGCCATCAACGTTACCCGAAAGAGCCACAGTAGTGTGAATGACGGGAAATATTTAGTGTGTGTATGTGCATAAATATATATATAGCGGTAAAAGTGCCACAATAAATAAGTTAATAACTTAGTGCAAGTTGGGAACTGAATTGGTTAATAACACAGTAAAGGCACCCTGATTGGTTAGTAACTTGGATTGCTCCATAATTAAATCACACCCTGTTTTAATATCGGTGCTGGTCAGGGTCGAAGGAGACACATGCAGGGGTAGGCAACCTATGGCAAGTGTGCCAAAGGCGGCACGTGAGCTGATTTTCAGTGGCACTCGCACTACCCGGGTCCTGCTCACTGGTCCGGGGGGCTCTGCATTTTAATTTAATTTTAAATGAAACTTCTTAAACATTTTAAAAACCTTATTTACTTTACATACAATAGTTTAGTTCTATATTATAGACTTATAGACCTTCTAAAAACGTTAACATGTATAACTGGCACACGAAACCTTCAATCAGAGTGAATAAATGAAGACTCGGCACACCGCTTCTGAAAGGTTGCCAACCCCTGCATTAAGGAGCCACTTGCGGCTGGATCCCCACAGTCTGAGTGTCGCTAGTTTAACCCAATCTCTGTTGGAGACCAGGGCGAGACCCGATGTGGAGGGTGGATGCTCTCACATCCTCAGCTGCGGGGTTCTTACGTGAAGCAGTCCCGGCTAGTCATGCTCAGAGACAGGATATTGGGCTAAATGGACCTTGACTTGGTCCGGCCTG
This sequence comes from Terrapene triunguis, assembly GCF_002925995.2. Taxonomy (NCBI): domain Eukaryota; kingdom Metazoa; phylum Chordata; order Testudines; family Emydidae; genus Terrapene; species Terrapene triunguis. The sequence continues at coordinate 5,130 of NW_020698458.1, forward strand.
GGAATTCCCCAGCTCCTCAAGGGGAAATGCAGCGCTGGATTCTGTAGTAACCGGAAGGGCTCTGGGATTGCTGCCCCCACAGTGATGGGAACGAGAACTGTGGGTGCTTGTGTGATTGATCCCCCCTGGGGGAGTCGTGAGATGGGATCTCTGTGTGTCCGTGTTACCAGGAGCTGAGTGAGGAGACGAGGAATTTTCCCTCCCCAATTTCCACCTCCTAAACCCCCTTGTGACCAGTGTCTCACCCCGCTTCTAAAGGAGACGTGAATGTGACAAGGCCCCGAGTGACTCTAGACAATCCGCTTCCCCTTTTTGTACCAGCCCCGCTTTGCTCTGTGTCCCTGTGTGTCTCTGGCACAGTAATACGTGGCGGTGTCTGCAGCCGCGAGGGAGGCCAGGTGCAGGGAGAACTGGTTCTTGGAGGTGTCCGAAGAGATGGTGGTCCGGCTTTGGAGAGACGCGGCAAACCACTTTCTCCCGTCGTGTGGGTATATACGTGCTACCCACTCCAGCCCTTTCCCGGGGGGCTGCCGGACCCAGTTCCAGGCGTAGCTGCTGCTAGTGATAGAGACCCCGGAGACAGCGCAGGTCAGTGTGAGGGTCTGTCCAGGCTTCACGACGCCCAGGCCGGACTCAACCAGCTGCACCTGAGAGAGGACACCTGGGAAGAGGGAAACAGGTTATGGAAGTAATTAGTCAGGCAATGAATCTGTGGCACTGTCCCTAATTTCCCCGCTCTCTAAAACACACTCACAGGTAGGGGCCGATAACAGGGTAAGGAAAAGCCACAGAGATTTCATTCTAGTTTTCATAAAAGAAGGGAAACGCCTCAGCGAACAGGACCGGGCAGTTCTGTGTCTGGGGAGAAGCTGAGACTCCCCGACTCAGGGGGTTGTATTTAAATAGGAAGGTCCCGGGGCAGGGATTTGCATGTGGGTTCCCCAGCGGGTATAAAGGGAGGGACACCGCTAGGCAGGGAACGCTGTCTGTGGGAAGCAGAGTCACGCATCCCCTCACGTCTTAGCGTGTGATTCAAAGTCAATTCACGTTCATTGGAGCCCTTCAAAGGGAAGCAAGGGACTGTGGATCGGGTCCCTACACTGGGGGCCGGGGGAGGTGTTGAATCCAGCCGCGCCTGCTGCCGAATGCCCTGGGCAGAGCTGTACAATAGAAACAAGAGAGAGGAGATGTCCAGAGACGTGCGACTCTCCCGGGAGTGTCGGATGGGGAAGGAGCCGCAGCTGCGGGGAGCCAGCGGCTGGTTCCAGGCACCACAGTGTGAGGAACCGCTTCAGGGAAAGGGGAGAGAGCTGGGCACGGAGGGACGGTGCGGGTTGTGGGCTCTGTCAGAGTAAAGCCCGTGACGGCAGTAACCCAGCGACAGTCTAGAGCACACGCTCGGGGGAAACGCATCACCCTAGTGCCTGGTGCTTTTCCTGTAGCAGAGACACCTGTGAGGTGTGTGTGTGTGTGTGTGTGTGTGAGAGAGAGAGAGAGAGAGAGAGAGAGAGACGGCTGGGCCCTGCTGGAGGGAGTGAAACTTGCTCTGTGCATAGGGGTAGGTCAGTGTTGAAGCCCAGACAGTCCCTTACACTGACCTGTAAGCTATGCCTGGTTCAATTGGGTAACCGGTGACTCCAAGCTATGCCTGGTACGATTCGGTTTGGGACACTGATGAGAAAAGCAGGGAATGGATCAGGGACAACCAATATTCTGGGGTCACAAACTCGTCTCTTTCTCTCAAACACCGTGGTGTGCAAGGAGAAGGCGGACAAAATGCCTGCTCATGGCCCTAGGAGAAAGGGAACAAGCTAGACTGCTGTACAGTAACTTCATCCAAACTAGGCGTTGCACTGTTATAACTACATCTGTGAAAACATTACAGTCCTAACTTAAGTAGTTATACGGGTACAAAGCTGTGTGCAGATGAGATCTGAGTGCTCTAGGGAGTCGTGACTGATTTAGAAACAAAGTTGCACCAGTTTGACTTAGGCCTTTGTGACGAAGTGGGAATGTTCTTGATGTGTTATTTGAATGCTGAGTGGGGAGTATTAACCTGGGAAGGTTGCAGGGGAGTTTTGCTGGGACTGCCTGCATTGGGGAAGGGAGCATACCTGAGCATGTAACATGAGAACCCAAGAGGGGGTGGGGGGGTTGGAGGCCAGGTAACACCTCTGCCTGGTGTGTATATATATGTCCTCAATGTTTCACTCTATATGCATCCGAAGAAGTGGGTTGTAGCCCACAAAAGCTTATGCTCTAATAAATTTGTTAGTCTCTAAGGTGCCACAAGTACTCCTGTTCTTTTTGAGGATACAGACTAACACGGCTGCTACTCTGAAACCTCTGCCTGGGAAACTGGACAAAGGACACAAAGGCTGGGGGAGGAGCCTGGGAAAAAGGCCAGAAAGGAGAGGGCTGAAGGGAGTTTCAGTTTGGAGCTGGCTGGGAAATAAAGAGGGGCGCCCCGACCAACAGGGCTGTGGCCTCCCTGGGGCCCCCAGATAGACCTAACTAAAGGGGGTTCTGTTGTCTGTATCGGTAAGATCTGTTTTGGACTGTGTTCTTGTCTCGAAATAAACCTTCTGTTTTACTGGCTGGCTGAGAATCATGGTGAATCGCAGGAAGCCGGGGGTGCAGGGCCTGGTCTTCCCCACACTCCGTGACAACTGGTGGCAGGGGTGGGATCTACTGCACTGAGGGACCCGCCGCCGAATGGCCACCGAAGAACCGGACCTGCTGCCCCTTTCTGTTGGCCGCCCCAAGCACCTGCTTGCTGCGCTGGTGCCTGGAGCCGGCCCTGGTGATGATCTCTCAGATCAGCTCAGAGGCAGAAAAGTGAAGAAGTGTATCCTGGGTAACTTGGAAATAACCTTACATAGAGTTAGGGCCTGCGTCTACTCCCAGTGAAATCAGTGATGAAACTGCCAGGGTCCAGTCCTGCCCCAATGACAGGGATGGATATCTGAAATAATCCCACAGATATCAGTGATGTGATGCTGGATTTGAACCAGTGTAAATGGGAGCAGAATCTGGTTTTCATTGACTGAGCTAACAGCAGGATTGGACTAGACGGAGAACGGGTCTGATTCCAGTCGAGCTGGGTGGGAAATGGGCTGTTTCCCCTCGAAAACTTTTACTTGTCTTTTAAAAAAAAGAAAGCAAGAAAGAAATCTTGAAAAGTAAAAATTTACAATCATCACCAAAAAACAAAATATCTTTCAACCAAATGCCCCAAAGTGATATTTTCTGGAAAAACTGTAGCTACATTTCTAATTTTCTGTTGCAGAAAAGCTCTGACAGGAATTTTTTACCTTCCATTTCAGTTGCTGATATGCCCTAATTACCATAGTGTCTGAGCCCCTCACAATCTTCAGTGTGTTTGTGCTCATAATTCTCCTGTGAAGTAGGGAAGTGTCATTATCCCCATTACACAGATTGGAAATTGAGGCAGAGAAAGCCAGATTCTCAGAGGCATTTAGGTTCCTAAACATCCAGATAGGAAGGTATTGGGATTTTCAAAAGTACCCAGGTGTCAACAACTCATTGAAATCGATGGGAGTTAGGCAAATACCTACACCACAAGCACCTAAATATTGTAAAAATAGGTGGCCTTTCCTGAGCTAAACTGCTAAGGTACTTAGGCATCCAGAGGGATTTTCACATCTGCAACTTTAGGTGCCCAACTTTGGGAATCTGGCCTAGAGAGACTTGTGCAAGGTGAGTCTTGTGCTTAGGGAGGCTGTGGAATCTCCATCACTGGGGATTTTTAAGAGCGGGTTAGACAAACACTGTCAGGGATGGTCCAGAAGATAAAACTTAGTCCTTCCATGAGTGCTGGGAACTGGACTAATGACCTCTTGAGGCCCCTTCCAGTCTTACTATTCTATGATTCTAAGTCTTTGGGGGAGAGACAGTCACAGAGACTAATGAATGGCCAGATTCTTAAAGGTATTTCAACGGGAATTATTTGGCGCCCGAATACCTTAAAAAATCTGTCTAAGTGATTTGCCTCAGGTCTTGCAGAGCAATAAACAGGGCAGATGCGCCTCTGGCCAGCTCCTGATCCCCGAATCACACTTCCTCCCGGACAATGAAGATTCAAGGTAATTAGGAAACAGCAAGTGGACATTTTTCCGGATTGGAAACGAGCTGTCAGCGCAAAGGGGGAAGATCTCAGGCGCCTTGGGAGCGGGCAGGGAGGTTGTAACAGGGAAGAGACGTAGCCGCCTCATTCGGGTGGACTCCCCCCTCCTGGGATCTTGTCCCGGCGCGTATCACTGTGGGTCCCACCTGGTGCAGTAATAGGTGGCGGTGTCCGCAGCGGTCAGGGAGTGGAGCTGCAGGTAATACTCATTCTTGGCATCATCTTTGGCGATGTTCGCTCGGGTTTGCAGGTCGGGGGCGTAGTTCGCGCTCCCGGAGAAATGGATGCGCCCTACCCATTGCAGCCCTCGGCCGGGGAGTTCGCGCACCCAGTTCCACCAGGCGCGGGTAGCGATGGAGTCCCCCGACACGGTACAAGTCACTGTGAGGGACTCTCCGGGCGTCACCACTCCCGGGGCGGACGGGACCAGCTGGATCTGTGAGCGGACACCTGGGCAAAGGAGAGAAAAGGAGAAGTGACGCTCCACGCTGCACTGCGGGCAGGGAGGAGAGCGGGGGCTGCGTGTCCCCGAGATACTCACAGAAGGGAGCCGCCAAGAGGCAGAAAAAACCCCCCAGCAGCAGCGCCATTTCTCCGAGGTGTGGCAGGAAGGGGATACCCCGCAGCAGGAAGAAACGGGCCAGCGCGGCGCGGTGCCTGAGGCTCGCAGGATCTGGGGTTGGTGTTTAAGCAGGGCAGGGATTTGCATGTGGGTTTCGCCCAGCGGGGATGGGAGGTTAAAGGGCTTGGCGGGGGGCTCTGATTTAGCCGGAATCTTCTCTTTCCACGGGCCTGCGCCTCACACCGGGGCGAGACACAGAACTGCTTTATTTGTGGGACGCTGGGCCGGCTCTTCAAGTGACACCGAACACTTCTAAATATATTCAATACAGTGCCCCGGAGCTGGGTGTGGAATAGGACCTGGGTCTCGGCATAGGTGCGATGGTTTGTGTGTTGCGGACCCCTGCTGGGTGCAACGTGTATGACTGTATTGCTGGGTGTCCTGCCGCCTGTTATTGGAATTAAGGAGAATTGTCTCCATTTTAGGGATGGGGAAACTAAGGCACAGAGCGGTGAAGTGACTTCCCGTGGTCACCCAGCAACAGAGTCGGGATCAGAACCCGCTTCTCCTAAATTTTAATCCACGAGGGGCACCTGCCTCCTTGTAGGACTGTGTCATAGCGCGTGGGTGCAAATCCGTGTGTGTGTCACCGCTGCTCTCTGCTAGATGGAATGAGTCCCACCCGAGGAGAAATGCCAGGGTGTGTTTGTGAGGCCTCCTGGCTCCTGCTAGGTAGAGAAAAGACCAACTCGTCGTGTATGGGGGTGTCCCTCCCTGCTCGTCCGTATGGGAGGGAAGGAATCCGGATCAGCCTTTGGGTGTTTCTGTCGTTGCTACCTCTTACTGGGAGTAAAAATCCGTGTGTGTGTGTGTGTGTGCGCGCGCTACCCCCTTGTGTGTATGTGTGTGTGTGTGTGCACATTTGTGTGTTTCACTGCTGCCTCCTGCTGAAGGAGATGGGACCCCCCCCCCCCTCTCTGTTTGCTACTCTTTTGCTGAGAGTGCGTGACTCCTGCTGGCTCGCTTGCTTCCTCTGGGTCTATGTGTCTGTGCTCCCGCCTGCTGGAGAGGATGAGAAGTCTTCAGGGTGGGAGTGTAGATACAGGTGTGTTTTTCATTACTGCTCCCACCGAAACAGTGTAAGGGTATGTCTACACTACAGGATTAATCCGAATTTAGATAATTCGAATTTGGGAAACAGGTTGTATAAATTCGATTGTGCGCGGCCACACTAAGCACATTAATTCGGTTTTTAACCACATTAATTCGGTGGTGTGCGGCCACACTACCCCATTACTTTAACCACAGTAATTCGGTGGTGTGCGGCCACACTAACCCTAATTCGAATTAACAAAATCGATTTAGGCGCTACTCCGCTCGTCGAGGTGGAGTACAGAAATCGATTTTAAGTGCCCTTTAATTCGAATTAACTGGCTCTGTAGTGTGGACGGGTGAAGGGTTAATTCGGATTAACGCAGCTAAATCCGAATTAAAGTCGTAGTGTAGACCAGGCCTAAGACCCGTGCAGTGTGTGTTGTGTTGCAGGGGACTTGGTACACGAGGTATTTTCCAACTTCCCCTCCTGAAAACCCCTCCTGCCACTGAGTCCCTCTCCCTCAGCTCCTAACGCCCGGTGCTAAAGGGGGGTTTGCAAACTGGTTTCCCTTCTAGCTCCTATCCCCGCTTTGCTCTGGCTCACTGCCTGGGTCTGGAGCAGCAACACACGGCGGTTCCTGCAGCTGTCATGTCACTCAGCTGTGGACAGAACTCGTCTTCAGGGGCATTCCCAGAGATGTTGAGTCGGTTTTGGAAGGATGAGCAGTAGGAATGTAGGGGTCCCAGCCCCTGTAACCCTCCCTCTGGGGACTGGCGGATCCAGTCCCTCTCCACAGGATAACCACCGATACAAGTCAGTTCGAGGGTCTCTCCTGGTGTCACCAGCTCCCAGTCGGAATGGACCAGATGGATTTGGGAATGGCGATATTGAAGGACGAGGAGGGGTCAAAGAAATCAATAAGTGACACCACACCGCTGTGGGAGAATGGCTTGGAACTTTCATAAGAACGGCCAGACTGAGTCAGACCAAAGGTCCATCTAGCCCAGTATCCTGTCTTCTGACAGTGGCCAGTGCCAGGTGCCCCAGAGGGAATGAACAGAACAGGGAATCACCGAGTGATCCACCCCCTGTCGCCCATTCCCAGCTTCTGGCAAACAGAGGGTAGTGACACTGTCCCATTTCACCCAACTGCCTTTGAAATCTCCTGCCCAAATCAATACAGGAGCTGGAAATTCTCCACAGGATGGAGCAGCCGAGAGGGACAAGAAAAGCCCGGTTTCATGAGGGGAGCTGGCGAAGGAGGAGAATGTCTGAGGTGGAAAGGCCCGTTCTGTCTCCGGGCAGAGACCGAGGCTCCGAGAATCGGGGTTTGTATGTAAAGAGGAACCACCTGGGCAGGGATTTGCGTGCGGGTTTCACACACGGGGATGGGCGATAGAAGGGGGCTGGCATCAGGAGCTCTGGCTAGATAACTATCCCCTTCCCCCGCCCCCATCCCTTGGAGTCTCCTTGTAAAAGCACAAAGGAGAGACAGGTTTCAGAGTAGCAGCCGTGTTAGTCTGTATCCGCAAAAAGAACAGGAGTACTTGTGGCACCTTAGAGACTAACAAACTTATTAGAGCATAAGCTTTCGTGGGCTACAACCCACTTCTTCGGATGCATATGCAGTGGACGCCCGGGAAGAGGGAAAATGATTACGGGCCTTATTATTCCTACCCAAGTT
>NW_020698459.1:0-16740 GCF_002925995.2 Terrapene triunguis
AGGACAGTCTTCTCTTCTCCTCTGCTGGGACCTCCAGTGACATGTAGCACTTGGCATCCATCTCTAAAGCCGTCTTTTATGAGAATGTAATGCGGGTGCAAATTCAACTGGATCTGCTCCTGGACATCAACTTTACACCCACTTTGCAATGCTGGAGATGAGCTGACAAGATCTAGGGCAATGGGGCAGAAATAGTTCAGCTTCATATTGAGATTTTGGATTTCATTGCTTCAATAAAACTCAGTGAAATTAATCTTCTCATTCTTTTCCCTCATGTGTTTATCAGCTGGTCAGCAGCAATGTCCACTGCTTGGTCAAATGACATGACCTAAAGTTGATTTCACAACACACCTGACTGAGTCCGTTCTGCCCATATAGACAAATTACACTATGCCAACGTCATCTGCAGGAGCCAGGAATCTCATGTGTGATATGAAGAGATTCATGCCCAGACCATTCATTCCATACCAGAATCTCAAGTTTCATGATTTTATATACCTCTATCATATCCCCCCTTAGTCTCCTCTTTTCCAAGCTGAAAAGTCCTAGCCTCTTTAATCTCTACTCATATGGGACCCATTCCAAACCCCTAATCATTTTAGTTGCCCTTCTCTGAACCTTTTCTAATGCCAGTATATCTTTTTTGAGAGGAGGAGACCACATCTGTACGCAGTATTCGAGATGTGGCCGTACCATGGATTTATATAATGGCAATAAGATATTCTCTGTCTTATTCTCTATCCTTTTTTTAATGATTCCTATCATCCTGTTTGCTTTTTTGACTGCCGCTGCACACTGCATGGACGTCTTCAGAGAACTCTTGGGTGAATGCCATCTGGTCTCGGTGACTTGTTACTGTTAAGTTTATCAATTAATTCCAAAATCTCCTCTAGTGCCACTTCAATCTGTGACAATTTCTCAGAAATACAACCTAGAAGGTGGGTGCATAAGTGATTGGAAAAACGTTCCCAGAGAGTAGTCAAGCTGGAAGGGCATATCAAATTGGATCACACAGGGATCAATTTTGGGTCCTATTCTGTTCAACAGCTTCATCAATGATTTAGATAATGGCATTGAGAATACACTTATAAAGTGTGCGGACGATACCAAGCTGGGATGGGTTGCAAGTGCTTTGGAGGATCGGATTAAAATTCAAATTTAGCTGGACAAACTGGAGAAATGGGCTGAAGTATAAAAAAAAAAAAGGATGAAATTCAATAATGACAAAGCAAAGTACTCCACTTAGGAAGGAACAATCAATTGCACACACACAAAATGGGAAATGACTGCCTAGGAAGGAGTGCTGAAGAAAGTTATCAGGGTGTCATAGTGGATCAGAAGCTAAATATGAGTCAACAGTATAACACTGTTGCAAGTAAAGCAAACATTATTCTGGGATGTATGAGCAGGAGTGTTGTAAGCAAGACACAAGAAGTAATCCTTCCGTTCTACTTCGCACTGATTAGGCCCCAACTGGAGTATTGTGTCCAGTTCTGGGAGCCATATTTCAAGGAAAAGGTGGACAAATTGGAGAAAGTCCAGAAAAGAGCAACAAAAATGATTAAAGGTCTAAAATATATGACCTATAAGGGAAGATTGAAAAAAACTGGGTTTATTTAGTGTGAAGAGAAGACTATGGGTGGACATGACTACGTTTCTCAAGTACATAAAAGGTTGTTACAAGGAGGAGGGAGAAAAATTGTTCTCTTTAACGTGAGGATAGGACAAGAAGCAATGGGCTTTAATTGCAGCAAGGGCAGTTTAGGTAGGACATTAGGAAAAACTTCCTAACTAAATTGCCTAGGGATGTTGTGGAATCTTTGTCACTGGAGATTTTCAAGAGCAGGTTAGACAAATATATGTCAGGGATGGTCCAGATAATACATAGTCCTGTCTTGGTTGCAAGGTACTGAACTAGAAGTCCTTTTGAGGTGCCTTCTAATCCTGCGATGCAATGACTCTATGATTCTTGTGAAAAAAGACCATGGATGTGTAACGCCGACAGACCCCAGTCATCGGTGAGTAGAATCGAACGTGGGACCTCTGGAGCTTAGTGCATGAGCCTCTACTGCAAGAACTAGAAGCCATATGGCTCTGAGCTAAGCTTGTAGATCAGACTCATTAATCTTTCTTTCTAAGTGGTCTCGGTGCCACTAGATGGGACAGAACACCACACCCAAAAGGTGTGTGGGTTACAGATGTACTATGGCTGGATATTGCAGGAACTACAGATAAAAAGATTACATTTCCCACTACGTTTTTCTTGAACATTTTTTTGGCTCTCCGTTGCAAGAAGATGAATATATTACACTAATCAAATTTTTTATTTGACTACATAAAAGGAAAGATTTAGCCACACTTTTCGGTATCTTTAGGGACATGATACAATGCTCAGGTGGTGAGGGCAGTGTGGGGCAGCTCTGTACCTTGGGGGAACGCCCAGCACCCCCATGTTCATCCTTGTAAAATGATTGTGTGATATCCAATGCAAAGTTCGTCATGTTGGGTGTCTTCGGAAAGCTCATGATGTACTGAGCATTGCTGTTATAGCGATGTTATAGTAATGTTATAGGTTCTAATTTCATGTATGTAGTTATGAGGCTGAACATGTGTCCTCAAGGCTTAAAATAAACCCAGGCAAAAGTTCTCCAAGAACAGAGAGGCAGTTCACACCTCATCAGGGCAGGTATGGGACAAACCCAGCCCAGCCTCACAGGAACAAAGGACACTGGCCTAGGCTGCAACAAAAGGATCTGTTGGACTCTCGAGGGAGTCACCTCCCTCCCCTTGGTCAGTTTGGGTCTGCGATGAGGTAATGCTCACCTGACCGGGGAGGGGGGGAGGGCAAAGCCAAGAGGGAAGAAAGAACATGCTAAAAGGGAGAGACGTTTGCCAGGCTCTCTCTCTCTTCCACCTACATCTACAGACACCACGCCAAGCGACTGAAGCACCGATCAAAGGGGAGAGCCTGGCTGAAGAGCAACCAGCCAGCCTGTGGTGAGAAGCATCTCAGTTTGTAAGGGCACTGAAAGTGTTAAGATCAGCTTAGAATGCGTTTTGCTTTTATTTCATTTGACCAAATCTGACTTGTTATGCTTTGACTTATAATCACTTAAAATAGTTCTTTATAGTTAATAAATCTGTTTGTTTATTCTACCTGAAGCAGTGTGGTTGGTTTGAAGTGTGCCAGAAACTCCCCTTGGGATAACAAGCCTGGTACATACCAATTTCTTTGTAAAATTGATGAACTCATATAAGCTTGCAGCGTCCCCCGGGCATAACTGGACACTGTAAGACGGAGGTTCCTAGGGTTGTGTCTGGGACCGGAGATATTGGCTAGTGTCATTCGGTTGCAAGTAGCTGGGAGCAGCTTACATGCCAGAGGCTGTGCGTGAACAGCCCAGGAGTGGGGTTCTCACAGCAGAGCAGGGTAAGGCTGGTCCCCAGAGTCAAGGATTGGAGTGACCTAGCAGATCACTGGTCCAGATAACACCAGTGGGGAACGTCACAGGGAAATTTAGCTGTCTGGCCATGGGCTTTGTGTAAGAGCAATACAGCTCTAATCTTCTATATCAGACCATACCTATGAACCCCTCCTTGGAAAGGAAGAACATAGAATCATAGAAGATTAGGGTTGGAAGAGACCTCAGTAGGTCATCTAGTCCAACCCCCTGCTCAAAGCAGGACCAACACCAACTAAATCATCCCAGCCAGGGCTTTGTCAAGCTGGGCCTTAAAAATCTCTAAGAATGGAGATTCCACCACATCCCTAGGTAACCCATTCCAGTGCTTCACCACCCTCCTAGTGAAATAGTGTTTCCTAAGATCCAGCCTAGACCTCCCCCACTGCAACTTGAGACCATTGCTCCTTGTTCTGTCATCTGCCACCACTGAGAACAGCCGAGCTCCATCCTCTTTGGAACCCCCCTTCAGGTAGTTGAAGGCTGCTATCAAATCCCCCCTCACTCTTCTCTTCTGCAGACTAAACAAGCCCAGTTCCCTCAGCCTCTCCTCGTAAGTCATGTGCCCCAGACCCCTGATCATTTTCGTTGCCCTTCGCTGGACTCTCTCCAATCTGTCCACATACTTTCTGTAGTGGGGGCCCAAAACTGGCCCCACATCACTACCCGATGTGGCCTCACCAGTGCCGAATAGAGGGGAATGATCACTTCCCTCGATCTGCTGGCAATGCTCCTACTAATGCAGCCCAATATGCCATTAGCCTTCTTGGCAACAAGGACACACTGCTGACTCATATCCAGCTTCTCACCCACTGTAATCCCCCAGGTCCTTTTCTGCAGAACTGCTGCTTAGCCAGTCAGTCCCCAGCCTGTAGCGGTGCATGGGATTCTTCCGTCCTAAGTGCAGGACTCTGCACTTGTCCTTGTTGAACCTCATCAGATTTCTTCTGGCCCAATCTTCCAATTTGTATAGGTCACGCTGGACTCTATCCCTACCCTCCAGCGTATCTACCTCTCCCCCCAGCTTAGTGTCATCCGCGAACTTGCTGAGGGTGCAATCTATCCCATCATCCAGATCATTAATAAAGATGTTGAACAAAACAGGCCCCAGGACCAACCCCTGGGGCACTCTGCTTGATACCGGCTGCCAACTAGACATCGAGCCGTTGATCACTACCCGTTGAGCCTGATGATCTAGCCAGCTTTCTATCCACCTTATAGTCCATTCATCCAATCCATACTTTTTTAACTTGCTGGCAAGAATACTGTGGGAGACCGTATCAAAAGCTTTGCTAAAGTCAAGATATATCACATCCACTGCTTTCCCCATATCCACAGAGCCAGTTATGTCATCATAGAAGGCAATCAGGTTGGTCAGGCATGACTTGCCCTTGGTGAATCCATATTGACTGTTCCTGATCACCTTCCTCTCTTCCAAGTGCTTCAAAATGGTTTCCTTGAGGACCTACTCCATGATTTTTCCAGGGACTGAGGTGAGGCTAACCGGTCTCTAGTTCCCTGGGTTTTCCTTCTTCCCTTTTTTAAATATGGGCACTATATTTGCCCTATTCCAATCATCTGGGACCTCCTCCGATTGCCACGAGTTTTCAAAGATAATGGCCAATGCCTCTGCAAGCACATCAGCGAATCCCCTCAGCACCCTCAGATGCATTACATCTGGACCCATGGACTTGAGCATGTCCAGCTTTTCTAAATAGTCCTTAACCTGTTCTTTCACCACTGAGGGCTGCTCACCTCCTCCCCAGACTGTGTTGCCCAGGACAGCAGCGTGGGAGATGACCTTGTCTGTGAAGACTGAGGCAAAAAAAGCGTTGAGTACTTCAGCTTTTTCCACATCACCTGTCACTAGGTTGCCTCCCCCATTCATTAAGGGTCCCACACTTTCCCTGACCTTTTTCTTGTTGCTAACATACCTGTAGAAACCCTTCTTGTTACCCTTCACATCCCTTGCTAGATGCAACTTCAGTTGTGTTTTGGCCTTCCTGATTACACCCCTGCATGCTCGAGCAATAATTTTATACTCCTCCCTAGTCATCTGACCAAGTTTCCATAGGCATTGCTACAGAAGATCAGACCTCTCTCCCACAGCGGTCAATACCAGATGCTTCACAGAGAAGGGCAAGAAACCCAGCAGAACACAGGTATTTAATACCTGTCTGTAGAGGAACTTTTTCACTATCCCCCGTCAATCAGATCGATCTCCATGACTGAACGATACCAGGGGAGGCAGGTTTATATAATTTTTGGTGGTGTCCAGAACGGGTCCAAGTCCCGACCCCCCCTCCCTTCCCCACACATACACACCTGCCTTGTAAGCCAATATGTATTTTTTAAAATAATGTAAAAATGGACTGGACCCTAAGTGTTTAACAGTTTCCCTATATTGCACCATGGGGGGGGGGCGAGGAGGGCTCGGGCTCTGGGGTGGGGCTGGGGATGAGGGGTTTGGGGTGTGGGAGGGGCTCAGGGATAGGGCAGAGGGTTGGGGTGTGGGGGTGAGGGCTGCGGGGTAGGGCTGGGGATGAGGGGTTCACGGTGCAGGAGAGGGCTCAGGATGGGGCAGAGGGTTGCAGTGCAGAGGTGAGGGCTGCAGGGTAGGCTCGAGGATGAGGGGTTCACGGTGCAGGAGGGGGCTCAGGGTGGGGCAGAGGGTTGGGATGCGAGGGGGGTGAGGGCTCTGGCTGCAGGTGCGGGCTCTGGGGTGGGGCGGGGCTGGGGATGAGCAGTTTGGGGTGCAGGCAGGCTGCCCCAGGGATGGGGCCAGAGAGGAGGAGTCCATAGTCCCCCCATCCTTCCCCCCGCCGGCAGCAGCGAACTCCAGGGGAGGGGGACCCCCTCTCCCCCCCAGCAGCACCCTCACCCGGCACCTTCACTGCATGTGCTACTAGGGGCCGGGTCCCTCTCAGGTCCAGGAAGCCTCCCCTGTGGTGGGTGCCAGTGGGGGAGGGGGCTGCCATCACATGGGACCTCCTGCCCTGCTGCAGCCTGCTGCCCCTCACCGTAGCCTCACGGGGTATGGGGCTGCCCCTTACCCATCGTGCAGCAGAAGTGGTGGCTGCGGGTGGGGGGAGGCACACATCACATGATCAGACACTCACCCAAGCCCCAGCAGCTGCTCAGGTGAGGTCCAGACTCCATTTCCTGGCAGTCCCCTTGGTGTCGCCTCCTGGTGGGTGCCGGGGAAGGGGACGGCTGCCTCGTGTGTGCGCCTCCTCCCCTCCTCAGGTGCAGCAGCCGCCTCAGCCTGCCGCCAGTGCCGTTCTTGTGCTTTAGGCAGCAGTGACTGGCAGCGGTGGCAAGAGAGCGCAGGGTGGAGCGGCATGGCAGCCGCCCGCTGGAGGCAGGGACGCTCCGGGGCCAGCCGGAGGCACACGGTGGCAGCAGGCAGGGGCCGGGGGACACTCCGGGGGAGGCGTGCGGGGGCAGCGGGCAGGGCCATGGGAGAAACCTGGTTCCGAACATTGGTGGAGCCGGGCCTCTGGGCCCTGAATATTCCTGGAGCCTGGACACCACAGGCACATACAACTCGCCACCCCTGAACGATACCACGACGCACAAGAGTTTATATCCTTGCCAGATTTGAAGAAATGCAGTAAATCCATTTGCTCTAGAGTACTGCAAGCACCATTCTATGCGCATCACCAAGAGGCACGTCTCAACTCATCCCTCTCCTGTGATATACAATAAAGCATTTCAAGCTGCAGCATGAAAGACCTGAACTGCTGAGGAATAAACCTTTTGCCATTAAGGAATGGGACTTTCACCACCACATCACAAGCTTCATTGAGAACAAATGCCCAAATAGATCCACTGTTCCCCTCTAAAATATCTACTTAATTCATTTTTAAATGGGAAGGCCTTCAAACTCTGATCCTTGAAACTCCATTCCAATGAGACCATTTCATGCAAGACTCCTGACATAAGAGAATGGGACATGGGCTAAATCAGTCACTATTCTAGTGATCTCACTTCCGCACTCAGCTACACCTACCTCTTTCCAAAGGAGCCACTGATTTTAGATGCATGACAGGACAGGCTGCAGGCCCATTTTTCTGAAGTGTGGAGAACCCAAAACTCCCATTGTAGTTAACAGGAGCTGTTCGTACTCAACATTTTCTGGTAACAGGCCACAAGCTTTCCTGAATTGTGCACCAACACTGGAGGTATCCAAACCTGGAGGACATTTTTGGCCAAGTGATATGGAAACCTTTGGTGATATTAAAAGATAACGATTGGCAGAGCAATTAAACCAGAAGACCAACGGTGTGAAGTAGTATATATTTAAATTTTAAAGAAAGGAGCAATTGAAAATTGTCAGACTAAAGAATAAAGAAAGAAAGCAGAGTACCAAGACTATATTCCCATGGTTTCATGAAGGTCTGCATCCTCTCAAAAGCTCCAAAGTGGTGTATTTCTCACACAGATTCTTCATTTTAGCTATAGCGTTTGACACTCAAGTCTGTTTGCCATCATTTTTAATTACTTGTTTCAACCTGGTCAGTCTCAGCTAAAACAAAACACAGTAAAAGCAGAAGTTCAAAAAGCTTCTCCGTTCTGTATCTGCTGTTAGAACGTTAAAAGGAAGAAAGAGATGGTCCATAATTCATGGATTGGATATAACCTAGCCTAATTCTCATTGACACTAAAACCTTTGACACTGCTCTGGCATGGGAAAGAAGCATTGAAGTCAATGTAGATGTGAGAAACATACACCTTAACGCTGCTCCATTTGTACTTTACAGAATGGTGTTAAAACCCACAGTATAGTTGAGAATTGTCATTCATTTCCTGGTTCTTCTTTTTCCCATGGATAAGGTACCGATGGCCCCATCGCCATCCACCCCCTAACTCTGCATTCCCCCACAACCATATAGACCCCTGTGACCAAAGAGCCCCTCCTAACTGTATGGGCCCCCATAACCGTATAATCTCCCATAACCACAGGGACCCCGGTTACCATATAATCCACCATAATGTTATAAGCCTCTATCAGCACATGTGCCCCCATCACCACCTCCAATGTCAGCTGCACCCAAAGATTCCACTCTGCTTTCCTGAGGGAAAGAGCTGAGAATTGCTCCTGGGAATGTTACAACAGCCAGTGGGGGTTGGATCAGCTCTGTAGAGTCAGGGCACTGCCTTATGTCTGGCTTGTTACAGCTGTTGAGCATGCTTTGTGGCATGAGTCACTGCACACGTTTGTAAAGCAAGACATCTTTCTGTCATGGAGATAAACCTGAAACACGCAGCATGCAAGACAGTAAACTGAAGATACATGGGTCAGTGGAACAAAAAAAGTTAATGATGAGCTCCCATTGCAATTGAGGTCATGTAGAGACCTAAAGGAGAACCCAGAGAGAGAGAGAGAGAGAGAGAGAGAGAGAGAGAGAAAGAAAGAAAGAAAGAAAGAAAGGGGGACCTAACGAGCTCTTTTGAATTCTTGTTATTCTCTTTGTCATGAAACCATCCTGTCTCTAAGAAGTATAAATATATATAATATCTATCATTAATGCTTGGGATTTTGAGTCCATAAAAATATATCCCACAGAACATGGCTGCGATAGCATTAATAATGCTAGTTTCCTTGTTAGGATGTAACCTTTATGTGAGCAGAAGATGGTCCCGATATTGTGGGGAATTTTCCTGGCTTATACACTCCCCCAGTTGAATTGGATAGCAAAAAAAATCTGAGTCCTCACGCACACTCCCTTTACCCAGAGGCTGCCTGACCTCAAGGACTCCCCTTCCACTCTCCTGTGTGGCAGTGTCCTCGTAATCCCGACAAGGCTGGGCCCAGAATTCCTGGAGGACTCGACCCGCAGTCTTGTCATGGACACTTAGGACAGGGGTAGGGTGTCCCCACACCGGGGTGCTCTCTTCACACCGGATGCTTCCCACTGATCATTGCATAGAGTTCAAAGCAAAAACAATATATTAAACAGCAACTAACAAATAAATAAGGTGTGACGGAGCAGGGAGCGGGGCAGATTTGACCTGGGAATGTTGCAGGGGGGGTTGCATTGGGGATGGGGGACTTCCCTTGAAGGAAGCTACCTGAGCTGTAACCTGAGCCAGGAGCGGGGTTGGGAGAAGTAACACCTTCCGCCTGGGAGACTGAACAAAGGAGGGAGGAGCTGCTAGGGGAGTGAGGAGTTTTTTTGTTTTTCTCAGGGCTAGGCTGGGTGGTGCAACGCAGGGAACCCCAAGCTGGGGTCTAAGCTCCCTGAACCACCCAGAAGGACCTAATTGAGGGGTTCTGGTCGTACCTACACGCTCTGCTTGAGACTGTGTTCCTGTCATCTAATAAACCTTCTGTTTTACTGGCTGGTTGAGAGTCACAGTCAATCTCAGGGAGAGGGGTGCGGGGCCCTGACTCCCCCATACTCCGTGACATAAGGAAAAATGGGAAAGGTTAAAGGAACAAGTCACCCCACCCTGTGGGCTGAGGGACACCACAAACAGCCGTCTCTGGTGTGTAAGGGCAGTTCAGAGTCTGTTCCTCCTGCCCAGTCCCTGGCTGTGCTGTAGGGAGGCTGCGGGTCGGACACGTGCTCTGGCGGTTCCCACACGCCCTCAGCCTCTAGGTGGCAGGACCCTTCTGCCCAGCGTCGCCCCCCCACCCTGCCGTCGGGTTTACGAAGCCCTCCCAGTCTGGCCCACAAGACCACTTGGCCGGGGGTGTCTCCCAGTGCTGGGCCCCCTGCCCAGAGTCCCCCCCACTCTCCCCGGCTGCTCACCGCACCCGGCTCCGGACGGCTCCAGCCCCAGCCCCAGCTCCACTCTGCCTCAGCCTGGCTGCGGCTCTGCCTCCAGCTCAGCTCTGGCTGCTGCTCTCGCCTTAGCTGGGCCCCGCGCTGGCTCAGGCAGCTCCCACTCACACGGAGGACGGGACCCTGGGTTCCTGACTCCCTCATTGGCCTGCCCGCCCTGTCAATCAGGCTGACCTGGAGCATTGGGCTCTCCCCATTGGCCTCAGGGACTATCAGTCTCAGGGTCTTGATTTCTCATCGGCCCTTCCCCTTTCTTTTGGTACTGGGAGATGGCTAACCAAAAAATCCCCACTAAGTTTCAGTAAGTGGCCAACAGTCCCCTGACATCTACTGACACACGAGTTCAGTCCAGCATGACAAGGCGGTGCTTTAGTTTGTAAACCCCAACGAGCCACCAACACTTGCTGATGAATAAACAAAAGTGGTTTTTAAAATCAAAATAAACACAAACCCCCGCCCACCTCCTCCCCTGGTGTAAATCTGCTCTGCTCCACTGGCTTCCCTGCAGCTCCACTAAGTTAGACCAGACGAGGATCTGCACCTTGTGATGAAGTGGGAATGTTCTTCATGTTTTATCTGAATACTGCGCGTGTGCCTCAGTTTCCGCTAGGTATTGCTTATGTAGCTAGGTGGTAGGATAAGGGTGTGTAACCCTGCAGAGACCTCTAGAGGGCAGGTGTAAATACCATCGGCACAGAGAATGGCCAATACCCTGTTACCTAGCAACCAATCCCCCTCCCCCTTCCCCCCCCCCATAAGGTGTTGGGAATAAAGAGATCAGGTGACATTTTGCCTGGGAAAGGCACGAGGGACAGAGGAGGGGCTACAGTGGGTCAGAGGCTAGTCTGGTGGAAACTGGTTAGTCTCCTCTTTTGGGACTCAGTGCAAAGGGCGCCAGGGTCCTGGGCCCTGGATACCCTTTCCCAAGATGGACTTTCCTGAAAGTTCCTGATTTCTGTGCTAGCAAGCTCTGTTCTACACTCTGTTCCTGTCGACTAATACACCCTTCTGTTTTACAACACTGGCTGAGAGTCACAGCTTTCTGCGAAATTGGGGTACACGACCATTGGGGGCAAGTAAGGCTTCCCTGGGTGTCCCACCCAGGTGGACTCACTGCAGGGAGCTCACAGGGTGACCAGGGGTGCTGAATGCTCCGAGCTCAGACCCAGGAAGCGCCATAGCCAAAGAAGCTTCTTGCCATGGTGTAAGGGTGCCCAGAGAAGGGAGTCATGCTGCACCAGAGTCCTGCCAAGTTTCACTCAGAGCAGTTCCAGAGCGCCCAGACTGTGACTCTCGTGAGACACCTAGAATTACTTCTGCACATGAAAACCTAGCAATAGCCATGCTGGAAGAGACGAGTGGCCCATGTAATGCAGTATCCTGTCTCAATGAGTGTCACCAGCTGCTTCAGAAGAAAGCAGAAGAACAATGAATTAGTCATTTATGTAGGAAACTTAAGGAGTTTCTTCCTAAATCCTAAATTAAAAATTGGGGGTGAGATTTTTCAGAGCTCCCTAAGGGATTTGAATGCCCAAGTTCCAACTAAAATGAACAGGACCTAGTGTCCCAATTGCATGTCTTGCTCTGAAAATCCAGGCCTTAACTTCTGAGCCATGAAGAAAACAAGGCCTGCAACTCAATAATGGAAAAAAATTAATAAACAAACAAACAACCCTTCCCATTGTTAAGAATTACAGAGCGTCTGTGCAAGATTCAGTCCTAAATTAAAAGGAGCCCTAGCACATCGTCCAGGTTATGGAGAGAGTGACTTGAATAGCATTCTCTAGTTAACAGAGGAGAATAAGCTAAAGTGGTTAGAAGATCCCTGAATCATGAGTATTTTTAGACACTTTTTTATGCTGCTGGAGGACTTGAGAGACCCTTTGTTCCTGACGGCCCAATTAGTTAAAAATCAAACTTTGAGTAACACCATCAACTGCTGTAATTTTTTCCCTCCATGTCTTTGAGGATTAGTTTGTTCCTTACTCCACATGGGGTGAGGGGCACATTACACCCTGCAGCTCTCTTTCCTCTGAAATCTTTATGGGGCAGCTACATTCCTGGGATCATTCTACTGACTTCACTGATGCTGCAGTGGGATATTCAGAAGCCGTGAATGGGAACTGTCCAATGCAGTTCAGGAGCAGTAGTGAGATTGGGATGAGTAATCACTGTGACGGGTTTTATATCTGACTCTACCACTTGCTCCCTGTGTAACCTTCACCTCAATGTGCTTGTTCACCTCCACATAAATCAGATCTCATAGTGATATTATACTCGATGATCAGAGGCTTCCTCAAATCAAAGGACTTCAAAGCACTGCAGGCTCAGTATAGTTGTGTGTGTGAACAGGGTTGTATTATTTTAATAGTAGAATTTTTTCCTGGGATTAGAGGTCCCCAAATTGTGGATTAGGATTCAAGGGTTCTCCCAACAATTTTGAGACCCGTTTCTCTGTCCCTGCTTCCTGCAGCCCTTCAACGAGAGCCTGCCCTGGGGAGGGTGGGTTGGGAACTCACTGGCCACCTGTGGAGTCCCAGGGTCCCTGTGCCCCAGCTGGGTGGGAGTGGGGGCTATGCCCAGGGGAGCACCCCAGTGACTGAATGCCTCAGCTTCCTCCACTGACAAGAGCCTCCTGCGGCATCACGCACACCAGCCCTGAGTGTCTCCGGAGGCATTACCCAGAGCCTGCGAGGAGGCTGCGCTGTGCAGGGCGCCGACCCATGCTGGCAGCACCAGCACGAACACTATGGTGGCACATCTCGCTGCCCTTGGTAACAGCTATTCAGCAGCAACAGGTGGGTGCTGCAGGGAGAGGCCACAGCTTTGCCCCCAACCCAATCTCCGCCCATGCTTTGGAGGCTCTCGTGCCCGCAAAAGAATCCACGGGTGGACACATGCAGGCATGGTGTCCACATTTGAGAAACATTTCCTTAGACTCTCCAGTCTATCTTGCCACCGAGAGAAGTTGGACTTAGTGATAAATGGTCACTTACTTACACCAGAAAGCACACCACATTCAGGTTGCTTCCAGTCCCGAGAGACCAGTCATTCTCCCCAGATCAATTGGTATCTTAGATCTTACATCAAAGCCAACACCGGTAGCGAATCCATTGCTGTTCCAGAGCTTGCCTCCTGTGCTGGTAAGAAACCATCTCATTTCCGGCCTAAATTTATTCATAGCGAGTTTGTACCCGTTAGGACAGCGTCGGCAGTGTCGTGATTTGACACAGAGAATAACAGATAGAAAAGTCTTTGTAAGAACCATCCTCATCTCTGAACCCTCGCAGTATAAAGCACAGAGACTGTAGCTGCTCAGTCACCCGGCCTTCCATAAGCCTCCATGGGAGTTTACAACAGATACTTAGTAAAAAGACACAAGGTGAAAAGTAACAGGAGACAAACCATTTAAAAATGATTATTGGGGATAAAGAGAATGTCACATGAGGATGGAAAAGAATCAGAGGAAGAGCTGCTTTCTTCTCACACTGAACAAGGAACTCTATTTGAAAACAGGACCAAATTCTGCTCTCAGTTACACTGGGGCAAGTTTAAAATAACCCCCCCGCGCCCCTTGTAGTCAGTGAAATTGCTCCAGAAACATTTACACTGCCTCAAGTTGCTTCTCTCTCTCTCTCTCTCTCTCTCTCTCCCTCTCTCTCCTTCACTGCACAACTTCTGTTTAGGACCTTCCCAAGTCCCCTCTTGCCTGGCTTGCTGCTAGTTGTAAAGAAGCAGTACCAGATCCTGACACATACAGCATCATAGAATCGCAGAAATGCAGGGCTGAAAGGGACCTCAATAGGTCACTAGTCTAGTCCCCTGCACTGAGGCAGGACTAAGTATCTCTAGACCATCCCTGACTTCTGCTTGTCTAACCTGTTCTTAAAAATCTCCAATAATGGAGCTTCCACAATCTCTCTAGGCAATTTATTCCAGTGCTTAACCACCCTGACAGTTAGGAAGTTTTTCCTAAAGTCCAACCTAAACCACCCTTGCTGCAATTTAAGCCCATTGCTTCTTGTCCTATCATCAGTGGTTAAAGAAACCAACTTACCACCCTCCTCTTTATAACAACTTTTCACATATTTTAAGACTGTTACTTGTCCCCCTCAGTCTTCTCTTCTCCAGATTAAACACATACATTTTTTTCAGTTTTTCCTCGCAGGGGTCATGTTTTCTACACCTTTAATCACTTTTATGGCTCTCCTCTGGACTTTCTTCAATTTGTCCATATCTTTCCTGCAATGTGGTGCCCAGAACCGGACACAATACTCCAGCTGATGCCTTTATCAGTGCTGAGTAGAGCGGAAGAATTACTTCTCCTGTCTTGTTTACAACACTTCTGCTAATACATCCCAGAATGATGTTCTGGGTTTTTTTCGCAATAGCGTTACATCATCTCAATTCTATACGCCTGCAAAACTTAATGCAAATGAAACTTAATCTCTTGGTACTTAGCATATATATGAGACTTTTAATTTTCAAACTGATGAACAAACATTATTGAACCTACGCTCCTCTGTGAGGAAGAAGTGTGTTAATAACAGATGAGGAAACTAAGGCAGAGATTCAATTACTAGTACAAGACTACAAAGAGAGTCAGTGTCAAAGAAAGGATTAGCGCCCAGGAGTTCCTGGATCCTATTCGTGAGCTCAGCCCACTGGAAGTGTCTGTATTGTGTTTTGCTTAAGAGGATCAAGAATTTTCACACGTTAGTTGTCCATGTCTCTCCAGGTAGGGTGGCCATTCAAATGATGATCATAAGATTATACACTCTGGAAAGCCACAAAAAGAATTGTTTCTGTGTTTGATGGAGTCAGGACAAAACCCTCGATTTCTCATCATGTTGAACTCTGTATCAACAGTAACCACAAGGAAACTTTTCTAAACAAACATGAGCCCACAGTCTCACAACTTTGACTCTCAATATCTGGGTTTCAATCAGGCACTTGACAAAGTGCTACAAATGGCAACAAACCTTTCAGGAAATGGGAGGGGGAAAAATCACCTGCAGTCATTGAAGATATTGTTGCAGGGATTAGAAAGTGGATGGTAAACAAGGAATATATAAAGGGTAAGAGCTCCAAGTGGGAGAAGTATCACCTTGCAACAGACCTTTAAGGAAATTGGATCAAAGCCAACTGCAGCATGTTAGGGCCTGATCCAAATCCAACTGAAGTCAGTCGCAAGCCTCTCATCGACTTCACTGGGCTTTGGATGTGGTATTTTATAGGTAATCTAGAAGAAGGTGTAGACTGAATTGGGATCAGATTTGCTGACAATCCCCAATCAGAGTGGTGGCAAAGACAAGGGGGCGGGACCAAACTCTGGGGACACCTGAGGAGACTGGGACAATGGGCTGCAGGCAAGAAGAGGTGATTCTGTACCCACCATTTAAAAGCTGTACCATTATTTCATATGCTTTCTTGCCAGTCTTGAAAAACCAGCCCTGCCTACTTAATCAAAGGAGATTCCATATGTCCAGCTATTCCTAACTCTTCCACTGTAATGAAAAGGGAATTAGCAGAGTCAGATCCATCTCACAGCCTTTAGTCATACAATAACACCCCCCTCTAAATATTCTGAGCATGTCAGGACCTAACAGGTCTATGCAATAGCAGGGTGCATGGCTGAGGAAAGGCAATATCAAACGGCCCCTGCAGTAGACGATGGTGTCTAGATCTCCATTACTCATTCTGGATTCAGCTTTTTCCCCTTTATGGAGCAGGAAGGCATTCTCGGTGGAGCATCCTCCACTGTGCTTCTAGCCCCTTCTGGATGCCCGTCACAGCTTGAGTTGACTGAGCATCAGAGCACGAGGCAAGGTCCTTCTTTTTGGACAAGCCATTCTGCCGCAGCCGGCCGTCGCTGAGTCATGGACCATTTTCTGGGCTCAGAACTGTGTGGCTGGAAGTCTCCTCACCCACCTACTTCTGCTGCCCTGAACTGCCAACTTCATGCGGCTTCTTCGCTTCAATTACCTCTCCAGCAGCCACAAGGGAGCGGATTGGAGTTCCCAGGATGACGGCAATAGGGCCACCAGTCCTGCCAGAGGCGGCAGATCTTTCTTCCACAATCACAGCACCCCCTACAGGCTCCTCCTTCTATTGGAAGGCTGTTCCAGCACCTCCCTCCTCTGGTGGTTAGAAACCTGCTTCTCAATTCCAGCCCAAGTTTACTCACAGCCAGTTTCTCCCCATTTGTTCTCGACCCACTCCTGGTGGTCTGATGCTCCTGCTGAGGGCTCTGGGTGCAACCCCATGCAGTTCCCATTATATTAATCCCAGAGGACTACAGAGCTACAGGAAAGGAGCCCATGGCAAGGCCTGCAGCAGAGAGGAAAAGATCAGCGTCGCTTTCCATGCAAGAGTCTGAAAGTGACACTGCTCTTTCCACTCCCTGGGGGTCCAGAAGATGCCGAGACTGCACCACGGTGGTGTCACCGCCTGAGGGGCTCGAGGCGGACTTCAAAGGGTCCGTTGGC
>NW_020698459.1:16750-20915 GCF_002925995.2 Terrapene triunguis
ACTCTCCCGAGTTACCTGGTAGCTATGCCTAGGGGGGGTCCCCAACAGTGGCAAAGGGGATGAATATCAACCCCGAGAGTGACTGGCAGACACCATCGAGCCCATTCCTCTAGTGCTTCACCCGGCCAGCCAGCATCACTTCTGTCCAGTCCACTCACAGCCAAACCCCAGCCTTGGCCAGGCCCTGGGAAAGCAGAGAGACAGTTGTCAGGGGAGGACACAAAGAGCGTGTAGAGCTGTACCGCATGCCCGTGAACACTGGAGACCTTCCTCAGCGTGTCATTGACTCGGATGTTGGTACGCAGGGTTTGGAATGTACCGTTTTAGGCAGAGACATGCCTGACATGCCTCGAGTGAGAAGGTACGTTTATTATCTCAATAGTGCTCCCCAGTGAGCCGACTGCCTTCCTGACCAGGGGGACTACAAAGCCCTGGGGAGATTATAGCTGAAACAGACAAAGCTCATCAAGTTCCAGGTCTGGGGTGGTATTTTTCATGAGCCTCACTCTGTCCTGTACCGACATGGAACAGGGTGTGGAATCTACTAAACCAACTCAAAGCCAGTGTCCCCCCCCTTGGGATGCCCCCTTCCTTCTATGCCGCAGCCTTGCTTTCCTCCTCCTGAGAGCTGCAGTGACGCTTCTTCTGCCCAGCCCTAAAGGCATCCACTCATTGGCTACAATGATGCCTTTTCCACCAGCATTAGCCCTCCCCAGGGAAACTGATACTCCCTTCTCCTAACCTCAGTGATTCCCCCTTCCACTTTGCCCTAGTCCCAGTGCCCCACCCCCTCCCATCTCCTAAATTTGGGGACTGGATTGCAGAGCATTGTGATGGGATCCTACACCAGCAGCTGACATTTGAGTGGCCCGTGAGCTCTGGCTTCTCTGTTAAAAGTAAAGTCGGGCAAACCATCTGCAGAAATAATTTATGAGATGAAGTTTTCCCTTCTTGGTTTGGAAATAGCCACAGAGAAAGAAGCTGTTTGGCAAAGACTTTGGGCTTGACTCTGCCCCGTGCAGATGCAGAGGGCCAGGTAACAGGTGATCGGAAGAAAGGACACAGCACGCAGGGAACTCGATCCCTGATTAACGAGAGCGCCACCGTGTGGCTGCCAGGTTATTCCTGACCCGAAACCTGCAACCAGGGCATCTCTGACTCCACCCTCTTCCCCGCCTCGCACAACCAAACCATGTCCGAATCCTGCCAATTCTTCCTCCGTGACATTGTCAAGGTCTCTTGTTTTCCCTCTGTCCACACAGCACCAGCTCTTCTAACCCTCGCCACCTTCTGCTTTCAAAGCTGCAAACTCCTCCCCTCTGACCTCCCTGAAGCTCGCACTGTTCCTCCCCCTCAGTCCCATTGTTCTGATCCTGGCACACCCGCCCCCTGCCTCTGCTTTCCCTTCTCCACCACCTCAGTGAAGCTTCTTGTCTTCTCCTTTGTGGCCTTTCGCAGCTCTGCTCCTCCTTGCTTGTCCACTCTTGTAGCTTATCACATCATCTCCAACACACACACAAACATACACACACACACAGAGAGCCAAAGATACCAGGTCACGATCCCCTTCCCTCCCCCCGCAACACATTCACCACCCACTTCTCCCGAAAAGCAACATTGCAACTTCTTCCCCAGGGCCCCAAACCTTTTACCCTCTTCTCCTTCAAATCTGACCACAAGACCTACTTCTACCATGGTGCCTCTGGGAAATTCCAAGCCATGACGGTTGGCTGATAGGGTGGATGGTGGCTCGGGACTAATGATGTTTATCTCACTTATTTAACTGTGTCTTGGAATTGAAATAAACAAATGTAAATGGAAGCAAGTTGTGGCCATGTTCTTGTCCTCGTTACCCTCATCCTCCCTACCCACTCCACTTTTTGCACCTTGTCGTAAATTAGATCATGGGCACTTCAGGGCAGGCCTGATCCTGACTGGAGCCTCTGAGGGCTACTACCCATACGTCTGTTCCCCCTCTGGGGGCTAACACTAATAACCAATAGCAAATAAACCTAACAGGAGAGAGATTTAAGAGGGGAGCACACAGCGTCTCTCGTCAGCGCCATGGGGGCAGCTAAGAGATTGACTGTATTTCCTGGGCTTCAGAGATTGAAGCCACCCTCCACCTCCTGGACCAAGGCAGAGCTAGGAAACCTTAACTGTGAATGAACAGAGCATGTATTGGGTAGAATGAGAGAGTTAATCACCAGGGGCTAAGCTGGGTGTGCTGCTGCACCACGCTAGTATAAACCAACTCCACCTAACTCGCCTGCAGGGCCCACTCGGTAAGTGTGCTCAGAGTTT
Organism: Terrapene triunguis; assembly: GCF_002925995.2. Taxonomy (NCBI): domain Eukaryota; kingdom Metazoa; phylum Chordata; order Testudines; family Emydidae; genus Terrapene; species Terrapene triunguis. The sequence goes on from NW_020698459.1 coordinate 19,055, forward strand.
CTCTACCCAATGGGGACCTGTATTTGCCAGAAGAAAACAGGCCTCCCTCATAACTTTTAACCCAGGGGTTAAGGTACCCAGCTGGGATGTGGGAGATCCCAGTTCAAGTCCCCCCTTTGCTTGAGGGGCCGAGGGGATTTGCAGAGCGAGCACTCTAGCCACTGGGCTCTGGGACAGTCTGATGTGGGACTCCCTCCTGTTGACGCTGTGCATAAACAATTTGAAGAGTCATTGAAGCAGGGGGACTGCAGACTGGGGCTCCCAGGTGAGTGCTCGAGCCAGCGGGTTAGAGTCATTTTCCTATATGCTTGCTCTCTCTCCTGTCTGCCAAAAGAGTGTTTGCAGCTGACAATCCCAAACCGTCAGGCGCTCCCTGAGAGGGCAGGTCTGTGTTTATACCCCTCACCTCGGCATCGCCCATTGGCCGGCTTAGGCGAGCAGGTGCTGGCTTTCGTGACTCCCAGGGCTTGTCTTCACAGACAGCACTACAGCTTCTCCCATTGGCGTAGTTAATCTCCCTCCCCGAGAGGCGGTATCTGTGTTGGTGGGAGAAGCTGTCCCATTGCCATAGTGCTGTCCACACGGCAGGGGTAGGTCGGTATAGCTGCATTATCACTCAGGGGTGTGGATTTTTCACACCCTTGAGCGATGTAGTTATGCCAATATTTGGTCTGTAGTGTAGACCTTGCCCCATTCTGAGGCACCTATCTTTCCCCATGCAATATACAGGCAGCCTGGGCCTTAACCCAGGCTTCAGAAATCCCAGTGAGTTTCTAGACTCTGAGCATCAACACACCCAAGTTTCTTTGTGAATCTAGCCCCAAGTAAACATAAGAACGGCCATACTGGGTCAGACCAAAGGTCCATCTAGCTCAGTATCCTGTCTTCCGACAGTGGCCAATGCCAGGTGCCCCAGAGGGAATGAACAGAACAGGTAATCATTAAATGATCCATCCCCTATCACCCATTCCCAGTTTCTGGCAAACAGAGGCTAGGGAAAGCATCCCTGCCCATCCTGGCTAGTAGCCATTGATGGACCTATCCTCCATGAATTTATCTAGTTCTTTTTTGAACCCTGTTATAGTCTTGGCCTTCACAACATCCTCTGGCTAGGAGTTCCACAGGTTGACTATGCGTTGTGTGAAAAAATACTTTCTTTTGTTTGTTTTAAACCTGCTGCCTATTAAGTTCATTTGGTGACCCCTAGTTCTTGTGTTATGAGGAGTAAATAACACTTCCTTATTTACTTTCTCCACACCAGTCATGATTTTATAGACCTCTATCATATCCCCCTTTAGTCGTCTCTTTTCCAAGCTGAAAAGTCCCAGTCTTATTAATCTCTCCTCATATGGCAGCTGTTTCATACCCCTAATTATTTTTTTGCCCTTTCCTGAACCTTTTCCTATTCCAATATAACTTTTTTAAGATGGGGTGACCACATCTGCACGCAGTATTCAACATGTGGGCGTACCATGGATTTATATAGAGGCAATATTCTGTCTTATTATCTATTTCTTTCTTAATGGGGGGAGGGATAGCTCAATGGTTTGAGTATGGGCCTGCTAAACTCCGGGTTCTGAGTTCAATCCTTGAGGAGGCCACTTAGGGATCTGGGGCAAAATCAGTATTTGGTCCTGCTAGTCAAGGTAGGGGGCTGGACTCCATGACTTTTCAGGGTCCCTTCCAGTTCTATGAAATAGATATCTCCATATATTTTATGATTCCCAGCATTCTGTTTGCGTTTTTGACTGGTGCTGCACATTGAGTGGATGTTTTCTGAGAACTATCCACAGTGACTCCAAGATCTCTTTCTTATAGATTCATAGATTCATAGATTCTAGGACTGGAAGGGACCTCGAGA
>NW_020698459.1:35915-51207 GCF_002925995.2 Terrapene triunguis
CTTCAAGTCCCTGCTCCAAATCACCCACATCCCAGGTGAGAGTCCCTACCACTAGGCTATTGGCTTAGGCACCTAACTCCAGAAGAGGGTTCCCGGCTGAGGATCCCAAGCAGAAGGAAGTGCATGTTCATGTTCTCCATTTCCTTCCTGTTAGCATCTCCCAGTGTATCTCCATGGCGGCTCTCTGCCATCATCCTTGGGCCCGTCTGCCTGATCTTGCTGATTCTGGTGATCGTGATGGCTCTACAGGGTGAGTGTTTCATAGATTATAAAGCCAGAGGGGACCACTCTGATCATCTGATCTGATGTCCTGTGAAACACAGCAGTAACTGAATTAATTATTTTTGAACTACAGCAGATCTTTTAGAAAAAATCCAATCTTGATTTCAAAATTGTCAGTGATTAAAAATCCACCATTGCCCTTGGTAAGTTGTGCCAATGGTGGTTTACCCTCCCTGTCAGAAAATTGAGGTTCTAGTCAGAATTTGTCTAGCTTCCATTTCTAGACATTGGATCTTGTTATACCTTTGCTACATTGAAGAGCCCTCTAGTATTACATTTCTGTGCCCCCTGTGGATATAGACTGTGATCTTGTCCTTTAACCTTGTCTTTCTTAAGTTAAATAGACTGAGCTCCTTAAATCTATCACAGTATAATGCAAGTTTTCCAATCCTTTAATAATTCTTCTGGCTCATTTCCTGAGCCCTCTCCAGTTTTCAAAATCCTTTCTGAATTGTGGACACCAGAACGGGGCACAGTATTCCAGTAGCACTCACGCCAGTGCCAAATACAGAGATAATAGAACCTCCCCACTCCTACTCAGGATTCCCTTGTTTATACAGTAACTCCTCACTTAACGTTGTAGTTATGTTCCTGAAAAATGCGACTTTAAGCAAAACGATGCTAAGCGAATCCAATTTCCCCATAAGATTTAATGTAAATGAGGGGATTAGGTTCCAGGGAAATTTTTCACACACACACACACACACACACACACACACACACACACACCCCTAAGTTTTAAACAAACAATTTAATACTGGTACACAGTGATGATGATTGTGAAGCTGGGTTGAGGTGGTGAAATCAGGGTGGGATATTTCGCAGGGAATGCCTTACTGCTAAATGATGAAGTAGCATTTGGCTGAGCCCTCAAGGGTTAACTGGTTGGTAATGTAGCCTCACTCTGCAAGGCAGCAGGCATGGAGGGAGGGGAGAGAGCATAGCAGACAGAGACAGAGACACACACACACACAGTGTGTCTGAGAGCCAGAGATGCACATTTCCCCTTTAAGTAGCTGACCCCAATCTTAAGTACACTGCCTTGTTAATTAGATCAGCTTGCTGAGACCAGCTGCTGCCTGGAAGCTCTCTCAGTTCTGAAACCTTTCGTGTGTACCCCCTGCTCTGTGGAAATGGGTAAGCGGGGTGCAGGAGCACAGGGGAGGGGGACACCCTGACATTAGCCCCCCACTTCCCCCTCCCCCCGTACAGCAAGCAGGAGTCTCCGGGAGCAGCTCCAAGGCAGAGAGAAGGAGCAGCACATGGCAGTGGGGGAGGGACAGCTCAATGCCGGTAACTGCTAGCCTGCTGGGCAGCTGCAGCACAGGGAATTTAGGGGAGCAGGGAGCTGATAGGGGGAGCTGATTACAAGCCCCCACCAGCTAGCTCCAATGGGCTGCTCTTCCTGCAAGCAGTGGACAAAGCAGGCAGCTGCCAAACAACGTTAGAAGGGACCATTATAAAACTTTAAACGAGCATGTTCCCTAATTGATCAGCAACGTAACAATGAAATAACATTAACCGGGACGACTTTAAGTGAGGAGTTACTGTACATCTGAGAATCACATTACCCCCTTTTGGTCACAGTGTCACACTGGATGCTCATGTTCAGTTGACTATCCACCATGACCCTGAAATCTTTATCAGGGTCACTGCTTCTCAGGATAAAGTCCACCATCCTGGAAATATGGGCTTCTGTGTTCTTAGGTGTATACATTTACATTTGGCCATATTAAAACGCATATTGTTTGCTTGTGTCCAGCTTACCAAATGATCCAGATTGCTCTGTATCAGTGACCTGTCCTCTTATTCATTTACCGCTCCCCCTGGTCTTTTTGCCTTCTGAAAACTTTATCAGTGGTGATTTTCCATTCTCTTCCAGGTCACTGATGAAAATGTTAAACAGCGTAGGGCCAAGAACCAATCCCTGTGGGAACTCACTAGAAACACACCTGCTTGATGATGATTCTCTGTTTACAGTTACATACTGAGATCTATAATTTAGCCAGTTTTTAATCCATATAATGTGTCCTATGTTAAATTTATATTCTAATTTTTAATTAAAATGTCATGTGGTATCAAGTCAAATGCCTTACAAAAGACTGAATATATTATATCAACACTGTTACCTTTATCAGTCAAACTTTTAATCTCATCACAAAAAGATACCAATTAATTTGACAGGATCTGTTTTCTCTAAACCTATGTTGATTGGCATTAATTATATTACCCTCCTTTAATACTTTATTAATGGGGTCCCGTATCAGCTGCTCCATTATGCTGCTTGGAATTGATGTCAGACTGACAGGCCTATAACTACCCAGGCCATCCTGTTTACTCTTTTTAAATATTGGCACAACATTTTTAAATATTGGCACAACATTAGCTTTCTTACTGTCTTTGGGAACTTCAGTGTTCCAAGAATTATTGAAAATCAACATAAATGGTCCAGCCTGCTCCTCAGCCAGTTGATTTAAAAATGTCTGTCTTTAGTATCTATTATTTCACATCCTCATGATTTACCACTGGAATGGAAGGAGTGTCATCATCATGATCTGATATGAGTACATCTATATTTTCCCAAATATACAACAGAAATATTTATTGAGCACTTCTGCCTTTTCTGCATTATTAATTCTATCATTTCAGTCTAGTAATAGACCAATCCCATTGTTACGATACTTTTTGTTACAAATACATTTGTAAAAGTTCTTATTGTCCTTAATTATGCTGACCATTGATGTCTCCTGGTGCCCCTATGCTTCCCTTATCAATTTTCTACAGTTCCTAATTTGTGATTTATATTCATTATTGTTGACTTCCCTTTTCTTCTGCTTATTATGTATTGGAGGTTTTTATAGCTGCCTTCATAACCCCGCTAAAAAGGCTGGTGTTTTAACCAGCATGGCCTTCTTCCCCGATTGCGGCATTGTGATTTTTGGGCATGTAGTAAAGTGATCTTAAACAGTTCCCTATTATAATTCACATTTTTTGATTAAGTTCTTCCTCCCAGCTGATTTGGCTGATAATTATTTTCAGTTTTGTGAAATAGGCCCTTTTAAAGCACTAAGTATCAATATTACTGGATTTGGACATTATTCTGTTTGCACGTTATAAATTTGATCAAGTCATGATCACTTGTGTGTAATCAACCACTAATTTTTAGTTCTGTGATCAGTTTATCTTTATCTGTCAAGACAAATACAGAGTGCTCCTGTATTGGCCGCAACACTTTTTGAATTAGAAAATTGTCATCTCTATGATTTAGAAATTCCAATGACGTTTTAACATCATGAGACCTCCAGCATATGTTACTCAAATTGAAGTCCCCGGTGATCACACAGCTTCCCCCACCCCCCACCCCCCACATATTATAGTTAGGTATGTGAGGATCCAGTCATCCTCTTCTCCCTAATGTGATTTGCTGGTCTGTAGCAGACACCAACTAACACCCATCTTATGCTTTATCCGATAGGACATTGATACATAACTATTCAGTTCTCCATCAGCCATTATTTTATTATGACCAGGATTGACATCAGGGCTATATAATTACCTGGATCATCCCATTTACCCATTTTAAATATTGGCACAACTTTCATTTTCTTCCAGTTCTCTGGAACTTACCCAGTATTCCAAGACTTATTGAGAATCAGCATTAATGGTCCAGAGCCTGCTCTTCTAAACCCATTTGATCCAAGTAATCCAGACCTGCTAATTTTAAAATGTCTGACATTAGTAGCTACTATTTAACTGTCTTTTTTGCATTTCACCTGTTATGCTGTAATGTAAAGTGATCATTCAGCCCCATCTTTCTTACTGAACCTTCCAGCTGCTGCTTTCCATGGGGCTGGGGATTTAACGGTTACCTATAAGACATGGCTCAAGGCCCGTCACCTGTACACTTCATGGTCCTCCCCTGCAGGACATTTACAGGTGACAATGAACGACGGACTGAGTTGGTAACAGAGGTGGAGCTGGCAGTTTGTGGAGTCCTCACAGGAGTAACATCCACCACCTCATCTGTGACCCCTCATGCCAATGAGCCCCTCAGGCTCTGGCAAGCTCCATGGCCTCTGATGTCCCCTGTCCATGAACCTAGAAGCCAGAAGTCAGTCCTAGCTCTGTGTTCTAGTTGGTGAGGGGGGTAGGGCTGCTAAGGAATTGACCCTTTGGCCCAGCCCTCTAATTGTCCTGTAGAGTGAAACTCAAGGAAGGCAGGACCAGAACATCCTCATAGGCACTGGGGATCAGATTAGGCCTGAGTCCTGCCATTTTAATGCCCAGTACAAGATGTGCCTCTTGGAGTGAGACCTCTACCTAAGGTTCTGCCCTGGAAAACATCCACCTAGACTGATCCAACCTGCAGACGTGGCTATAAATGGGTTGCAGAGTGACATCCATCTTTGAACATGTATAATCATGACTCCCTCAATCAGTATAGAGGCTAGAGTGATAGGCCCAATGAAATGCAGGTGGAGAGAACTCAGGACCTCGCATGGGGAATCAGAGCTGGGACATTAGCTGGTGTATTGTGAGGTCAATGGTAGATCAGGGCTCTCTGGATAGACAAAGGCCAAAGGTGCCACCACGGGGGATTCTGGTTGTACAGGCTGGCTCTGAACTCCTCCTTCACCATCAGGAGTCAAAGGTTATTGCCATGGCCATGTGAATGGTAACTGTAGGTGCCTTGGTACCATGGTGATGGATACTAGAGAGAGATTCTTCCCTTAGTGTGTGCCTAGAGGCACTCTGGTCCTGTGGTGACACTGGCTGTATAAATGCCTGCCTAGGTACAGATAAGCATAAAAAGGATTTGCCCCGTGACCTCAGGGTTGTGGGATGTTGCTGATCTCCCTCTACAAACCTACAGCCTTGAGTACATTTGTTAGAATATCCTCAACGTAAATGTTGATGGTTCTGTTACTGGGAGGGGGAATGGATCCGGTGGCCAAATAGGTGTGACGAGTTGGATCACAGAACCCGCCTTGGGAGCTGCCACCTGATGTGTCAAGACCACTTCTGCCCCTGTTTTCCTGCCCTGTCAGCTTAGGACTTCAGTGTCCTGCCTGGTTTGAGCCAGACCCGCTAGGCTGCTGCAAACCCAGACCCAGGTCTGAATCACGTCCCCTAACAGCTGCAGGCTTACCTGAAAGCAGCTCACAGAAGTGTTCTTGCCTTTAACACTCAGATGCCCAACTCCCGATGGAGTCCAAACCCCAAATAAATCCGTTTTACCCTGTATAAAGCTTATACAGGGTAAACTCATAAATTGTTCGCCCTCTATAACACTGATAGAGAGATATGCACAGCTGTTTGCCCACCCAGGTATTAACACATACTCTGAGTTAATTAATAAGTAAAAAGTGATTTTATTAAATACAGAAAGTAGGATTTAAGTGGTTCCAAGTAGTAACAGACAGAACAAAGTGAATTACTAAGTAAAATAAAATAAAACCTGCAAATCTATGTCTAATACAGTAAGAAACTGAATACAGATAAGATCCTCACCAGTTCCAGAATGCTTCCTTTTACAGACTAATCTCCTTTTAGCCTAGGTCCAGCAATCACTCCCACCCCTTGCAGTCATTGTCCCTTGTTCCAGTTTCTTTCAGGTATCTTTGGGGGTGGAGAGACTCTCTCTTTAGCCAGCTGAAGACCAAAATGGAGGGGTCTCTCACAGGCTTAAATAGACTTTCTCTTGTGAGTGGAGACCCCCTCCTCTCTCCTATGCAAAGTCCAGCTACAAAATGGAGTTTTGGAGTCACCTGGGCAAGTCACATGTCCATGCATGACTGAATTCCTTACCAGCCAAGCCAATTCCTAGGAAAGTCTAGATGTGGATTGGTGTCTTCAAGTTCATTAAGTGTTTCTTGATTGGGCACTAACTGAGAATAGTCTTTTCTCAGGAAGCTGACCAACTGCTTCACTACAGCCTACTTAGAATCAAACAAGTATGCAGCCAATATTTATAACTTCGAATACAAAAATGATAGATGCATACAAATAGGATTAATAGATTCAGTAGATCATAACCGTTACATGGCATATGTAGCATAAACCACATTCGAGTTATGTTATATATATACAGCCATAAGCATATTTCTGTAAAGCCTTAAGGGTGGCACCGTCACAATAGGTCTCTGTCATCTGTCATGTAATGAGTTAATGTTTGTCAGCCCCATCTGAAATGTACGACATGCAAGTGCCAAGCATTGTGGTTATTTGTTGGTAAAACGCAGGGAGCGCCCATCTCTGATATTTCCTGCAGAGAAGCCAGTTTCAAAACAATGGTGCCGATTTCCCTCTCGCTCACCCTGAGGTGAATAAGGAACGACTCCTCTGATATCAGTGGGATTTGACTAGTGTAAAATTGGTGCAAGCAAGAGGAGATCCATGTCTCACATTCCTGTCAGTCAGTAGGTGGCACTGTATCCACACATGCTCACAGTCCATCTCATGCTGTAAAACACCCCAGGATGATCCAGGCTGGAGCAATCCACTGGCTCTGGGCACCCCGTTATCTTATGATTTTTCTTGTGTCTTTAAAGTTTACCAGCTGTCCCAGAAATCCGAGCAAGAGCTGGAGGTCATTGAAATGGAAAACATAATCCTCTCGGACACTCTGCAGCAGCTGACAACTGGCAAGGGTAAGGAATCACAGCTAAAGCCTCTGAGGAAAAGACTCCCCCCATCCACCAATTCCTCCCTCCCCCCTTACACCCTCAGCTAATCTCTCCTTTACCTATATTCTACCTATCTCTGATCCCTCCCCACCTCCCTAGATCCTTCTCTAAGCTCTCACTCTCTCCCTATATCCTTCTCTATCTTTCGTTCCATCCTTAGATCCTTATCTATTCTCTCTGTTCCAGATCTTTATCTGATCTGTCTTCCTTTTACTGTGTTCATCACCATGGGAACTCAGTTCCTACTAATTCTTGTCTCCATCTTCCTATAACTCCTGTTCTCAGAGATGGGCTATAACTGTCCCTCACTCCCTGACCCGCCCTCCCCACTGAGATGAGAACTCATGGTACCAGTTTACCGTGCATCCTACTTGTTGCTTGAAGAAAGGAGCTGATGGTCAAAGGCAGTAGGGGCAGCCGGAGCTCTCAGAATGAGCAGACATGTGCAGGGATGGGTCAGCGGTTTAGAATTCTAAGCGAGGGGAAATTCCCATCATCCTTCACACCCAGCAGCACGGAGCTGTGGTAACAAAATGATCTCGGAGAACGAGGACTGAAAGTCTGTCTGTTTTCCCTTTTCTTCAAGAGGACAACTGCAGCACGTGTGAGGTGGACTGGGACCAGCAGGCAGCCAGCTGTTACTCCTTTTCCACATCCGCGAAATCCTGGCATAAGAGCTTAGATGCTTGTACTGCAATGTCGGCCAGTCTGGTGAAGATAGACACGAAGAAGGAGCTGGTACAGAGCCTCCTCTGCTTCTCTTCTTTATCGATATTAGTTGTTGATAAGACAATTACATACACACTGACCCTACTTTTTATACCAGTGTTTACACTATGCAGCTTTTAGCGACACGGCTGTGCCGCTACAACCGTGCCACTAAAAGGCGCGCAGTGTAGCCACTGTTTGTCGGCAGGAGAGAGTTCTCTAGCAGACAAAAAACTTCCACCCCCAATGAGTAGCATTAGTGTTGTCACCAGGAGAGGGCTCCTGCCGACTACGTGCTGTTCACACCGGCACTTGTCATCTACAAAACTTGTCTTTCGGGGGGGGAGGTTTAACACCTCTGAACGACAAAAGTTTGTCTTTCACTTGCCAGTGTAGACAAAGCCTTGGAATCTGTGGCGTTCGGGGGAGGAGCAAAGTGGGGGATCGACTGGCTATAGGGCAGTGTAATGGGACATGAGGCCTGTCATCTCTAATGCACAGTTCCAGCCCAGACCCAAGTCAGTAGTGACACCTTCCATTGAGTTCCCAGTGGGGCAGGTGATAACTGGCCTCCTTGTTGTCATCCTCGTTAGAGTCCAAGGATGGAACGGCCTATGGGAGCTAACACCTCTTCCTCTATAGAAGTCATCATGCAGAGCACGAGGAGGAGGGAGCGTGCCCTCTGAGTCCAGTCTCTATTTCTGTCATCACAGATCCTTTCAAGAGCACAAAGTGCATTTAAAAAACAGAACTTATTAGTTAGCATTAGTGACTGGGAGACCCATTGCAAATGACTGAACTTTGTGAATTAGCAAGCAAGTGAAAAAGTCAAGATAACTATCTATGAAACTCACTTCTGCAGGATACTGAGGCAAATAATTTAGGGAGATTTAGGCAAGGATCGGATTTCTGCCTGAATGAGAAGAGCATTTAGCAACGTGAGCTAGGATAAGAGGACCAGGGCCATTGATCCTTGTGATTCAGGACATAAACAGATCAGCTAATTGAGGAGTCATGGAGGAATGACCTCTATGCTGCTGTATTGCACAGTGGGCAAGATGCATTATGGGTCTTTTCCCACCTCATGGTGAAGCATCCAGCACTGGCCCCTCTCATGGCGGTGAGCTACTGCACGAGATGAGCCATCGCTGTGCTCTGATTTGGCAGTTCCTGGGCCCTTGGTTCCTGCTTTTATTCCTCCTTGCCAAGAATAATCTATGAGGAAGTCTTGTTTGGGAACAGCATGAGGGGTAGGATAGTTTGGGGGTTAAGTCAGGAACTAGGAGCCAGGAAATCTGGGGTCTGTTGCATTGATTCAGTACGTGTCCCTTGGAGGGTCACTTAGGCCAACTTATCAAACACGGAGGCCTACAGAGTCAGACACCTCTACCCATAGTTTAGTCAATTAAATCGTTTGCCTGATTTCCAGAAGGACTCAGCCCCTGTTCTCACCCAGATGCCTTCAAAGGGGAAAAAACAGTTATTCGGGGATTGATTGTTGTCCTTTGCTGTTCGGAGCAGGAGTTCTTGAAACATGAGATGTCCAAGCGCGTGTACGTGCGCCAGGGACAGCAATTCCACTTCAATTTCTGGACAGGGCTGAACTACGACAACGACATCGGGAACTGGACGTGGGCTGATGGCTCCCCTTTCTCCTTCCAGCTGTACGTCTCTCCTCGCTGCCTGTGCCCATCCAAGGGCACTGATCCAGTTCAATGTTGGCTCTGAACGGGGTAGCTCCTCCATAAATGGGGATAATGGTTAGAACCAGCCAAACATTTTTCATCGGAACATTTTTTCCGGTGACAAATGGCTTTTCATATAAAATTTTCATTTTTTTCAAAATTTTCCAATGTAAACTGAAAAGTTTTTGGTAAAAATTTCCACTTTTCAGTAAAAAGCTTTTGGTTTTGATTGAATATTTAGGGGGAAATTTAAAAAAAAAAAAAAAGGCCAGGTGGAAAATAAGTAGTTTCTGAGCAGCTCTAACCACTTTGGGACTTTTGGCTGTAAAGTAACAAGTATCACAGCATACCAGATTTAGAGTAAATCTCAGGGAAAACGTCCTAACTGTAAGACCAGTAGGACAGTGGAGCAGACGCCTAGGGAAGTCGTGGAATCTCCTTCACTGGAGGTTTTCAAAAAGAGGCTGGATAGCCAGCTGTCTTGGGTGGTTTAGACGCAACAAATCCTGCATCTTGGCAAGGGATTAGACTAGATGACCCTTGTGGTCCCTTCTATGATTATTGGTGTCCCCAGGCTGTCCCTATTCAGGAGGTGGCTTTGTGCAGAATCCACCTCATACTGGATAGCTGTTCACAAGCCACCACCCATGCAGCTCAGTCTCCTACTCTATGGTTATGGTGGCTAGGAGGCTCTCATTGGCTCATGGCTATGGTGGCAGAGGCTCCAGGGAATGAACGAGCCACATAGACTGAGCTCCCCTAGGGATGAGGCACATCAGCAATGAGGGGAGTGGGAGAAAAACACGCACCTGCAGGGAGATGGGAGAAAACGTGCACTTCTGCTGGCCTTCAAACAACCCCCCAGGCCTCTCCAAGCCCATCATAAGAAGGAAGCGCCCCACAGACCAGGACACGCTGACTCCAAGTGGCACCAGATTCTGCCAGAACAACAGCTGCAAAACCTGCAGACGTAGCTCCATTGCTACAATGATCAGCACCCCTCACGACACCCCTTTCAAGATCCCTGGGTCTTATGTGGTGTACCTCATCTAGTGTACTATGCGCCCAGTAATAACTATGTGGGTGAAACCAGACAATCACTACACGCTCAAATGAACGCACACAGGGAAATGAGAAAGGACAAAAACACCCTAATTCGTGTGGGCAAACATTTTGCACAAAGCAATCACTCTATATCTGACTCTCGGTCTCAAAGGAAATCACAACACCTCCAAAAGACGAGCCTGGGAACTTAAATTCATAACTTTGCTAGACACTAAAAATCATGGACTGAACAGAGACAATCTATGACTCACTAACAACCCTCCCTCCCTCCCCCCCTCCCGCTGCCTTTTTTCCTCCCTTTCTTTATTGCCTAGCACTGGAAGGTTGTTAAAAGGCCACTTCACCTTGAACCTTGAAATATGTATATAGTGTAGTTGTAGCTGTGTCGGTCTCGGGATATTAGAGAGGCAAGGGAGGGGGAGGTAATTGCTTTTATTGGACCAACTTCTGTGGGTGAGAGAGACAAGCTTTGAGCCACCAGAGGTCTGTGCTTCGAAAGCCTGTCTCTCTCTCTCTCCAACAGAAGTAAGTCCAATAACAAATAGTAGCTCGGCCACCTTGTCTCCCTTGAAATATTTTTTAACTACTTAGGCTAAACAGTCTGTTCCACCTCGTATTTAACTGTGACACTGCATACCTTTCCCACACCTGGAGAAGAGCTCTGTGTGGCTCGAAAGCTTCTCTCTCTCACCAACAGAAGTTGGTCCAATAAAAGATTTTACCTCACTCACCTTGTCCCTGCTGGACACAGAGATGCACATGGTGATGGGAGCCACATAAGAACCTACCATTAGCAAAATGGCAACATGGGCCTGACTCTTCAGTGCCTGGCCCTGTGTGTCAGGCAAAGCAGGTGTTAAATACCAGCATTCGGATTTGATTTTCCTCTCACTTTGCAGAGGTGTCAGTGATGACCCAGATGCCGGGCAGGGGAGACTCACCCAGGGTTGTCAATCTGACCCCCTCTCATTTATGCACTACGGTGAATGCACTTTGAAGACCATTCTTACCAGTGCAGCTGAGAAGGGGTAAACGCCCCAGCCTGTGGCTGCCCCCGCCCCATGGCTGGCAGTGAGACGGGGCTTGTGCTTGGCAGGTTCCAGGTCCCGGGAGCTGAAGGCTGCGTGTACATCCAGAAGGGGGACATCCGCACGCAGAGCTGCGCCAAATGGGAGGTTTATATCTGCGAGAAGCCAGCCAAGTTTGGGGGGAACTGAGAAGCGGGGCAGGAGCAGCAGAAGGACTGGCCTCAGGGCCTCTGCAGATCTATCCCCATCCTGGTGCCACGTGGGTGTCATGCGCCGCCTGTTCATCACAACCACACTGAGCCCAGTGGGGACACAGGGCCAGGAGCCTGCAGCCAAGTTCTCCCTGTTACCGTTAGTTAAAGGTGTGTTGACAACAGTTGCTCAGTTATTGACTGTGTTTGAGGCAGTAAATAAAATGCTGGGTTTAAAAGGCCAAAGACGTCCTTGTGCTTTAGTCTGTGTTTCCTCATAAATTGCTCTGGGTGGGGCTTCTATGGCCCATTATGAGAATTAATTTCCTTGAATGGGTGATCAAGCTGGAATAGTCCACAATGGACTGGCCAGACTGGATGATAAACTAAACAGTAATAAGTCACCAGGACCAGATGGTATCACCCAAGAGTTCTGAAGGAACTCAGATGTGAAATTGCAGGACTACTAACTGGTATGTAAGCGATCATTGAAATCAGTTGCTGTCCCAGATGAATGGAGGATAGTTAAGGTGACGCCAGTTTTTAAAAAAGGCTTCAGAGGGGATCCCACATGATATACTTTGAACAAGACTTGTGGCAATTGTCTAACAGTGGCAATATCAGTGATATCCGTGGTCCTATTTCAATCCTACAGCATCTGACTCTGCTCTGAGTTTCATTTCTCAGAGTGGGGCAGGACCCCAGCAGATTGCACGGTGGGAAATCACCCTGCCCATGGGGCTGCGGTCCTGATAACCAGCTATTTACTGCACAGAGGAAATGCTAGCGCAACGTCCTGCTCAGCGTGCCACCAGCTGGGGTCCCTCCTTCCTCAGACAATGAGTGTGAGCAGAGACCATGTCTCTCTGCACCCGGCTTGTCTCATCCCCCTGTTACATCTGGTCTGCTTTGACCGTGGGCTCTTGGGGGCTGACACTGTCACTTCCTGGGTCTGTGCAGAGCTGAGCACCATGCGGTCCCGGCCTGGGGAGGGTCTCCCCTAATGTAATGAGCGGTAGTTAATAACAGGAATGGGGGCAGGGTGGCTAACAAGACTGTGGGGACACGGCTCCCTCCTAGCTGGTAGGCACCTCAGTGACTCAGCCCTGCAGGGAGCCTGCGCAGAGACCAGGGCATGAGACGGGAAGATGCAGCCCCCGCCCTACATGCCCTGCAGAGTTGCCTGGACCCACAATCAGCCCCAGCCCAGCGGAGGGCGGCAGGGGAAGAGCATTCTCAGGGAGAGAGGGAGTGATGTCTCTCCTGCTGCTCCTCCTCCCTTTCCTGGGCGCCTGCCAGCTCTTCTTGCAAGGGGTCAGGAAGCTGAAACTTAGAGAAACGAAACTTAAAGGGACTGTGAGGAAACAGAAAGAGCCCGGACAGGAAATGCAGCAGGCCGTGGTGAGCCCCCACCCCCTGCCAGCCTGCCCCACTCTGGGGTGAATGTGCCCAGCCAGCAAGGTCTCAGGCTGCTCTGAGAGCCTTGCATGACCGGGGCTGGGGAGCACAGGGGACATGATGGGATTTGTGCCTTTAAGGAGCCCGTTGTGCATCTCCAGCAAGGGGCTCTCAGCTGGGAGCTGGTCAGGGCCCGTTAACCCTCGCACGCCCAGGCCTCAGGCACCGACACCCCCCCCAACAAAAAGCAACAACAGCTTTGCACCCCCTTTAAATAAAATGCTCTAGGTGTGGCTGTAGGATGTTTGCTGTTCCCTCCTTGCCCCTCAATGATGGGAGAGTGCCCCTAAAACAACTGAGGCAAAGGACGTAGGCAAAAGATTCCCTGAGTTGGCTGAAGTTGGCTTTTTTAAGCCTATTGTCTTTATGCTGCTGCTCCCCCTCCTTCCTTCCCTTCGGATAATGACAGAGATGTTCCTCACCCTGTGCTGTTACTCAGGTTCTTTGAGATGTGTGTCCGACGGGCGCTCCACTTCTCGTCCACTTACACTTCACACACCTTTGATTGGAGATTTTCGGTGGTAGTGCCTATTCAACCCGCTCATGCACCCTACATCTCCTCATGCCCCCCACCAGGCTACATAGCCCTTGTCACGGAGCTTGGGGGAGACAAGGCCCTGCACCCCCGGCTTCCTGCGATTCACCAGGACTCTCAGCCAGCCAGTAAAACAGAAGGTTTATTTAGACGACAGGAACACAGTCCAAGACAGGTCTTGCAGGTACAGACAACGGGACCCCCTCAGTTAGGTCCATCTTGGGGGGCCCCAGGGAGGCCAGAGCCCCATCTGGGCTCCCCTCCATTTTCTCAGCCAGCTCCAAACTGACTCACTCTCCAGCCCCTCCTCTCCCTTTGTCCCTTTCCCGGGCCAGGAGGTCACCTGATCCCTTTGTTCTCCAACATCTTCAGCTGGCACCTTGGTAGAGGAGGGGCCCGGGTCATTAGTTGCCAGGAGACAGAGTGTCGGCCATTTTCTGTCCAGACGGCATCACATCTGCCCTCTAGGGCTCTGCAACAATCACACCCCCTTCTCCCACCACCTAGATACTTAAGAACTGCATAGGGGAAACTGAGGCACCCACACAGTATTCAGAGAAAACATTAAGAACAGTCCCACTTTGTCACAGCCCTATGTGGGACAACTACCCTCAGCGCCTTCTCCACCACAAAGTCCCGCAGGAGCACTCTGAAACAGCGGGGAAGGAGGGCAAGTAGTGGAGCAGCCAGGGACACACATCTCGAAGAACTCCAGCTACTGCGCCGGGGGGAGTTTGTTCTCCTCCCTCTTCGAGTAGCGTCCCTACATGTGCCCCACTTCAGGGGACTCCTGAGCAGAACCCCCAGCTGAGGAAGGGGTTTCAGCGCAAAGTCCAAGACTGAGGACAAAACTGCATTTCCAAGGACAGCATCTGCTCAAGAAGCCTGCGCCACCACACAATGCTTGGAAAGGGTGTGTACAGAAGCCAAGATGCAGCCATGCAAATCTCCACAACAGGAACTTCTCTGAGTGACACGGCAGAGGTATAAAGGGATCTTGTGGAGAGGACCAGCACCCTGGAGGGAGGTTGTATGTTGGCACATTCAGAGCATGATATAATACAACCAGAAACCCCCCTGGAGAGACCCTGAGTGGCGACTGTTGACCCTTTAGATATACAGCAATAGACACTGTGGAGGAAAAGACCCCCCCACCAATTGCCTAGGCCTCTGTTTGCTGGCCTGGGCCTGCTTTGTAGCTAACAGACCTAAAACCTCAACCAAACTAAGGCCTAGTCTACACTACAAGTTTAGGTCGAATTTAGCAGCGTTATATCGAATTAAGCCTGGACACGTCCACACGACAAAGCCCTTTTTTTCGACTTAAAGGGCCCTATAAACCGGTTTCTTTACTCCACCTCCGACGAGGGGATTAGTGCTGAAATCGGCCTTTCCGGGTCGGATTTGGGGTAGTGTGGACGGAATTCGACGGTATTGGCCTCCGGGAGCTATCCCAGAGTGCTTCATTGTGACCGCTCTGGACAGCACTCTCAACTCAGATGCACTGACCAGGTAGACAGGAAAAGCCCCGCGAACTTTTGAATTTCATTTCCTGTTTGCCCGACGTGGAGAGCACAGGTGACCACGCAGAGCTCATCAGCACAGGTAACCATAGATTCATAGATTCATAGATTCTAGGACTGGAAGGGACCTC
>NW_020698459.1:66207-74370 GCF_002925995.2 Terrapene triunguis
ATACCAGGTTGTTATATAACATGCACATGGATTTTAACCCTTCAGTTGCTAAACACTGGAAAGTACCAGTGGAGACCCTAACCCATATTACATCCACATTGGAAAGTACCAAAAAGACCCAAGAAGACCCTAACCCCTGTCATGTGTTAATTCCAAATAAGGGCAATTACTTAAATGTATGATGTATTTGCGGTTTTCAGCTTTATATACTCGGGTGATGCTTTGTATCGGGGGGCGCAGTATCCAATCTGCTACCTCCCAACGCGTTGGTGTGTGTTCAATAAACGGGCCTCAGGCTTGAGTCTCTGATCAAATTACTGCCCGGGTGGTCATTTCCAAGACAACACAAATAATCTAGATGACTTTCTGAGGACTTGGTGCTGTCTAGATAGAAGGCTAGTGCCCTGCCAACATCCTGGGTGTGTAGAACAGCATCTTCCTCTTTGGACTGATGTGGTTCAGGAAACATAGTGGGAGATGGATAACTTGGTTGATATGAAACCTCGAGTAAAAATTGAGGATGTGGACATAGAGAAACCTTATCCTTGAAGAACGCTGTAAATGGAGCGTCTGCCATTCGAGCCCCTATTTCCCCTACCCTTTGCCCAGAGATGTTAGCCACCAGGAAGGCCAACTTCATAGATAGGTAAACTAGGGAACAGGTAGCCATTGGCTCAAGATAGGTTTCATCGGGCGTCTGAGAACTAAATTCAGATACCAAACTGGGGTGGTTTCTCAACTTAAGGGAAAAGGTTTCCCAAACCCTTGAGGATCCTTACAGTAGTGGGATGAGCAAACAGCAAGAATCCCTCAGTCAGGGAGTGGAATGCTGTTATAGCCACCAGGAAGACCCTGGTGGAACTGAGAGATAATCCTGTCATTTTCTATTGTAGTAGGCAGTCCTGAACAGCTGAAAGAGAAGAATGAGCAAGTGGAAAATTTCACTGGTCACACCAAAGGCTAAATCTCTTCCACTTTTCAAGGTAGGTATAACTCATGGTATGTTTTCTGCTGTTCACAATACCTATTGTACCTCCAAAGAACAGGAAGTGCCTATTGCCATGAACTGTTGAGGAACCAGACTTTGAGGTGAAGAATTCTTAGTTTGGAGGGAAGAGTTTGACCGGTATCCTGAGACAGAAGATAAGGAATGGATGGAAGGCTGATTGCCTGACAAATGACCAGGTCAATCAGGTAAGGGTACCATGTTGGAACTGTTAAAATGATTTTGGTATTGTCTTGTTTGATTTTGTTTATCAACCTGGGAATGAGTAGCATTGGAGGAAATGCATACAGAAGATCCCTTGGCCACAGAACCAGGAAAGCATTGCCCAGTGAGTGAGGATCTAACCCCTCTCTTGAGCAAAACTGTCTGGACTTTCTGATGGTAGTGATGGCAAAGAGGTCTACATCGGGAAATCCCCAGATCCAAAATGTTCCACTCAGTGTCCAAGAAGCCAACTCCCATTTGTAGTACTCAGCCTGCTGAGATCATCAGCCATTGTATTGTGTATGCCCGGAAGGTGAGCTGCAGAACTTCGGATGCCATTAGCTATGTACCAGTTCCACAGCTTTACTGCTTCGGCACAAAGAGAAGGGGATCTTGCCCATCCTTGCCCGTGGATATAGAACATACAGGCGATGTTCTCTGTCATGATTTTTATAGATCTGCTGCTGATTACCGGCAGAAAGTGGATATAGGGATTCCTGACTGCCCTCAGCTCCAGGAGGTTGATATGCAACCGTGTCTCCTGAGCAGACCATTTGCCCTGAGTAGTGTGGGTCCCCTCAGTGCACTCCTCAACCCATCAAAGATGCATCTGTCCTTATAGTAATGGAAGGAGGTGGTTGGACTAATGGGATACCCGTACAAAGGTTTTTAGGGTCTTTCCGCCAACTGACAGAATCTCCTACCAGACGGCTAACACTAGTTTGTTCAGGCTGTGTTAGTTTGGAGTATAAATAGTCCCAAGCCAGCCCTGCAAACTTCACCGATGTAGCCTGGTGTGCTGCATTACAAATGTACACGCTGCCATGTGTCTGAGTAGCAAAAGGCAATTTGTTGTTAATATCTGTGAGCTGATCTGTATCATTGAGATGAGGTTTGTTAATGTCGTGAATCTGTCTATAGGAAGGTAAGCTCTGGCTGATACTATTTCTATAGAAGTTCCTATGACCTTTATCCTTTGCACAGGGCTCAGAGTGGATTTTCTGAAGTTGAGGTGTAGATCCAGCCTGAGGAAGAGGGACATTAGTGTCTTTGTTTCACGGAGAACTTCGTTTAAAGTTTGACCCTTCAGAAGCCACTTGAGATATGGAAATACAGTTATTCCCTGATGAGGAAGATATGCTGCCACCACTGCTGGTACTTTTGAGAATACCATCTGGGCAGAGGAAAGGATGAAAGGACGTACCCAATACTGAAAGTGATCCAGGCCTAGTGAAAACGGAAGAAAGCTCTTGTGGGATGAGTGAATTGTGTCATGAAAATAGGCGCCCTGAAGGGTGACGGCTGAAAACCAATCCCCTGGTTCCAATGCTAGAATTGTGGCTGTGAGAATCATCATCCTGATTTTTCTTTTTTGTGATTTCACAAAGTAGCTTACAAGTCTTATATCTGAAATTGGTTTCCTCCCCCCCCCCCATTCTTTTTTAGGGCAGGAAATCATTGGAGTAAAACCCATTCCCTCTGAGTTGGTCTGGAACTGATCATATGACCCCGTACACAGAAGGGAGTTGATCTCTTGTTTCAGCAGATGTTTGTGGTCCCTGAAGATTGATGGGAAAGGAGGTGGAGGGATGTAAAATGGGTGGAGTACCCTGATCTTATAACTTCCAACACCCATTTATCTGATGTAATCTGCTCCATGGGTATTGAAAATGGGAGTGGAAGTCTCTGCAGGGATGAAGGAGAGTAGGATGGTGTAGATGCAGCTCTGTTATGATGTGGGGTAGTTACAAGTTGTCAAGCCTGTCAAAAAACTGTCATACAGAAGACGTCCAAGGCTGAGTAGCAGAAGTAGAAGAAGTGGATGCTCTCTTCCTCTGAGCCTTGATTTCTTTCTGGTGGTTCAAAGGGTCTCTGGAAACCTGAAACTAGAGGCGGGGAGACCTCTGTGCTGTTTGAGATCTGCTGAACTTTTACTTGTTTGGAATTCTTTAAGGTTTGCAAAGATTCATCCATGGATGCAGCAAACAGTTTGAGACCATCGAAGGGGAGGTCCTCAAACATGTTTCGGACCTCCCTTGGAAACTCAGACAACTGGAGCCATGGAGATCTACACATGACTACTTCTGTAAAGGTGGTATAAGCCACAATGTGAGCTATCCAAAGAGGCCTGCAGGAACGTTTTAGCTAGCAGCTGGCCCTCATTAATAATGGTCTGAAATTGTTCACACTGTTCTGTTGGCAGATGCTCAATAAAGGTGGTACATTTGGCTTAATTTGGGTGGGGCTGTACTTTGCCATGAGAGCCTGATAGTTTGAAGTCCTAACATGTCCTGAAGTGTCACAGATGGGGAAGTCTAACGGCTGAATACATCCAGACACTTCAAGCCCTTATCTTATGGAGGTGCCTTCCTGTGGTGGTGTCTGCCCCATGCATTCACCACTTCCACAACCAGAGCGTTGGGTGCAGGATGAGTAAACAAAAATTCAGACTCCTTAGCTGGGATGTAGTGTTTTTATTGGCTCTTTTGCATGTGGGTGGTATTGTTACCGGGGTCTGCCAGATGGTTTTGGCAAGGTCCAGCAGGGCCTCATTGATAGGTGGTTTTGGCAAGGTCCAGCAGGGCCTCATTGATAGGTAATGGAACTTGGGCGGGGGGGGGAGTTGGAATTATTAATAATAGTAGAAAGTATTAAAACAGGAGACCACCAGACACTAATTTAACCATATACCCCTTTATTTAGTCCAAAGGCCAAATGGTATTTTATACAATTGCTCTAAATACGCCTGACAGCCTGAAACTTAAGCAGTCACTACACCCAATACAGTAACTAAGTATTCATAAGCATGTGATCAGTATACTTACAAATAGGCCAGACCTGGGGATGACTTTCTCATTCTGGTATGCCCCAGCGTGATCAGCTAGAGTCTCACAAAGAACCTTCCAATTCATAACTGGTTTTATACCACTAACAAACAATTGTCATTGCTAATTACTGACTTCGGCTTCAAACCAATCTGAGACAATTCACCCTTATTTCCAGTCTTAATCCAGATACATTTTATAAACTCCTTTTCTCCCAAGGTCTTTCCACCCCTCTTTCTTGCCGATCAACAGATTTTCCATTCGTCCTGGGCTCACAGTGCCCTAATTGTTAAGATAACACTAGTATGTGTGGTGGGAAAGTTTGTGTTGCCTCTTTTTAAGACAGTTTCTTTTTGTCTTATTTAAAACCGTTTACAGCCACCCCCTATCAGTCAGAGGCCTTATTTTTAGAAACATCCCCTTATCTCAGTGGCTCTCAACCTTTCCAGACGACTGGGCCCCTTTCAGGAGACTGATTTGTCTTGCATACCCCAAGTTTCACTTCACTTAAAAACTACTTGCTTACAAAATCAGGCATAAAAATACTAAAGTGTCTCAACAGACTATTCCTGGCAAATTGCTGACTTTCTCGTTTTTACCATAGAATTATCAAATAAATCAATTGGAATATAAATATTGCACTTACATTTCAGTGTATAGTAGATAGAGCAGTATAAACAAGTCATTGTCTGTATGACATTTTAGTTGGTACTGACTTCGCTAGTGCTTTTTATGTAGCCTGCTATAAAACTAGGCCAATGTCTAGATTAGTAGATGTAACCCCTGGAAGACCTCTGAGTACCCCCAGGGGTCCGCATACCCCTGCTTGAGAACACTGTCTTATCACATAAGTTATCCTTTGAACCAGACATTCTCCCTACTTCATTCCTACTTGCCCTATAACTCATTATTTTCATGGTCCTTCTACTTGCTAGTCAAGGCCTTTCTTTACAACACACACATTTCTTTAACCAAACTTAAGGTAACTTTAATTTTATATTTATCCTACAATGTCCCCACAGCGCAGTGAACCAGGCAGGGCCCCACCGAGATAGAACGCAATCGTGTAATTAAAGAGTGTACCACCAGGTGGCAGTGCAAAGGGCAGAGATGAGGCTGCACAGGGAACCCGACTATTATTTCCTCACTTCAGAGGGTTTGATTTTTATGTGGGGGAGACATTTTCAAAAGCACTGAAGTGATTGAGGAGCATGGATCACGCTGGCAGCCAATGGGGCCTGGGCATCTAAATCGGGGGGGCACTTTTGAAAATCGCCTCCTGCACGGATAAAGCTGGGGAGGGTTCGGGGAGGAGGAGGAGACCTGGAGGAGCAGGTACAAAGTGCTCACATTTTGCTAATCGCCCTGCCTCAGTCATTTCCCTCTGCTCCTCACTGCTAAGTGCCCCGTGCCGGGGGCGGGGACAGGCTGCCAACTGTGCCACACAGTCCCCGTGTGTAGCACGAGGCCGGGCTGCCCACTGCCCTGTGCAGGTACCTTGAAGTGAATGAGGGAGAGCTCCTCTGTGCTATGGGCCGCATCCTCTGCACACAACCGCAGCCCCTGTGCTCAGGGCAGCGCAGGCTGTTCCCACCAGGGCGACACGAACACCCCAAGGTGGCGGGGAAGGGCTGGCCGGAGGCCAGGACACAGCCAACCTGGTCACTGCACGGGGCTGTGGAGCTGATTGGGTGCGTAGCAGGGAGCGCACTGCAGTGTGGTAATGGTGAGTGACCCCGTCTGTGTGCGGGGAAACCCAGGGCAGGATTGTACGTGTGCGTGCAAAGACACAAACACACACACACACACACACACACACACTGTAACTAGTCCCATGTCACCCATGGAGCTGCAGATGGCAATTCGGGCAGAGTGGAAACTGAAGATGACAAGTGGAACTGAAAGTTAAGTTTCAGTTTCCTTTTCCCCAGCTCACTCTCTCTTTCTGTTGAAATTCATCTGACAGACAAGTGAGATCACCAGCTAGCAGCCCAGCCTGCATATAAGAGTGAGCATCATCTTAGCAGACACAGTCAGTTCTGGCCCCAGACAGAACTCGGGTCTCTCCCAGAACCGGGCACTTCTCCAGCTCGGGAAGAAACCCAGTGCAGTGAAAGGAGCCGTCACCTCCCTGGCTGGGCTGGGGACTCAGCTGATCGCAATGAGGTAGGAGCATTGGGGTCACTGGGTGGGGGGGGGGGGCATTTCCAGCAAGGACTAAATACAGACACCTTCCCACCCCTCTGCACATTTCTGGGGCTGTCAATCTCCGGCTTTTATATCTCTGGGCCTGGGGGTGGGGGTTAATGTCATATAATTTTGCATCCGTGTTGAATCTCCAGGCTGGTGACTCACTGGGCTAAAGTGCGATCTCGGTCATTTAACACGAGTTAGCTGTTCACATCCTTCTCCTGCAAGCTCACCTTCCTGTAACTATCTGGAGAGCAGCCCCTTCTTGCCAGCTGTCAGTTCCATTTCCCTTACTTCCCGCAGCAGCATCCCGTGTGGTGCCAATGACACTGAGCATTTCCACAGCCACCTCTGTCGGCCCAACGCTTTCAAACACTCATTCAGCAGGTACATAGCTGCACATTGGGAGACCCGTTGCCCTCTCCCCCCGTCAGCTGGGGCTTGGGAGAGCTCTGGGCCAGAGGGAGAACAGAGACAGCCCTGGTATAGAACAGCTAGTTTCGGTCACTTTTAGAGCATCCCCTAACGTATATGAGGTTTGATTGGTCCTGTTTCCCCCCGGTGTACATACAGGCGGGTTAACGGTGTAAAGGAGCCTGGTTGGTGAAAAACAGCAATTTTCAGAACATTGATAGCAGCTCCAGTGACCAGGGCTGCAGCTTGCAAGAGCCAGGTGATGGGAGAGGCGGGGGGCAGGTACATAAGAACGGCCATACTGGGTCAGACCTCAGGTCCATCTAGCCCAGTCTCCTGTCTTCCCACAGTGGCCAATGCCAGGTGCCCCAGAGGGAATGAACAGAGCAGGTCATGATCAAGTGATCCATCCGCTGTCGTTCATTCCCAGCTTCTGGCAAACAGAGGCTAGGACAACGTTTCTCAAATGCGGACATTGTGGCCGCATGCATCCACCAGGGGCTTTTTGTGCAGCCAGGACAGGTTCCGGGATGGGGGACAAAGCATCGGCCCCTCCCTCTCCCTCCTTGTTGCTCCTGGATGCACCTCCCTGCACGGCCTCTGGAGAGAAGTGGGGCACAACGCTGCAGGAGCAAGGCGAGTTCTTGACCCACCTTGGGGGTGGGGGTTTGGGCTGCAGGCTCCAGCAGCGAGACTTCAGGAACCTGGTTGTGCTGCCCCAGGCTCCGACCGCAGGGCAGCGGGTACTGACCCCACACACACCAGCTGCGGGGTTTCAGCCTCCGGCCCCAGGTTCCAGCTCGTGGCAACAGGTGCTGGCTCCTGGCTCCAGTCCCAGGCTCCAGCCGCACAGTGGCAGGGGCTGGCCACAGGCGCCAAGCCCCAGCCCCAGCCGCCCGGCAGCAGGCTCCAACCGCAGGGCTTTGGGCACCAACCCCAGCTCTGGCCATGGGGCAGCAGATGCTGTCCCCCGGGTCTGATGGCAGAGCTTCAGTCTGCCTCTGGCCCCCAGTTCCGGCCATGCGGTGGCGGGCGCTGGCCCTGGGCTCCAGCCATGCAGCCCCAGCCCCTGGTGCTGATCCCTTGCCCCAGCTGCAGGGCATCAGGTGCCAAACCACAGCTCTGTTCCCGGGCTCCAGCCACACACCCCTGGGTCAGCAGGCACTGATCCCTGGCCCCACAGCAGCGAGCGCTGGCTGCAGCCACTCAATGGCAGGCGCTGACTCCTGGATGCAACCACACACCCCTGGCCTCCAGCCCCCCGCTCCGAGCTCTGGCCATGCGGCAGCAGGCAATAGCCCTGGGCGCTGACCCACAGCTCCGGCTGCACTGCAGCAGGCTCCGATCCCTGGCTCCGGCCACGCAGTTCCTGTCCCCAGCTCCGGGTTCGGACACTGAGCCTTGGCTGCATGGCAGCAGACACCAGGCCCTGGCTCTGGCCACGCAACAGTGGGGCTCATCTCTGACCCCCATTGCCCCGGCCCGGGCTGCCTCCCACAGCCCTGTATCCATCCTCTCCTCCCC
>NW_020698459.1:74380-78647 GCF_002925995.2 Terrapene triunguis
GCCCCCCGCAGGACCCTGCAGCCTCCCCCTGTCCTGCATCCATCCCACCATTGCCTCTGGCCCCCGCTGCCTCCCTCTTACAGCGCCCCCATCCAGGGCTTAATGGGTCCGGGGGCTTGCTGAGAAAAGTGATATTAACAAACATGCAAGTATCACTTTTCACGGCAGACTGACTAGCTGTCTTTGAAAAGTGATACCTGTATGTTTGTTAATATCACTTATCACCTTTCATAGCCTCCCAGGGAGCTACTAAGTGTGCTGTGATATTAACAAATATACAACTATCACCTTTCACAGCAAGCCCCAGGAGCCATTAAGCCCTGCGTGGTGGAGGGGCGAAGGGGGATGCAGCATTATTTTTGTTATTGACTCTGCCAAAAAACCCTACAAATATAAATGACAACGATTTGGATGTAAAACTCTGCCTATTTAATTGTTTTTCCTCAAATTAATTAAGTATTTTAGGAAAAAAGTGTCAGTGCGGCCACCAGTGAGAGTTGGTGTCTGCACTCTGAGGCCACCAAAAAATTGTTGTGAGAACCCCATGGCTAGGAATACGATCCCTGTCCATCCTGGCTAATAGCCATTGATGGACCGATCCTCCATGAATTTATCTAGTTCTTTTTTTAACCCTGTTATAATCTTGGCCTTCACAACATCCTCTGGCAAAGAGTTCCACAGGTTGACTGTGCATTGTGTGAAGAAATAAGAACATAAGAATGGCCCTACTGGGTCACACCAAAGGTCCATCTAGCCCAGTATCCTGTCTTCCGACAGTGGCCAATGCCAGGTGCCCCAGAGGGATGAACAGAACAGGTCATCATCAAGTGATCCATCCCCTGTCGCTCGTTCTCAGCTTCTGGCAAACAGAGGCTAGGGACACCATCCCTGCCCATCCTGGCTAATAGCTATTGATGGACCTATCCTCCATGAATTTATCTAGTTCTTTTTTGAAACCTGTTATGGTCTTGGCCTTCACAACATCCTCTGGCAAGGAGTTCCACAAGTTGACTGTGCGTTGTGTGAAGAAATACTTCCTTTTGTTTCCTTTGCCAGAAGCTGGGATTGAGTTACAGGACATTGATCACTTGATGATAACCTGTCTGTTCATTCCTTTTGGGGCAGGGACAGGATACTGGGCTAGATGGACCTTTGGTCTGACCCAGTATGGCCGTTCTTATGTTCTTATGTTTTAAACCTGCTGCATATTAATTTCATTTGGTGACCCCAGTTCTTGTGTTATGAGAAGGAGTAAATAACACTTCCTTATTTATTTTCTCCACTCCAGTCATGATTTTATAGACCTCAGTCATATCTCCCCTTAGTCATCGCTTTTCCAAGCTAAAAAGTCCCAGTCTTATTAATCTCTCCTCACACGGAAGCCATTCCAGATCCTTAATCATTTTGTTTTTCTGAACCTTTTCCAATTCCAATATATCTTTTCTGAGATGGGGCGATCACATCTGCACGCAGGATGCACTGCCGGGGCAGGGGTGTAACAGGTCTCGATTGCCTCAATTAAATGTCCGGAGAAAGAATATTTATATTTTGCCATTCCTCAGAAGTTCCCCATTACATTTCTCTCCTGCCTGCTGACTAGAGTGGGCCCCGTTCCCATGGATACTAAGGGTAGGCTACACTGCAGTCACAGGTGTGTCTAGCTCAGGTAGGCATACCCGTGCTAGCTTTAATCTAGCTAGTGGGACTAAAACGAGCAGTGAAGCCGCAGAGACACAGCCCCGCATGTGGGCTAGAAACACGAGTACGTACCTGGGGAGTCAGACGGGCTCGCGGATCTCACGCCGCCATGCGTCACTACTGTTTTTAGTTGTGCTAGCTAGGTTACAGCTAGTGCGGGTAGGGCAGCCCATGCTGCGATCACACCTCTCACTGCAGGGGGGACACACCCTGCGGCCATTCACAGCACCCTGGCCGTGTGAAGGGGCCTTTCCATTTACACTCGCTTTATTCTGACAGAGTGGTGTGAAATAAACTTTGTATGAATGATTTTAGATGCAGTGGAAATTCATTCAGCCCAGATGGAGTCTCATTTCCCCCTCTCTTTGCAGCCCCCTGCGCCTGAAGGAGAAGCTGCACGCCCTCCAGTGCCACTTCACCTGGAACTTTGAAATCAGAGACAAGGTAGATGCAGCTCACATCCTCCAAACTCTGGCTCACAGGATTGCCCACACTCCCCACCAGAACCAGCCCACGTTCCTTGCCATGCAGGCTTATCTCTACCACCTGCAAGGGCAATATGAAGACGCTCTGCAAAGCCTTAGAGAAGCCGAGGAGATTCTGCAAAGAGATCACCCAGATAACTTCCCCCGGCAGGTCCTGGTCATTTACGGAAACTACGCCTGGCTCTATTATCACTTGGCCCACTATGATTTGGTTGAGCTTTACCTGGACAAGGTTAGAAAGATCTGCAGCTCCCTGAAGAGCCGCTCTCCATATGCAGCTCAGATCCCTGAGATACATGCACAGAAAGGCTGGTCTCTCCTGGCAGCAGGCTTCCGCAATGGCAGAGAAGCCACAGAGTGTTTCCAAATGGCATTAAGAGAAGACAAAGCAAATGGGGAATTTCTTGCTGGGTTGGCAATCGCAGCCTTTGCATCATGGACTCACACACACAATTCTGCATCTTGGAATGCTGCCAGAGAGAAGTTGGGCGCCATTATCCGTGAACAGCAGCAAAACTATGAAGCTAAGGTGTATTTAGCCAAGATCCTTAAGAGGGCGGATAGACAGCAAGCAGAAGCCCTCTTAGAAGATGTTGTCCAGAATAGCCTGGACCCTGAGGTCCTGAGAAATGCAGCCATGTTCTTTCAACCAGAATTCATAGAAAAAACAATCTCTATTCTAGAGCGAGCAATATCTCTGAACCCCAATTATCACCTCCTTCACTATGACCTTGGTTATTGCTACAAGATACAGTTGAGAGGGGACAATTCCAGCAGAAGAGAAGAAATATTGGCAGCAGCTATTGAGGCCTTCAAAAAGGCTGTGCAAAAAGATCCAGCCTCTGTGTTTGCAAAGCTGGCTTTAGGTGAAATGTATGGAGAAAATACACCTCACTACCAAGAAGAGATTTACCTCAATCTCATGAGTGAAACACCCAACCTCAGCAAGAAGTGTCAGCAGGCAGTCTACCTTCACTGGGGAAATTTCCTCTTGTACAAGAAGAACTCAGTGCGGGAGGCAGCTCAGATGTACAAAGCAGGTTTCGCCATTCCAGACAAGTACGTGGAGAGGCAAAAACTGAAAAAGAAGTTGGAAAAGATGGCAGAAATATTCCAGCAGCACTCCCAAATCACTGAGGCTAAGGCCATTCATGACTTCATTCAAGAGACTGAAAGTCAGTCTCTTGAATAAAGGAGGAAGTCCACTGGTGGCAACAACAGAGCAGGAGACTGGAGATGTGGAGACAATGTAGGATCCTTTCCCTTCCCTGGACACACCAAGATCTCCTTCTGAAGTGAGTCACTTTCCCCACCTGTGTAACAATGACATTCGTGTTGCAAATGATTCTGGGTCCCCTGAATACTTCACACCACGGCACATGCTGCTGTTGCTTCTTATAATTATTATTAGCTACCTGTATTGTGATAGCGCCTAGAAGCCCAGACATGGACCAGGACCCCATTGCGTCTGGCCCCAACGAGTCTTCAGTCTGTGACCAGAGACAACCGGAGGGAACCAGCAGACAGACGGGGTAGCACAGGCAGACGATACTGGTCAGCAAAATGGACAGTGGTCTCGGCCCACCACCTACCCAGCCACTGTCAAGTGTTTTGTGAGCATCACCGCAGAGGAGAGTTTAGCTTCTGATACTGAGCAGCTGTTTCTACCCAGAGGGGATGGTGCGACCATCCTCGTCTCTAAGCAAACCGACCTCCCTGCTCTGCTGCCTTCTAACATCCACGCAGCAGATAGGTGTGGAGTTTCTTCGCACAGCGTTGAGTTCTTGTATGTGCATAGCTGAGGGCCTGTAGTGTGTCTATATCATGAGTCCCATCTTTGCTTTCTGCACCTCTCACGGGCAATGACTCACATTTACATGGCACCTTCATCCCCAGCTTGTCAGGGAACTGCTATGTTTTTATTTCATTTACAATAAAAGTAACTGAGAAAACAGAAATAAATCAATTGCACCATCTTGGAACATTCCTTTCCCTGCCCTTCGATTGCATCGGGGTGAGCAGCACACACAGGACCCCACGGGTGTGTCAAGCTCACAGTAAAGCACCGTGACAGTCACTAATAG
>NW_020698460.1:0-14792 GCF_002925995.2 Terrapene triunguis
CAGGAGCTCAGCAGTCTCTAGCTGTAGAGGGAGATGGACCTGGCTGCAGGGACCTGAGCAGTGTACCTGAGTGGAGCAGGGCTGGGGAAAGGCAGAGGAGCTGGGGAGGCTCCAGGCTGGAAAGCCCCAGGCTGTGGCCTAGCAGAAGGCCAATGGGTATTGGGCGTTGCAGAGGGCAGCCCAGGGGTAGGCAAAGGCAGCAGGTCCAAACCCAACCTTGCCAGTGATGAGTGGGCTGATACTGCAGTCTGCCCCAGGGTGCGGGGGCTAGACGATGACTGGCAGTAGCCTTATACTGAGGCGAGGTGGGGATAGTGGGTGGGGGCTCCTCGGGGAGGGGAGACCCTGAGACAAAGGGGTTACTACCAAGGGGGAGCACCCCGGATAACGGGGGTCCGGGAGGGACACGGGGGGCCAAGCGGCAGCGGGACACTGGCCTGCAGAGGGCGCTCCGGAGGCTGGACATGCTAATTCCCAGAGACAACCAGCAGGAGGCACCGCAGGGGTGAGTCCCGCATTGCTACAGAAGGCCAAAAAAGAATTTGAAGAACAGTTAGCCAAAAACTCAAAAAGTAATAGCAAATTTTTTTTAAGTACATCAGAAGCAGGAAGCCTGCTAAACAATCAGTGGGGCCACTGGATGATCGAGGTGCTAAAGGAGCACTCAAGGATGATAAGGCCATTGCAGAGAAACTAAATGAATTCTATTCATCGGTCTTCACGGCTGAGGATGTGAGGGAGATTCCCAAGCCTGAGCCATTCTTTTTAGGTGACAGATCTCTCCCAGATTGAGGTATCATTAGAGAAGGTTTTGGAACAAATTGATAAATTAAACAGCAATAAATGACCAGGACCAGATGGTATTCATCCGAGAGTTCTGAAGGAACTCAAATCTGAAATTGCAGGACTACTACCTGTAGTCTGTAAGCTATCATTTAAATCAGCTTCTGTACCAGATGACTGGAAGATAGCTAATGTGACACCGTTTTTTAAAAAGCTGTTTTGCAGAATTCGGGAGGCTCTGAGGAGGGAGGAGCAAAGACATGGTGCACTAGGGGGAGTGGAACTGGGCAGGAAGGGGTGGTCTGGGGATGGAGCAGGGGCAGAAAGAGGTGGGGTGGGATCTTAGGGGAAGGGGTGAGTGGGGCTGGGGCCTGGGGCAGAGCCGGGGGTTGAGCCGCTCTCCCCTCCCCCTCAGCACTTTTGAAAGTCGGTGCCTACGATATTAAGCCAGCAATATCGAGTGGGGTTAGAAACTGTTTAGTCTAGCTGTTGCCCAGTCTAATCAGGTTGAGAGTTTAGACTGTATGCTTTTTTCTTTTGGTAACTAACTCTGACTTATTGCTTAACTCTTATAGTCACTTAAAATCTATCTTTGTAGTCAAGAAATTTGTTTAGCTTTACCAGTGAGTTTGCCTGAAGTGCGTGACAAATGTGCTCAGGTATGGCTCAGGCTCAGGCTTTGTAAGGCTGGCGTATGTCCACTTTCCATTGTTGAAGTGGTGAACCAACTAATACATTTGCACTGCCCATCTTGAGCAGAGCAAGGTGGTATATTCCTGGGGTACAAGGCTGGAAGCTGGGGGAATTTCGCTGGTGCCCTTCTCTGTGTGATCCATGAGTGGCTCTGGGAGCATTCATGCAATCTAGCTGGGTGTGGGGCTCCACAGGCTGCTGTGCTGAGTGATCACAGCACCTGGAGGGGTTTGCTCCTGGTGGCTAGCAATGCATTGTGAGAGACAGCCCAGGCTGGAGAGAGTTCAGGGGACACAGAGGTCCCACAGTCCCAGGCTTCACCCCGGGGATCCCGTCACACTTATCCAGTTCCGGTGTCCTCCTGATGGCCCAATCTAGCTATTCAGAATATCCATACACACGCCGTGCCCCTTGCTGGAACACGTCAGCTGCCATGGTAGTGGTCAGGCCTACCTGTGCTGTTACTGATTAGACCCCACGCAATCCCAGGACAGTCAGTGGGCAGGCAGGTGAGTAAAGTAGCCCAGAATTGGACCTTTGATTTCATGAGTTAAAAATATCATCTTCTGAGCAAATTTGATATGAAAGTGACTGAGAGATATAGACATGGGACCCCACAAACTGCGCTGTTACAGAGTCACCTGGCCGAGAGACAGATTAAACCCTTCTACTGTATTAATGAAAATACTTTGACTTAGTTCATTTCTTAGGCCTGGTCTACACTAGGCTTTTATGTCGAATTTAGCGCCGTTATATCGAATTAACCCTGCACCCGTCCACACCACGAAGCTATTTAGTTCGACATAGAGCTCTCTTTAAATCGATTTCTGTAAACCTCCCCAACGAGAGGAGTAGTGCTAAATTCGACATGGCCATGTCGAATTAGGCTAGGTGTGGATGGAATTCGACGCTAATAGCTCCGGGAGCTATCCCACAGTGCACCACTCTGTTGACGCTCTGGACAGCAGTCCGAGCTCGGATGCTCTGACCAGCCACACCCCGGGAAAATTTGAATTCCTTTTCCTGTCTGGGCAGTTTGAATCGCAGTTTCTGTTTTGACACCGTGGCGAGCTCAGCAGCAGTGGCAACGATGCAGAGCTCTCCAGCAGAGATGGCCGTGCAATCTCAGACTAGAAAGAGGGCCCCAGCATGGACTGATCGGGAAGTCTTGGATCTCATCGCTGTGTGGGGAGATGAGTCCGTGCTTTCCGAGCTGCGCTCCAAAAGACGGAATGCAAAGACCTATGAGAAGATCTCTAAAGCCATGGCAGAGAAAGGATACAGCCGGGATGCAACGCAGTGCCGCGTGAAAATCAAGGAGCTGAGACAAGGCTACCAGAAGACCAAAGAGGCAAACGGACGCTCCGGATCCCAGCCCCACACATCCCGTTTCTACGAGGCACTGCATTCCATCCTAGGTGCGGCCGCCACCACTACCCCACCCCTGACCGTGGACTCTGAGGATGGGATATTGTCCGCGGCCGGTTCCTCAGCGGACGGGGAAGAGGAGGAAGGAGATGAGGAGGACGAGGCAGTCGACAGCGCTGATTTGCCCGACAGCCAGGAGCTCTTCATCACCCTCACAGAGATCCTCTACCAACCCTCCCCAGCCGTTATCCCAGACACAGATTCAGGGGAAGAATCAAGCAGTAAGTGTTTTAAATATCTAAACATTTATTTATAACATAACTGGCATATTTAAAATATTAACAATAGGTAAAGTGCTTTAAAACATGTAAACATTTATTTACAACAAAACAGGAAGATTTAAAATATTAACAGTGGGTAAAGTGCTTCAAAACATGTAAACAGGAAAGTCCAACAAAACGGGAATCTGTGCAAAGTGTATCATGATTACTCTGTCTTTGGGCGCTTCAATATATAGTCTATTTTCAAAAAATTTCACAATGTCCGCTTCATGATTATAATGCCCAAAACGCTGCACTCTTTTGTCCCTCCAAGGGCACCTAACCCAAAAACTGGTCAATGTATCCGGGGATAGAGGCGACATCCTCCGGGGAGAATTCCTCATAGGTCTCCTGCAGGTGTTTTTCAAGCCTCATGAGCAGGTTCCTGGGCAGGGAGAGCTTGTTAGGCCCCCCGTGGTATGAGACGTTTCCCTGCCACAACGCCAGCAGGTACTCGGGGATCATGGCCTTGCAGAGCATTGCAGCAAATGGCCCCGGTTTCTGCAGGCTGTCACGAAGCATCCGCTCCTTCTGGCTCTCCGAGACCTTCAGGAGGGTGATGTCTGGCATGACTCCCTGCTGTGAATTAGGTAGGGGAAAGTTAGTATTGGGACTGCTTGCCCGTCCCTTTACAGAACTGCAACCGCCGGTTTACAGCCACGCGGTTTACAGCCGCGAGGGGGTGGGACAGGGCCAGAGTTCATGCTTGCAGGATTGCTGCCAGCAGAGACTCGCATTGCTTTCTATGCGAAAGGAGGCCAGTGCCACTCTTAAAGTTTTAAGCAGCCACAAGTCTACGGCTTACCATGTTTGACAGCTAGACAAAGTCCGGTGTCCTGCCTTGCTCCTCAGCTCGCCACAGCAAGACCGCAGGCACTGTAGGCGAGGGCCGAAAATTCGACCTTGTCCTCAGTGCGCGTGTGATAGGTGCTCTGCATGGTCTTGTTGAAAGACTATGTTCTCTGTTCACAGATACATTGATCTGTCTCAGGAATTCACTCCCTTTTTCCAATTCCCACAGCCACATCTGCCCAGAGGCTAGCGCACATTAGGAGGAGGAAGAAGAGGACACGGGAAGACATGTTTGCTGAACTAATGGCATGCTCCCGAGCACAGGCAGCCCAGCAGACACAGTGGAGGGAGAACTTGTCCCAAATGCACCGGGCAAACATTGAACGGGAGGAGAGGTGGCGACAGGAGGACTGGCAGGCTACTCAAACGCTGCTTGGACTAATGAGGGAGCAAACGGACACGCTCCGCCGCCTTGTGGATGTTCTGCAGGACCGGAGGCAGGAGGAGAGAGCCCCGCTGCAGTCTCTCTCTAATCGCCCTGCCCCGCCACCAAGTCCCATACCCCCCTCACCCAAAGTCCAAACACGGAGGGGCGGAAGGGGCCGTGAAAAATTTCACTCCACCCCTGCGGACTGCTCTACCACTAGAAGGCTCTCATTCCCCAAAATTTGAAAAGTCCTTTCCTACCCGCCTCACACAAGACCCTGTCCAAGTTTCACCCCCCCGTTCCATGTGCGGTTGTTAATAAAAAATACGTTTTTGTTCATTATTGTTTCCATCCTCTTCTTTTAGATGAGAGTCTGTCTGAAGGGGGGGGAAGGGGCTTGGTAATTGGACAGGACAGTCACCTTTAGCAGGGGGCAGGTCCAGCAGCAGGGCACATATACAGTGCAGTGACTAGTTATCCTGGTCAGTCTGGGAGGTGGTTTTCATGTTCTGTGTGGTGGGGGGGGTGGTGTTGCTCTGTGACTTGGTGGCGGGGGAGGGCAGTTACAGATCTTATGCAGCGGTCCTTACCCTGGATCACAGAGCCGCGCAGCAGGGGATCTGTAACACTCCTCCCCCTGCAAGACAGTCACATAGCCGACACATACACGCAGTCCCGGCCAGGAGGGCTGGCAGGCTCCGTTGAAACAACCAGTCCACCACCGCGGAGCCTGTCATTCCTGGAGTTTAGAAGCATCATTTGCATCACAACACTAAACCCGCCCCCCGCCACAGTCTGCGTCCCAGGTTTAAAACATTCCCGCGAAAACAGTAATAAAGACAACGGTGTCCATTAACAAAACAGAACAGACTTTATTTTTTGGGAAGGGGGTGAAGGGGGTATGTAACTGGAGAGGATAGTCGACGGCAACTGGGTAAAGAAACGGGGGCAAGTTCAGCTTCTGTGTCCACAAACTTAAAAGTCACTGGGTACCCTGCTCAGCCTTGAAACTGGCTTTCAAAGCCTCCCGGATGCACAGCGCGTCCCGCTGGGCTCTTCTAATCGCCCGGCTGTCTGGCTGGGCGTAATCAGCAGCCAGGCTATTTGCCTCAACCTCCCACCCCGACATAAAGGTCTCCCCCTTGCTCTCACAGAGATTGTGGAGCACACAGCAAGCTGCAATAACGATGGGGATATTGGTTTCGCTGAGATCACAGCGAGTCAGTAAGCTTCTCTATCTCCCCTTGAGACGGCCAAAAGCACACTCCACCACCATTCTGCACTTGCTCAGCCGGTAGTTGAAGAGTTCTTGTGCAGTGTCCAGGGCCCCAGTATAGGGCTTCATGAGCCAGGGCATTAGCGGGTAGGCTGGGTCCCCGAGGATCACTGTAGGCATCTCCACATCCCCAACAGTTATCTTGTGGTCCGGGAAGTAAATGCCTTCCTGCAGCCATCTAAACAGACCAGAGTTCCTGAACACGCGAGCGTCATGAACCTTGCCCGGCCATCCGACGTAGATGTTTGTAAACCGTCCCCGATGGTCCACCAGTGCTTGCAGCACCATTGAAAAGTAGCCCTTTCTATTGATGTACTGGCTGGCCTGGTGGCCCGGTCCCAGGATAGGGATGTGAGTCCCATCTATAGCCCCACCGCAGTTTGGGAATCCCATCGCGGCGAAGCCATCTATGATGGCCTGCGCGTTTCCCAGGGTCACTACCTTTGACAGCAGTACCTTGACGATTGCCTTGGCTACTTGCAGGACAACAACCCCCACGGTAGATTTGCCCACGCCAAAGTGGTTCGCGACTGACCAGTAGCTGTCCGGCGTTGCAAGCTTCCAGAGGGCTATGGCCACTCGCTTCTGGACAGTCAGGGCTGCTCGCATGCGGGTGTCCTTGCGCTTCAGGGCAGGGGACAGCAACTCACAAAGTTCCAGGAAAGTCCCCTTCCGCATGCGAAAGTTTCGCAGCCACTGGGATTCATCCCAGACCTGAAGCACTATGCGGTCCCACCAGTCCGTGCTTGTTTCCCGGGCCCAGAATCGCCGTTCAACAAAATCCACATGCCCCATTGCCACAGTGATGTCCTGGGCGCTGGGGCTCGTGGTTTCTGACAGCTCTGTGCTACTCTCCGACTTCAGGCTCTCACGGCGGTGCCGTAGCCTCCTCGCCTGATTTCTCTGCATCTGCCTCAGGGAAAGGTGTATGATAAGCTGCGAGGTGTTGAGAACGGCCACAACTGCAGCGATGGTCGCAGCGGGATCCATGATTGCAGTGCTGTGGCGTCCGCGCTGTCACTGATCAAAAAGTGCGCGAACTGATTTCCCGCCGGCGCTTTCAGGGAGGGAGGGAGGGAGGGCGGTAGTGACTGACGGATGACGACAGTTACCCAAAAGCACCCTCGCCACATTTTTTTACCCAGAAGGCATTGGCGGATCGACCCAGAATTCCAATGGGCGGCGGGGACTGCGGGAACTGTGAGATAGCTGCCCACAGTGCACTGCTTCCAATGTCGACGCTTTCCCTGGTAGTGTGGACTGACAAAGTCGAATTACTGTCCTTAGTGTAGACACATACGTTCGACTTTCTAATATCGATTGCACATATTCGATTTAACTAAAATCGAACTACTCTCGTAGTGTAGACATACCCTTAGTCTTGTACTGAAGTCATCAAAAGTCAGTAAAAAAGTGCTAGCATGACAGGAATACAAGTAATTAGTTATATATCAGGCACCAATTTATAGCTCTACCATTGTAAGACAAATCCCACCTGGAATAGAACTATGAGCTTCCATTTTGATCTACTCATTGATAACGTATAATCAAAGCTTGCCCCAGCAGGTACCAGCGACACTCCCTCCAGGTTCCTGGTTTCCCTTTGGAACCCTGGCAGCATAGCAGGGCGGCTTTGGATCTGGCAAGTCCCATCGCCATGATTTGTGTTAGAGAGAAAAAGTGAGTAACACGAATAGGACAATTTAGAAACCAGCAAACAGCTTCAGAGCAGCAACGTGGACCAGGATGACGGATCCTCCAAACAGTGACGGGCTCAGAACACCGGGGAAGGCCAGGCCGCCTCTGGTAGCTGTTAATAGGAAAAAGCAGATCAAACAATTCATAGGAAATTATTTCACACAGACAGAGATCCTTAAAGCTGGACAGAGCTGCTTCCTCCCCCTCAACCTGCTTGTTCCTTTGGTATCCATCATTAATGAGCACCTTTCACCCAAGCCAGTCCCAGAGGCTCTGATTTGGGAAGGGAGTGTCGGCTCTGGGGTGGTCCATCAAGCAGGCTGTCCCAGGGTCAGGGGCACTGGAAGTCCTGGGGTCTATGACTCCCAGGCAGCCCCCCAGCCAAGCTGCCATGGAGCCAGGCGGGTGATCTGGCCAGAACCCAGGCAGCGTTCTGACAGAACAGTGTCGAAATCAAACCACCTCTGCAGAAGGTGAAGAATTTGATGATTTGTCAAATTCCAATGAGAAAATATTTTGAGATTTTTTCTGATCTACTCTGGTAAAACAATCCTGTTTAGTCCTTTGGGAGGATGTAGTTCCACTGGGGCTAGAATGGGGCTAGTTATGAGAGGAGGGAGATGGAGACACACTTGTGGTGCTGGGTTAGGGGATGTGTGTTCAGCTTATAGTTCAGAACACTGAAGATGAATCTAAGGGGTTATTCTCCTTAAATTTTCTTTTCTGAAATCAACTGTGCCTGGAATTGAGTCAGACGTGAAGGTGTCAGATACTAGTCATGAGCTCCCTACGAGAACCTGGATAAATAGACAGAACGTGCAGTTCATCCCACTTATTTCTCAACTGGTTTCATGTGACATGTTTGCCTGGTGGGGTTGCTCTCTGCTCTGCACTTCAATAGAGAGGGTGAGACATTTTCAAAAGAATGAAAACAAAAATGTTCTTTCTTACCAGAGTTGTAAACACATGTTTGGGTCATCTTTCCTACAGTACAAACAGAGAGGGTCAATGAAATGGGATCTGTCCAGGTAGAAATTTCAGCTGCATTCTACTATTTCCAAAGAATCACAGGAACTGTCGGACGGGATCTAGCCTGGTATCCTGTCCCTGATTGAGGTGAGACCCAGCTGTATCAGGGGAAGCTGCAAGAAATCCCAGCGGGGAATAACATACACAGAGGAAATTTCTTCCCCAACCCTGTCAGTTAGTGAATGTCTTTTGTCCTCAGGCCTAAGGGTTTATTGCCCTTTTAAAAACAATTAGTTTATCCTGTGTAACGTAACTTTAGAGATTCTGTCTATATCAATGGCTAATTCTCTTCTTTAATTCTACTGAGCTCTTGGAGTCATGGAAACGTTGTGGCAATGAGTTCCACAAGTTAAGCCTGCATTCTATATAACAGGGCATTCCCTTTCACTAGTGATAAATTACACACTGCCATTTCCCCATCTCATTTATTATTTTGTATATCTCCATGTTTCCTTTTATGTCTTTTCTCTTAGCTCAGTCATCCCAATCTCTCCAGATCTCTGGTCATTTTCACCCCTTGTCTCTGAACTCTTTCTCCACCCCCCTGATAAATCTTTTAGAGCTAGGTGATCAGAACCAAACCTAGTATCCCAGGGAAGAATGCCCCATTGATTCATGCAATGGTGTTATAATTAAGGCCGCAAGTCTGTCCCGGAGATCATGGAAGTCACAGATTCCGTGACTTCTGAACCTGGTAGGTGCAACTGAACCCAAGACCACCTGAGCAGCATGGGAGGCTCCAGTGCCAGCCACACTGCCCTCCCCCCACAGCAGCGGTCCCGGTCCAGCAGGGACGCCCCACGCCAGCAGCAGCAGTGACGATCCCGGGCTACCCCTCCCCTCCCCCGAGCACCAGCGGGTGCCCCGGAGGCCCCAAGAACACCCAAGATTTAGTCTGGGGTATATAGTACAAGTCATGGACAGATCACAAGGCCGTGAATTTTTGTTTGTTACCTGTGACTTCTCCATGACTTTTACTTAAAAAAACAAAAACCCATGACTAAATCTTAGCCTTAGTTCTAATATCTCCACATTATTCTCCATCCCATCATTCCCAATGCATGCTAACATTTTGTTTGCTTTATAGACCTAGAAGCACATTGAACAGAGGTTTTCACTGAGATTTGCACCGAACTCTCCACAATGCTGGCCAGGTTTCCTTCTGAGTTGATACAGCTCATTAACAATCCAGTGAAATTATCCCTCACAATGTGTGTTACCTTGAATGTGTGTCAGTGAATTTCACCTGATGTTGTGTTGCCCATTCATCCAACTTGGTTAGATCTCTCTGAAGTTCCTCACTGTTGTCCCTAGTCCTGACTGCCCCGAATAATGTGCCATCTGCACACTAGGCCACCCCCCTGCTCCCTTTCCCACAGCCTCTGGATTTGCTGTGCCGTGTCTGAGGAGCCACAGCTGCTCTGCCAGAGCTCTTGTGGGCTCTGTACGGGGCGTGCATGTGTTGAAGACTCGTGGTGGTTTGGGGCCTTCACCTGTCTTTCTAGTGCTTCCATCACCATGATGTCTAGGCACCTTCTCTTTCCTCAGTGAGCACTTGGGACCCAGTGTCCACCCACCCCAGCCCGAGGCCTCTCTAGCAGCAAGAGTCGTGGCAGCCTGTCTCCCCCAGCCCTGGTGGTAAGTCCCTAAGTCAGCGTCCCTCTCATCAGCTCTCCCTGAAGTGGAGTTTTCAAATCCTCCGCAGCAAATAGCCCCACACAAATATTTCTCCTGTTCAGCCCAGTACTCACCGCCCAGGTACGCGCAGTTACAATTGCTGCAGTTCTGCTTTGTGCTCTGGAGGATAAAGTGGTTACTCCCTTGTCCTTGGGACATGCTGAATATCTCATAGGCTGGGATTAACACTTCTTCTTGCTCAGGATTATATGACATGTCCTGGATCTTCACGCCAAAGCACGTGTGGATGGTGAAGAATGTGGCCTTGCCAAAACTTTCAGCCACTTTTCTATTAATAGATGAAGAGGCAAAGTATCCAAACCTGATGGAAGCCTGTCCCGTGTACTTAGAACTAGTATTAACCCCCCGGTACACCGTCGTTTTATACATCGCACCACACTTTCCTCCCGCGTCCTTCCATAAGAGCTGCAAAGCTCTTGTCAGATAATAATGAAAGGCTTTGAACTGGAAACTGGCCATGTAAGCAGCTCGAGATCTGTTAGTCCCACTCACTGCATCATTAAATATAGTTGAAAAAGTTTTTTTGTATTCGGGGTATTTGGTGGGGTCAGTATAGGCTACTATGGCTATTCCATATTCATCCTTAAAGCCGTCGGGGCGAGAAATCGTTTTCATATTTTTCCAGGTTTCATTTGCCTTGTCCCACACACTGCAAAACACTGAGGACATGGACTTTTCTTCCTTTAGCAGTTTAGGTGCAATTTCATCCATTTCTTCAGCACATCCTAGATATTGGTCATCAAAAGCATCAGGCATCATGCTCAGCTCCACCTCACATTTTGCCTGGGAGAATAAAGGAAACATACGGTCACATTAGCATTTGTGTTACAATAGCACCTAGAGGTCACACCCAGGATTGGGGCCCCATTGTGCTCAGCCCTGTACAAACACACTCGGAATGGCCTCTGCCCTAGAAGCTTACCTCTAAACAGACAAGACAGAGGAAAAGTGGGAGAAAGGGATGGAACATAGAGGCAAAATCCTCAGTGTGTTGCATGGCAAATGTTATGTTAGCTTCATGATTTTCTTCTGGGGGGGGTGGCACACCCAAGGACCAGCAAGCCCTGTAATCATTGCAGATGCATTTTTAGTTTACTGGGGACTTTTAGTGTAATAGATATATTGTGTCTAGATGTAGGGTTAGGAAGAAAGGCAGGAAGGGATACATTAATAGGGAAGACAAAGCAGGGGGAACAAGAGACATAGAAGTGAGGGAGCCAGGAGAGACTGAGATCCCAATCCACTCCCACTGAGATATCTAGAAACCCCCCTCATTAAACTCACTGGGAGTCAGTGGGTTGTCATCGCTGTATGCCAGCCATGCACTGCGTGCTCCAAGGCTGGTGGTGCCCATGGAAAGGTTTCATCCAGGATACAACCCCCAAATGCATATGGAGGACGGCAACACTGCTGTGGTGGAGCAGACCTTGGCTGCTGGTCAGAGGGTCCCTGGACTGGAACCCAGTTTCGTGGGAGGGCCGGGGTTCCCCTACCAGCCACTGCAAAATGTGGCGTGGGGCCCTGAATAGACAAAAACTGTCGGAGGTGGTCTCAGTGCACTTGGTCCAGCCTCAGCACACAAGGCTGCACTAGATGACCTCTCGCGGTCCCTTCCAGCCCTACATGTCTATGGGTCTAAGGCAGTATGGCTGCCTGCATAGCCTTGAGCAGAAACATGAGAAAACACAGAGTGTTTCACTGGCAAAGCTCAAGAGTTTACCTGAGGGATTCCCAGCCAGGTTTGAAGACAGAAGTATGTCAAGGGAATCAGCAGAGGCCGCAGCATTGTTCCAACTTCCTGGTGCAGCTGTAGGAGAATCCATCAGGAACGTCAGTGGAGATTTGGGGGGAAAGAACACATCAAAACCAAACATCCTCCCCATTGTGTCACTGTGATCCGTTGTTCCACATTCAGTAACTGGGATTTCCCAGGCAGGAATTGCTATCTCACGGACTTCAGCCCAGCCATAACAGAGGTTGGTTTGACCCTGAAATACAGTTCTCAGCTGGAGGGGTGGGGAGTAGTTGTGGGGAAATCCTGCTTTTACTTTCTAAAGGATTCTGGGGGGTGAAAATACTGTATCTAGTGCTGCTGTGTTTACTCAAAAGTGCCGTGAAACTGCTGCACAATACACAGAACCCAACAGGCCCGGCAGGTCTGTCGATCGTATCCTAGAGCAGTGGTTCTCAAACTTTTGTAGTGGTGATTCCTTTCACACAGCAACTCTCTGAGTGTGACCCACCCCCCATATAAATTAAAAACACTTTTTTATATATTTAACACTATTATAAATGCTGGAGGTGAAGTGGGGTTTGGGATGGAGGCTGACAGCTCGCAACCCCCCAGGTCATAACCTCGTGACCCCCTGCGGTGTCTCAACCCCCAGTTTTAGAATCCTTGTCCTAGAGAGTGGGGCTAAAATAACGACATAGCTGAATGGTTCAGTGCCTCACCCAAGTGCCTGGTCAAGTGTTTGCTCAGCAACTACCTCATACGCTCTGCGCCTCGCTGCTTAGTTCTTCCCTGGGGCTAACTGGGTGATCGATGACTCAGATGTCAAACACCAGGGCTGATCCTAGGCCCAAGGGTCAGAGCCACACGGCCCTCTCAGAGACACAAACAGACAGACCTCTGTCACCTGGCCTGGTCAGGGACCCAAACCACAGCCACACGACCCACACGGAAACAAACAGCAAACAGACCAGCACACAACTCATCAAGTCCCTTTACCTCCATGCAGTGGATCCACAGCTACGCCCTGAAAAACTCCCCTGCTTGCCTCTCTTGTTCGCCTGCTGAGCTGATCCCTTGTTTAGAGGGTCTGCTGGGGAGTTGGGTCTTTGGGAGCAGATTTTTCTGGCCCAGGAAAGGGAGCCAGGCTTTGGAATTTGGATCCCGGGGGAGATCCAGTGACATGGGGACTAGGACTTGGCAGTGTCTTGCTCAGGGAAAGCAGGGATAGGGTCAGGAATGGGGAGCAACAGGCCTGGGGTGTTTACTGGAGGGGGTGGGACTTCCACTGAACACATGGAAATGCCGTCACTCCCCTGGCCTTTGCCCATAAAGGAGAGGGTGGGTGGTGGTGCTCTCCCTCCCTTGGTGTAGCTGTGGGGTTGGCTTGGTGGGGTGACTGCTGAGCTGTACGTGGGGCGATGGGATGGATGTCAGCACAGAGTGAATGGATACGAAATGTAGGGGTGTGCTGTGTGTACTGATCGGGTGGGTGGAAAATGAATCTAAACACATTTCATATTTCTATTAACAACAAAGGGCCGGGTGATGCTTCTTCGTTTGAAATGGCTCTTCCACGGTAGCTTGACATTGCCAAAAAATTCTGAGCTTTGACACATTTGGGGGGATAGAGCCACATTCTCAGTGTTTCACGTTTTCTTTTTTAAGGACCGAATCCCCTTTTTGAATGTAAGTCTCCAGACTAAACAAACCCAATTTTTTCAAGCTTCTCTCATAGGTCATGTTTTCTAGACCTTTAATCATTTTTGTTGCTCTTCTCTGGACTTTCTCCAATGTGGCACCCAAAACAGGACACAATAC
The DNA here is from genome assembly GCF_002925995.2 of Terrapene triunguis. NCBI lineage: Eukaryota > Metazoa > Chordata > Testudines > Emydidae > Terrapene > Terrapene triunguis. The sequence goes on from NW_020698460.1 coordinate 13,638, forward strand.
TCCAGTTGAAGCTTTATCACTGTGGAGTAGATAGGAAGAATTACTTCTCGTGTTTTGCTTACAATATTCCTGCTACTACATAAGAACAGTCATACTGGATCAGACCAAAGGTCCATCTAGCCCAGTATCCTGTCTTCCAACAGTGGCCAATGCCAAGTGCCCCAGAGGGAATGAACAGAACAGGTCATCACCAAGTGATCCATTCCTTCGCCTGTTCCGAAGATCCCAGAATGGTGTTTGCTTTTGTTGCAACAGTGTTACACCGTTGATTCATATTTAGCTTGTGATCCATGTGAGCCCCAGATCCCTTCCTGCAGTACTCTTTTCTGGGCAGTCATTTCCCATTTTATATGTGTGCAACTGATTGTTCCTTCCTAAGGGGAGTACTTTGCATTTTTCCTTCTTAATTTTCATCCTATTTACTTCAGACCATTTCTCCAGTTTGTCCAGATCATTTTGAATTTTCATCCTATCCTCCAATGCACTTGCAAATCCTCCCAGCTTGGTATCATCCGCAAACTTTAGAAGTGTACTCTCTATGCCATTATCTAAATCATTGATGCAGATATTGAACAGAACCGGACCCAGACCTGATCCCTGCGGGACCCCACTGGTTATGCCCTTCCAGGATGACTGTGAACCACAGATAACTACTCTCTGGGAATGGTTTTCCAACCAGTTATGCCCCCACCTTATAGTAGCTTCATCTAGGTTGAATTTCCATAGTTTGTTTATGAGAAGGTCATGCAAGACAGTATCAAAAGTCAAGACTAAAGTCAAGATATACCACATCTACCACCTCCACCCTGTCCACAAGGCTTGTTATCCTGTCAAAGAAATATATTAGGCTCATTTGACACAATTTGTTCTTGACAAATCCATGCTGACTGTTACTTATCACCTTCTTAGCTTCTAGGTGTTTGCAAACTGATTGCTTAATTAGTTGCTCCATTATCTTTCCAGGTACAGAAGTTCCCCGGGTTGTCCTTATTTCCCTCTTTATAGAGGGGCACTATATTTGCCCTTTTCCAGTCCTCTGAAATCTCTCCCGTTTTCCATGACTTTTTGAAGATAATTGCTAGTGGCTCAGATATCTCCTCAGTCAGCTCCTTGAGTATTCCAGGATGCATTTCATCAGGCCCTGGTGACTTGAAG
>NW_020698461.1:0-18879 GCF_002925995.2 Terrapene triunguis
CCCTCCCAGGCTCTCAAACCTGGGAGGGAGGGGGAGACTCCGAGTGGCCGCGGCGCGGGCGCCGCTTCTCCCCCTCCCTCCTAGTCTTGAGAGCCTGGGGGGAGGAGGCAGGGCTGGGGATTCGGGGAAGGGGCGGAGTTGAGGCGGGGCCGGGGGTGGGGTAATTAAAGACGGGGGGGGCGGCCAAAATTGTTTTTGCCTTGGGCGGCAAATATCCTAGAGCCGGCCCTGAGTGGACCTCCCTTCTGATCTCACTTACGCTGGTTGAATCATAAGTAACTTAATTCAAGTCAAAGGAGTTACATCAGCATGAAAGTGGTAGATCGTCAGAATCAGACGGTACACAGGGCGTAAGTTAGAACTTGGCACGAAGGCCACTAACTTGAGGTAAAATTCTAGTGAAGACAAGGCAGTTTGTAGTTTTCACCCAAGTTAGCAGGTCAAATGAAGAATATGGGAGAGCCTAGGGTTTTACTTAGAGTTAAAAACACACCTTTTTTCCTAGTGAAGACACTGCCTCCATTTTGTGGTCACAAGTTCACGACAGCCCCAGCTCAGAACTAGAACCCCTGTTTTATGGGACCTCAGTAGGCCAAAGTCCTTCCAATTTTTCCTTAAGGATTGGGGCTCTCTGTGGACCAGAGGTCCTGTCCATTTGCTGGATCAGAAAGAAGGCTATGGATCAGGTTACTATCAAGCTATTTAACCAAAAATCTTTGTTTGCCTGTTGGTCCCTGGAGAATCCAGTTTGAACTAGATTATGTGAACCTCTCCAGGGGGTAGCTTCAAAAGGCGTCCCGAGTAGCTTATAGGACAGGGGTTCTCAACATTTTCTTTCTGAGGCCCCCTAACATGCTATAAAAACTGCATGGCCCACCTGTGCCATGACAACTGTTTTTCTGCACAGAAAAGGTCATTGTTAAAGGGTAGCAAGCAGGGCAATTGTCCAGGGCCCCACGCCACAGGGGGCACCATGAAGCTAAGTTGCTCAGGCTTCAGCTTCAGCCCCGGGTGATGGGGCTTTCTGCCCTGGGCCCTAGTGAGTCTAATGCCGGCCATGCTTGGCAAACCCCCTGAAACCTGCCCGCGGCCCGCCAGGGGGCCCCGGACCCGTGGTTGAGAACCACTGTCCTAGGAAACCAGATTCATATGTATTGGCCCAAACAATTCTTTGAAGATCATAATTCTTCCCAAATATTACATTAATCATGTCTTCTTCCTAAAAAAGTTCCATACAGTCCCACAATAATACATAAACCTTTACATTTTAATACAATGAACTCCTAAACTACTTAAGCCTAATACAGTAGGGTTTAACTTAGTTCAGTAAGGTTTATCCAGTATTTTGTCATGTCTGTCATACTATGTTCCCCTAGAACTTTATACTTAATTTCTTATGTCTTTAATTTGAGGAATGTAAAAGGTGCTGCCCTAGTTTAGAACCATGACAGTAATCAATTTAGCAAATGTTTTGGAATAAAGCCTTCTCTTTTAGAATAACACTTATAAAATAATGTAGCAGTATGAATATATAATTTTAAGGTTAAGGGAAAAAATTGAAACTTTAAATTTTACAATGTTTTTAATTTAGAAATACAACTGAAAAATGAAGCGTGTGCATTCAGTGACGAAGCTGTGCAGCACCTCGAAGATGCTACTGAAGCTATTAAGACACTGGTAACATAACCTGAAAGTATAAAGTATTTAAAGTCACTTGTACATGAGAAAGATGTACAGTGTGAAATGAGTGACATTAATATTTTACTGTTGTATCATAAGCAACTTTCTGCTCTGAAGGTCAGATTCTCCCGTCAGAGAAGGGAAGACAACTCCAGCTGAAGTCAGTGGAAGCTGTGCATGCACTTTGCAATGTGCACAATTTGGCCCTAATAATATAATCCAACTAATCCAACCCTACCAAGATAAATCACACAGCCAGGGAAAATGTGGGATTCTGTTACTTTGGAGCAGGGGCAGATGTAACCTCCCAATTCAATGGGTGTATTGTACCACATCCAGCCCTGCTCCTGCTCCCTCTGCTCCACATGCTCCCCTTCTCATCTTCCCCCAGGATGTAAGGAAGTTGCCATTGCAGCCTGGAGTGGGCAGGAGCGTACTAATGAGGTACCCCTTCCCCAGCGGCAATGGCACAGGCTCCCCCTGGCTTTCCCCACACCACAGCTCCCTGCCAGGCTGGATAAGGAGAACAGCCTGACTTGCCCCCACTGCCCCCCACCTAAATCCTTAGTGCTCTCTGCTTATTCAAGGCTTCCTGTTGGTCCATGGCACTGAGAGGAGCTGCTGTGTGTTCTGGCAGGAGGGCCAGGAAGGCAGAATTGGACCTGGATGCTGGCCATGCTTCCTGCAAGCAGGAGTGCTCCCTGTCCACCCTCTATACCTTCATGCTGGCTCGAGGCTTTCCGCCGGTGCTTGGCACTGAGAGGAGCTGCTGCAGGTTCTGGCAGGAGAAGGGATCTGGGTGCCAGTTGGGAGCCATGAGATGCAGTCATGGAAGTGCATTGTGGGTTTGATGTCTGTGGGTGCAGTTGCACCCATGGACCCTGACTAGAGCTGCCAGTGCTATGGAGGACTTCCCTAGGACTAGGCCCAGTCCACACTTTGTGTAAGTGTATGCACTTGCACTGAAGTCAAGAGCGGAAGGATGCTCTTGTGGTCAATGCAATGGATTGGGACTCCAGATCTGGGTTCCCACTGCTCTCACAGACTTCCTATTTTAGTTTAGAGCAAGTGATTTAGGCCCCAGTCTTGCAATGAGCTTGTGTGGGTGGAACCTCATTGAAATTAATGGGGCTCCACATGAGTGCAAAGTCTGCTTGTGAAGAGCTCTTTGGAGGATAAGGGCCTTATTCTTTCACTTAATCCCATCTGTATGAATGAGAAGAATACCTCTGTGTCTCATAGGGATATTGTGAGGATACATCATTTATGGATTGTTAGCTGCCCAGATGCTACAGTGATGAGCACTATAGAAAAGCCTGTATTAAAAAATAAAGCAAATCAATAATTTTGACCTAGGTGTTTTTCCCTCTGACCCCAATGCACTCTTTCCTGGAGCAACTCTTAGGCCTGGTCTACACTAGGCTTTTATGTCGACTTTAGCGCCGTTATATCGAATTAACCCTGCACCCGTCCACACCAGGAAGCCATTTAGTTCGACATAAAGCTCTCTTTAAATCGATTTCTGTAATCCTCCCCAACGAGAGGATTAGCGCTAAATTCGACATGGCCATATCGAATTAGGCTAGGTGTGGATGGAAATCGACGGTAATAGCTCCGGGAGCTATCCCACAGTGCACCACTCTGTTGACGCTCTGGACAGCAGTCCGAGCTCGGATGCTCTGACCAGCCACACCCCCGGGAAAATTTGAATTCATTTTCATTTTCCTGTCTGGGCAGTTTGAATCTCAGTTCCTCTTTGGACATCGAGGGGAGCTCAGCAGCAGTGGCAACTATGCAGAGCTCTCCAGCAGAGATGGCCGTGCAATCCAATAGAAAGAGGGCCCCAGCATGGACTGATCGGGAAGTCTTGGATCTCATCGCAGTGTGGGGCGATGAGTCCGTGCTTTCAGAGCTGCGCTCCAAAAGAAGGAATGCTAAGATCTACGAGAAGATCTCCAAAGCCATGGCAGAGAGAGGCTACAGCCGGGATGCAACGCAGTGCCGCGTGAAAATCAAGGAGCTGAGACAAGGCTACCAAAAAACAAAAGAGGCTAACGGACGCTCCGGATCCCAGCCCCACACATCCCGTTTCTACGAGGCACTGCATTCCATCCTGGGAGCGGCCGCCACCACTACCCCACCCCTGACCGTGGACTCCGAGGATGGGATCATGTCCGCGGCCGGTTCCTCGTCGGACATGACAGCGGACGGGGAAGATGAAGAAGGAGATGAGGAGGACGAGGCAGTCGACAGCGCTGGCACCGCTGATTTCCCCGACAGCCAGGAGCTCTTCATCACCCTTACCGAGATCCCGTACCAACCGTCCCCATCCCTTACCCCGGACACAGAATCAGGGGAAGGATCAAGCAGTAAGTGCTGTAAACATGTAAACATTTATTTAAAACAGAACGGTAATATTTATACTATTAACAATGTACATTTATAAAAGTTCTGTAAACTAGTAAAAAAATAATCAGGTACAAAACAGGAATATTTACAAAGGTAACAAATGGGTTTTCATGATTTCTCTGTCTCGGGCTCTTCTCAATTTAGTCCCAAGTGTTTTAAAAAATTTTCACAATGTCCGTTACTCCATGATTCCCAGGCCCAAGACGCTCCACTCCATAGTCCCAGTGCACCTACGCGAAAATCCGGTCAATGTGGCCGGGGATCGACGAGAAATCCTCGTAGGAGAACTCCTCGTAGGTCTCGTGGAGGTAGAGCTCAAGCCTGTTGATCAGGTTCCGGGGTAGGGCGATCTTAGTGGGCCCTCCGTGGTAGCAGACATGCCCCCTCCACGCCACAATCAAGTACTCCGGGATCATGGCCCGACATAGCATGGCGGCATACGGCCCCGGTTTCTGCATGCTTTCCCGCAGCATGCGTTCTCTCTGGGTGTCCGGGATCCTCAGGAGGGTGATGTCGCTCATGACGCCCTGCTTTGAATTAGGGAGGGGAATGTTAGTATTGGGACTGCTTTACAGCCACGCGGTGGAGGGAGAGGGGCAGCATACAGGGATCTTTCCCTGGGACAGCCGCGAGGGGGTGGGACAGGGGCAGAGTTGATGCTGTCCTGATTGCTGGCAGCAGAGACTGGCATTGCTTTCAATGTGAAAGGAGGCCAGTGCTACTGCTGGAGTTTTAAGCAGCCACAAGTCTGCGGCTTACCATTATTGCCCGCTCCAGAAGTTCAGGTCTCCAGCCACAGTTCTCTGAACAGTCCAAGACCTCCGCAAGTCCACAGGCACTGAAGGCGACGGCCGAAAATTCGACCTTGTCCTGAGTGCGCATGTGAGAGGTGCAGTGCATGGTCTTGTTCACAGAGAAAGACTAGGTTCTTTGTATACAATTTCATTTATCTGTCTCAGGAATTCACTCCCTTTTCACAATTCACACAGACACATCTGCGACTGTCTCCCAACCCAGCCTCTCAGCACACTCCCAGAGGCTAGCGCAGATTAGGCGGAGGAAGAAGAAGACGCGTGAAGACATGTTCTCAGAACTAATGGACTGCTCCCGAGCCCAGGCAGCCCAGCAGACACAGTGGAGGGAGAACTTGTCACAAATGCACCGAGCAGTCATGGAACGGGAGGAGAGGTGGCGTCAGGAGGACCAACAGGCTACTGAAAAGCTGCTTGGACTAATGAGGGAGCAAACGGACACGCTCCGGCGCCTTGTGGATGTTCTGCAAGACCGGAGGCAGGAGGACAGAGCCCCGCTGCAGTCTATCTGTAACCGCCCTCACCCGCCACCAAGTCCCACACCACCCTCACCCAAACTCCAAAGAAAGAGGGGCAGCAAGGGCCGTTAAAACTTTCAGTCAACCCCTGCAGACTGCTCTAGCACTAGAAGGCTGACATTCCCCAAAATTTCATAAGTCCTTTCCCACCCACCTCACAGAAGCCCCCGTCCAAGTTTCACACCCCACGTTTCATGTCTGGTTCGCAATAAAATGTTTGTTTCTCTCCATTACTGTTTCAGTCAGGTTCTTTTGAGGGAGAGTCTGTCTGGAGGGGGGGAAGGGGCTTGGTAATTGGGCAGGACAGTGACCTTTAGCAGGGTACAGAGGCGGTGTCAGGTCCAGCATCAGGACACATACACAGTGCAGTCACTGGTTACCCTGGTCAGTCTGGGAGGTGTTTTTCATGTTCTCCATTGAAATAACCAGTCCACCAGTGCGGAGCCTGTCATTCCGGGAGTTTAGAAGCATCATTTGCATCAGAACACTGAACCCGCCCCCCGCCACAGTCTGCGTCCCCGGTTTAAAATATTCCCGCGAAAACAGCAATACAGACAACGCTGTTCATTAACAAAATCGAAATGATTTTATTTTTTGGGAAGGGGAAGGGGGTGAAGGGGGTATGTAACTGGAGAGGATAGTCAAAATGAACTGGGTAAAGAAACGGGGGCAGGTTCAGCTTCTCTGTCCACAAACTGAAAAGTCACTGGTTGCCCTGCTCACTCAGGAACCTAGCTTTCAAAGCCTCCCGGATGCACAGGGCGTCCCGCTGGGATCTTCTAATGGCCCGGCTGTCTGGCTGGACGTAATCAGCAGCCAGGCTATTTGCCTCTAGCTCCCACCCCGCCATAAAGGTCTCCCCCTTGCTCTCACATAGATTGTGGAGCACACAGCAAGCTGCAATAACGATGGGGATATTGGTTTCACTGAGATCACAGCGAGTGAGTAAGCTTCTCCATCTCCCTTTGAGACGGCCAAAAGCACACTCCACCACCATTCTGCACTTGCTGAGACGGTAGTTGAACAGTTCTTTTTCTGTGTCCAGGGCGCCAGTATAGGGCTTCATGAGCCAGGGCATTAGCGGGTAGGCTGGGTCCCCGAGGATGACTGTAGGCGTCTCCACATCCCCAAGAGTTATTTTGTGGTCTGGGAAGTAAATACCTTCCTGCAGCCGTCTAAACAGACCAGAGTTCCTGAACACACGAGCGTCATGAACCTTGCCCGGCCATCCGACGTAGATGTTTGTAAACCGTCCCCGATGGTCCACCAGTGCTTGCAGCACCATTGAAAAGTAGCCCTTTCTATTGATGTACTGGCTGGCCTGGTGGTCCGGTCCCAGGATAGGGATGTGAGTCCCATCTATAGCCCCACCGCAGTTTGGGAATCCCATCGCGGCAAAGCCATCTATGATGACCTGCGCGTTTCCCAGGGTCACTACCTTTGGGAGCAGTACCTTCACGATTGCCTTGGCTACTTGCATGACAACAACCCCCACGGTAGATTTGCCCACACCAAAGTGGTTCGCGACTGACCGGTAGCTGTCCGGCGTTGCAAGCTTCCAGAGGGCTATGGCCACTCGCTTCTGGACAGTGAGGGCTGCTCGCATGCGGGTGTCCTTGCGCTTCAGGGCAGGGGACAGCAACTCACAAAGTTCGAGGAAAGTCCCCTTCCGCATGCGAAAGTTTCGCAGCCACTGGGATTCATCCCAGACCTGAAGCACTATACGGTCCCACCAGTCCGTGCTTGTTTCCCGGGCCCAGAATCGCCGTTCAACAAAATCCACATGCCCCATTGCCAACGTCATGTCCTGGGCGCTGGGGCTCGTGGTTTCTGACAGCTCTGTGCCACTCTCCGACTTCAGGCTCTCACGGCGGTGCCGTAGCCTCCTCGCCCGATTTCTCTGCATCTGCCTCAGGGAAAGGTGTATGATAAGCTGCGAGGTGTTGAGAACGGCCACAAGTGCAGCGATGGTCGCAGCGTGATCCATGATCGCAGTGCTGTGGCATCCGCGCTGTCACTGACCAGAAAAGTGCGCGAACTGATTTCCCGCCGGCGCTTTCATGGAGGGAGGGAGGGCGTTAGTGACGGACGGATGACGACAAATTTTTTTTACCCAGAAGGCATTGGCGGCTCGACCCAGAATTCCGATGGGCAGCGGGGACTGCGGGAACTGTGGGATAGCTGCCCACAGTGCACCGCTTCCAATATCGACGCTCGCCCCCTTAGTGTGGACTCACAAAGTCGAATTACTGTCCTTAGTGTGTCCTTAGTGTGGACACACACGTTCGACTTTGCAATATCGATTCCACATATTCGATTTAAGTAAAATCGAATTACCCTCGTAGTGTAGACATACCCTTAGTGTCCTTCACTACAGAGAGACGAGAACTCCCATGTGCATGGTTAGGGTGTCATCTGTGATATTTCTTAACTGGGAATGGCTGTTCATAGATGAACGGCATCTGTCATAAGGCCATGGTAGACATTAAAGCCAAAGTGGTTTCAAATAAAACAGTTTAAAAAAATCTCTTTAAGTTATCCGCTGATAAATGTAAATCTCTTATAAAACTCTCCTTTTTTCCTTCACTACTACTCTAACTCACCTGTTTCAACCCTCCTCTTCAGTAATTCGTCATTAAGGCTGCAATTCTGTCACGGAGGTTGCAGAAGTCACAGATTCTGTGACTTTCCACGACCTCCATGACTTTCGCAGCTGCAGTGGCTGGTGCGGCTGACCCCAGGGCTGCTCGGGTGCCCTGCGGCCAGCCGCACTGGCCGTTGCTCAGGTGGCCTTGGGCAGCTGGCCCTGGGGAGTACCCGAGCAGCGGTCCCGGGGGCAGCCCCGGAGAGCGCCCTGGCACTGGGACCTCGGAGTAGCGGGTGGCTGAGGGCAGTCAGCCCCCTTGGCCAGTGCAGGGGCTAGCCATTGGTCCCTGGGACCCCCTAGAGCAGCAGTGTCCTGGGGGCTACCCAGAGCAGCAGCACCCCCAGGCCCTAGGAGCTGCTAAGTTTTAGTCAGGGGTATTTATATAGTAAAAGTCATGAACAGGTCATGGGCCATGAATTTTTGTTTATTGCCCGTGATCTGTCCATGACTTTTACTAAAAATACCTATGACTAAATCTTAGCCTTATTCATCTTATTAATCAACTTATTCATGAGTTATTTTTATGTCACTAACTCAGTTCAGCAAAAGTGTTTTCTTTTTCACTTTTACTGCAAATTGAGGATATAATTCCTCTCCAGTGAAACCTTCATATTCTCATTGTGTTTCTTGTATACTATTGCCACCTCTTCAGTCTTTCTACACTTAAGGAAAGCAGTGTGTACTGGGTGTAAGTGTAGGCGTGTAGAATTGAGTATTTGAGGAATCGGCTTGGGCTACCTCTTTTTTTTTTTTCCATCTTGCTTAGGCTGGTGAAGATAACTGATAGCAGGGGTGAAAGTAAGTTAAAGAACTTACCAGAACGCTGGAGCCCTGGCAGCCCCAGGGCCTTTAAATCACCCCCGGAGCTACCAGTTGCAGAGGCGGCTGGGAGCCATGGGACTTGGGAGATTTAAAGGGCCTGGGGCTCTGGCCACCGCTACCGCAGCGCAGCTCCGGGCCCTTTAAATCTCTGATGGAGCCCTGCCGCCACTACCCCAGGGTTCTGGCAGCCGGGCTCGGGCAGCGATTTAAAGGGCCCAGGGCCCTGGCAGCGGGGAGCCCCTGGCCCTTTAAATTGCCACCTGAGCCCAGGGTAGCGGCGGAAGGGCTCTGGCGGTGATCGCCGCCCCGGGCCCTTTAAATCACCGCCAGAGCTCTGCTGCCACCACCCCGGGGCTCGGGCAGCGGGGCTCGGGAGGCGATTTAAAGGGCCCTGGGCTCCGGCCACTGCAGGGAGCCCCGGGCCCTTTAAATCGCCAGCCTGGGGAAGCTGATCTGGTCTGGCATGGCGTACTGGCTCTTGCCGTACCGGCTTACTTTCACCTCTGGCTGTTAGCAAAACTGAAGGGAAGACACAAAAATGCAGGTCAGGCATTAGGCATAGGTCTAGGTCACTACTTATTTATGGACCAGCCATTCTTCTCCACCCTAACCCTAACCCTAACCCTAACCAGCACAGCACTGACCCAACTCCCCCACCCACTGTACAGTTTCAGGGGCTCTGCCCCTTTAAGAGCTCCTCTCAGTCTCAGCAGTGACTCTAGCCTAGTTTTGATGGGTGCCTATTTAATGGTGCCTCCAACACACACACCCTAGTGGTCCACAGCCAGGAGCTGACACGCCAGTATGCCAGCCCAGGATTTGAGGGTTTTTTTCTGACATTTCATTATCCCCCCAAAATAGAAGCTGAGAGACAGGATCTGCCCCAGCAATGTGGTTCTGGCGCAGCTGCTCCCCCAACACAGCTTTTGGAGTGGGGAGAGGGTCTGGCCCTTTAAGGACTGCCCCACATGAGAAGCCTGGAGCTGCCACACCAACATGGCTCTGGCCAGCCCTCCATGGGACGAGGTTTTTTGGAGGGTAACTGGAGGGTGGGAGTGCCTAGGCTAGGGTAGCCATGTATAAAGGGGGAGAATGTAGAGTTTAGAAGCCCCAAAGCACTTTTTCATATATTGTTCTGTTAAGTGATTGAGGTTGAATCTAACCTTTGCGTGATCACCTATTTGTTAATTGTCAGGAAAAATTAAGAAGACGCACCCTTGAACTTCTAGAAGAGGAGACCATAAAAAATAGTAATCTCCGTTTAAAACTCCAGACTCTTCCAGAAGTAGTTACCAAGGAGTTGGAAGGTAGTGTCAAGTTAACCAACTCTGAGAATATAAGTGGGGAGACAAAATGTATCCCTAAAGTAAGAGAATCACAGCTGGGGGCGACCTATAGTTGACAGTTCCTATAGTAATGCATTAAAGATTACAGAAAATAAGCCACATTCAGATTGTTGTTATACATGTTTTTTGTGGGTGTTTTTTTGCAACAACTGCACACGTTATTTTTCTAGCTCTTGTTGGTGCAGCCCATGAATCCAGTACTGCTAAGATAACTCAATTACAGACTGCACTGAAAAACATCACGTATGAAATCGAATCACTGAATCAGAAGCAAATCCTTTGTGAAACCCAGAATGCTGCTATGTGGTATGTATATATTTGCCTCAAGCTTCGGTAAATCATATTGATAGAGGATTAAGGAGAAATGAAGTGGAATCAGAGCCTGGTGAACAGTGCTTGTCCCTCGTTTCTGCAGTGAGCTGCAAATCTTCCTAGGCAGCTCTTTGCTGCAGTAACAGCCTTGCTTTTGAAGATCTTTTGTGTCACTGCCTGATGCCAACTGCCCCCTGCTGTAATGATAGACTGGCTTATAGGAAAGTGACTGCAGATCTGACTGTGAAGACAGTGGCAGGGGGAGAGCCTTCTGCCTGCAACAATGAATGTCAGAGGACAATCAGAAGTAGAGAGAGTTTTAAATTTGCAGCCCCCAGATCGCCGCCTGTGGGCGAGAGCTCTGAGTTAGGTGTTTATGCTGAGAGCCCCCTAATGCTTTGGGGGGGAAATGCCAGGCATAGCTGTGTCAGCATAACCTTCTAGTATAAACACAACATACACTGACAGGAGGAGGAGTTCTGCCAGTATGGGAACACTACTTCTCCAAACAACATTAGTGATGCCAACAGACGCCATTGTCTGTCAGCACAGCTGCGTCTACACTGGGGATTTTGTCAGCATAGTATCCTGCCTAGAGAGTGTGGATTTTTCACATCCCTGAGTGACATAACTATATTGGTATAAACTTTAATTGTAGACCAGGCCAAAATCTCTGCAAACACCCCCTCATGAATCTTCCTCTTCCACATTGTCCCACTGGGATATTGGGACATTTGCTTTGTCCATGCCAGATTTCATGTTCCTGTCACTTTCTGCCAAGGAGCTAGAGTTGTTCAAAAAGAGATCATAGCGTAGTTTCTTACAGCAGGAAAACGGATATATTTTTCATTCCTTCTATGTTGGAAAACAGTTCATCTATTTTTTATTAAACTTTCAGAAAATATTCACACCTGAAGTAAAACTTTGAGAATGTTATAAGCAACTGAAAATGAACCTTTAAAATGGACAGGCTTAGATAGTCTTAATTACAGGCAATTCTATATGCACTACCTTACTTGTATTTTATTTCTATTTTTATATATATACCTGCCATATATATATATAGTGCTAGACTTGTCGGAGTCATTAATGTGTGCTTTACTTTATTGAAAGGTAGAAAATAAAGGTTCAGGTCTCGAGCTACACTGCAGTGTTTTTACTGACTTCAGCAGGCTTTGGACCAGGACTTGAATCCTTATGGCAGGTATGCAGTATAATCTGTCTCTGATTTATTTTTGCCAGTAAGGAGCAAGAGTGGCTGTGGGTCCAGCATGAAGAAGCTGTAGACTTACTGAACCAGCAGATGGCACAGAAGGCTAACACAAATATACTTTTAAATGAGTTTTGCAACAAAAAAAGGGATGCAGAACAAGAAATAATCAACCTACTGAATGCTGTCAAAGAAGTGAAAGATGTTCTAGCTAAAGAAATAAAAATATTTAATGATGAAATCGAAATGTGGGCTAGAAAGGTAAATATCAGGTGCTGTACTCCACAGTGATAAATGTATACATGTTAATATAGCTGCAAAGCTGAAATGGTTTTAGGAATTATACTGAAATGTTGATGTTTATTCAGTGCCTAGCACAATGGGGTCCTGGTCGATGAGTAGGGCTCCCGAGTACTATGATCATACAAATAATAAATCATAATAATATTTATGCTAAACATTTTACAGTTTGTTCTCATGGAGTCAAATTATGCCTTCATACCAATACAAAAGGAAAGTGACTTCCAAACAAACTCTTTATATTGGAGTGGGGACAGGGGGTCCAACACACACACACACACACACACACTATGGAATTTAAGAGAATATAAGAACTTTTATAGAGAGAGAGAGTGTGTGTGTGTATATATATTTTTCTTATATTCTCTTAAATTGCCTATTGAATTCTGACTTCTTCTGTTTAATTACTTTAATATGAGAAGAGAGAGAGAAGAAAAATATCTTTATTTTGCTTTTATATTTTGTCTTTCTTATTTGATTTCTATTTTGAAAAATGCCATAAAATATATCTTAAGGGGCTCTCAAACTGGGGGTCGAGACCCCTCAGGGGGTCGCAAAGTTATTGCATGGGGGGTCGCGAGCTGCCAGCCTCCACCCCAAACCCCGCTTCACCTGCAGCATTTATAATGGTGTTAAATATATAAAAACGTGTTTTTAATTTATAAGGGGGGGCCCCTTTGGAGGCTTGCTATGTGAAAGGGGTCACCAGTACAAACGTTTGAGAACCACTGTAAAAGGATATTACATTCTTTTAGTTTGACAAAAATATTTTTCTGTAGAACAAATTATAGCCCCAGTACTGCCAGGACCTAATCACGTGCCTAATTTTATGCACCGTGAGTAGTCCCGTGTAAGTTAGTGGGACTGTTCATAGCATATAAAACATGTGCATAAGTCTTTGCTGGGTCAGAGCCTAAATTAATACTCTATTCTAATGAATTATTAATAGGATTTTCCTGTAGGGTTTGTGCACAGAAATTATAGACAGTGTCCCTGTAGAAAGTTCTTTTCTTCTAGTATAATTTTCCCATTAGTATAACACTTTTTATTGAAAGGCTCCAGAGACTGCCCTATTTACAAATATAGAGACTTTCTTCTTTAGTTAAGCAATACATAATAGCTTGTAAAAATGGTTATATTTTTAAATGTAGAACGCAGAGATGAAAACAAAACTTGATCTTCAGAAGGAAAAAAATTCAGGAAAAAAGGATGAATTAGAAAAATTGTCCATAAAGCTATCGGCTGTGCAGTCTGAGATAGCTCAAAATACAGCGGTAAGGAGAAAATAACTAGCTTCTCGCAATAGAGTTCTTATTTCAATGCAAATTCTTACTGTAAAGAGCATCAACTTTTAATTTAATAGCTGGACAAATTGGAGGGAGTTGAGAGAAGAGGGCTGGAGGGAGCAGCTTCTATGAAGAAAGAATAAAAGAGCTAAGGACTTGTCTACATGAGGAAATTAACCAGCATTATTAACCAGTAATTATTCCATAATAAAGTCACTTTTGTTCTGGAATAGTGTCCGCGTGGGGAAATTATACCAGTATTGCTATAGCAGAATAATTGTTCTGCTATAGCTATGGCAGTCAGTTTTCCCATGCAGACATGCACTTTATATACATGCAACAGCTCAGCTAGATGATGACACAGGCCCCATTCCTGTAACTGGCTCCAGATGATTGCCCAAGCAGAGCCACTTGCAGAATCAAGGCTAACGAGGAGAAATGACAAATTGCAAATACTTGATGGCTAAAAATACCAAACAGAAAAAGGGGTTATTTAGTGTGGTCCAAGGTGGCATAACTAGGAACAATGGGAATTATAGAAAGGAGAACACTTAATCTGTGAATCAGGAAAGATATCTTGGCAATGAGATGTATTAGAATATGGAATAATCAACCAAAGGAAGTGATGGAAGCCCAATTGCACAGGACTCTCAAAAGTAAATTGGACAAAATAACACCGCTCCCATTGATGCATGAATAAATACAATATAGGGCATCTCAAGAGCTGGGAAGTCAGAACTAATAGGATGAAAAGGGTAATTGGGATTTCTTTGCCTTCCACGCAATACTGGTTACCATTTTTACCCCATATAGTCCAAAAACAGTTTTCCCTTGTTTTTTCACAGGAATAATTTCTCTTAAAAATGTAGGGAGAGATCAGTATCTTCATCTGTCCTCTTACTCTATGTCTTCACTGCAGAAGTAACTTGAGTTATCTACGTTTTAGTTAATTCCTCTTGAGTTAGGCCTGTCTACACTTAAAATTTAGGTCAATGTAGGTACAGTGCTCAAGGATGTGAAAAATCCACGGAAGTAGCTGTGCCAACCTATCTCACAGTGTAGATGCAGCTAGGAATGTTTCCAGCAACTCAGGCCTGGTCTGTACTATGCAGTTAGTCAACTTAAACTGCTTTGCATCAACCTAGCTGTGGAAGTCTCTTCACTTCAATTGGGCTCCTGCTGATGTTAGTGCCGCTGTATGCTGATTTAGTAACACCCCCCACCCCCAGCAGTATAGAGTCACGGTCAATGTAGTTAGACCAGCACAGTGTCGGTGTAGACACTGGGTTGCTTACGTCGACTGTCACTTGCTTTGAGGAACCGTCCCATAATGCCCCACACTGATAGTGCAATCGATATAAGTGCTTCTGGTGAGGACCGCGCACTGTCGACCCATGGAACCAAGAGTGCGTGCACACAAGCGATTTAATAACTGCAGTGGCTGTATGCCGACGTAAATTAGGTCGACATAATTTTGTAGTGCAGACATGGCCTTAGTTACCGTCGCCTGGGGAAGTGATGTTTCTACAATGACGGAAAAACTCCTTCCGTTGCTGTAGTCTGCGAGTACACTATGGAGTTGTGCTGGCCCAGCTGTGGTGCCACAACTATGCCGCTACAGTCCCCGTAGGGTCGACATGGTGAAATAACACATGAGCAGCACAGAGTGATTGGATTAGCTCCTGATGGGTCGGCCCATACCTCCTGATGGGGCAGCCAACTTGAGTTAAAAGCACTACTGCACTTGTTAAGGTTTTTGTATGTGGACAGGAGATGAGTTAGAGCAGTGGTCCCCAACGCGGTGCCCGCGGGCGCCATGATGCCTGCCGGGGCATTTATGTGCACCCGCGTAGTGCCCAGCAGGGGAGAGAAGCTGCGGCCCCGCGCCTGATGGGGACAGAGAACTCAGGCTGTGGGCACGGTGTTCTCTGTCCCCGGCAGGAGCGGGGCCTGCCTAGTGCCCAGCAGGGGAGAGAAGCTGCGGCCCGGCGCCTGCCGGGGACAGAGAACTCCGGGGCTGCAGGGCGCAGTGTTCTCTGTCCTCGCGGCTTCTCTCCGCACTGCCCAGAACTGCCGCAAAAAAAAAAAAAAAAAAAAAAAAAAAAAAAATAGGAGCCTGCCACACTCTTCTGAAAACATGAATGTGCTATTGGCCACAAAAAGGTTGGGGACCACTGCGTTAGGGGCTAACCTCAAATTATAATTCAAATTAATTGCAGTGAAGACAAGTTAGAGGATAGAGTTTGTAGCTCAAAGATCTTTAAATCTCTTGGTTATCACTGTGACTCAATTTATTAACACTGTTAGTGATAAAATAGAGTAATTATAGCAAAGCACTGGCTTGACTAGTACCTTAAATATCATTTTTTTTTATATTGGCTAATGGTTTTGCTTGTGATATTTCAGAATAAATATTAAAAAGTTACACAAAAATCATATGCAAAAATTACATGGTCTTTAAAAAAGAAAAGAAGTAGCAGTAAATTAATTTTGTGAGTACTATTTATGGAAATATTGTGCATCAGTACTAACTAATTTAACTTTTAATAGATTATTTTTAATGAGAAAGTTCAGATAGCACGACTGAAAGAAACAAACGAACAACTAATAATGGAATTAAAACTTAAAATGACGGAAAAGCTGGAACTCTGCGAAAGGAAGTATGTGATTTGATTCTTTGTTCTCTTTGCTAAACTTGTGTCAGCATTTAAAATTTCTGTAATCTTTAAGGAGTTAACAACAGTATTTGTTTGTAACCAGCCAGATTTAATAAATTATTTGAATAATTAAATATATAGAATGGTAAGTAACTTCAAGTCAGTTATTGTATTTATAAATGTAGCTTTGGCATCTAATCCATGCACTGGTTGCACAATCCAGTGCTATTCCTGGGAATCAAACTACCCCTCTTTCTAAAATATTGCAGGTCACCTGTCAATCTTTCTGTTTGTGTGATTGTTTATAAAGACACAGAGTGGCTGACTTAAAATAGCAATATTTTAGGGGCCAATCCAATGCTCATTGAAGTCAGTGGGATTCTTTCCATTGACTTCAGTGGGCACACACACAAAAAAGTAACTCAAATGATATATTGGTGAATTTGAGGTAGTTGCCATGGAATAACTAGTCACATACAGTGTACATAGGGCCAGAATTGTGCCCAGCTGCTCTGTGTGTGTGGGCTGGGGAGGGTACACGTCAACACCAATGCACTATGTTGCCCCTCTGAACAGCTACAATCCCTGTGCTCTGTAGGGCAGGGACTACTCCTGCCATGTGCTCCCAAAGGTGAAAGACACCCCAAAGGGACAGGGAGGAAGCTGAGTCATGGATTACTTTAGATGGCACTACCGAGCTCATCATTAGATTACCCCGACTGAAGGGCTACAGTGAAATGTCCACATGCTCAGTCATTTCTCTGAGCTTTTTAACAATTTTGAAATTAAGTGTTTTTTCAGCTGATGGAAAAATACAACATGGGAATTTTCTTTGCAAATCAGACTTCCAGTTGAAATCCAAGATCTTGCCTCCACCAATGGCCAATACCTGATGCTTTGGAGGAAGGCAAGAACACCTAACCATAGAGAAAATATTAATCCTGGGAGCCCTGTATAAATGATCTTATTGCCTTGAACCTTTAAGTTTGACTACCCTTTTCCTAGCTGGCATAACTACGCGTGTCATTATTAGTAATAAAACTATTCGGTTCTTTTCAAAATCCAGCTGCAGTCCAGTACCGGAACGTGGCCCTGATCTGTCAGCATTTATGTACATGCTTCATTTTACTACCATGAGTGTTGACTTCAGTGGGACTATTCATGGTAATAAATTGAAGCACATGTATACATGTTCACAGGCTCAGGGCCTTTGTGACATGCTGCAGTGAATTTCATTGGCTAGTATGACAAAAGCATTCCCGTTGTATGACTCTTATTTTTTATAGTCCCCAAAGTGTGTGAGGTGCCTTTTTTGCTCTACATTTTCTTGCCATTATCTCTAGCTCCACCTCATATTATATAATGGGCCAGGGCCTTAGTCATTTTAAGTTAAACTGAAGACCTACCGCAATATGTTCCTTCTTTCCCTGTGTTTGGCACAAATCCCAAAACCCAAGCTACGTGGGATTCTCAAGTTTCCACATTTCTTTGTTATGAAGCCACCAGTTTTTCTCCTCTTCCTTTCTTAAATTCTTCCCTCCTTTGTCAGATTTCTTCCTTCTCACATTTTTCCTCTAGCTAGAAGGATGGGCCAGGTGGCTCCTTGCTTGACCATGGGCAATGCTGCATGAGGAGCAAGGAAAGTGAACAGCTGTCATGCTTCCCCTGCCATCTCTAAGACACGCAAGCACACAATGTCCATCAGAAGCAAGATTTATGAATTTGTTTTCAATTTGTATTCCATCCACGAGGCTGGTATCACTGGATATGTCTACACTGCAGTCAAAGGTGTGATTGCAGCTTGGGTAGGCCTCCTAATGCTAATGTTGTGGCTAATTGCAGCTTGGGTAGGCCTTCTTAGCACTAAATTGGTTAAAATTAGCAGTGAAGATGCAGCTGCATGGGCTTCAGTGCAAGATAGCAAGATGAGTAGATACCCAGGGTCTCACGGCAGTCTAGTATAGCTCACACTGAAGTCTGTGCTGCCACATCTTCACTGCTATTTTTAGCAAGCCAGCTAGATCTCAGCTAGTGCAGGTATATCTACACACGCTGCTATCAAATCTCCGGTTGTAGTGTAGACATACCCACTGTCACTGGCTGGCTTTATCTGCGTCACAAGTTGTATATTAGTCAGGTGTGTATATGGGAAGCGCCTACTGCTGAGTAAAAAAATCTCTGTATTTGATAAACATTCAAGGTGCATTCTAAAATACTGTATGTTGTGTTTACACTAAAGGTATGAGAATAAGAACATGTAACATTTAACAGGCCATTGGTCATAGTTCTTTATTCATGTTCACTCCTTAATATGTCTGCATTGGCTTTGTTTCATAGACATAGCCTCGATTCTGATCTACTGCTTTTGCAATCAAAAATTGCCCAAGAAAGGGAGAATCTAAATATTGATATAGCAAAGGTAAGAAGCAGATTTTTTTTTTTACTACTTCGTTGGTTTTTAAAATATATGAATATACAGTAACTCCTCACTTAAAGTCGTCCCAGTTAACGTTGTTTCGTTGTTACGTTGCTGATCAATTAGAAAACGTGCTCGTTTAAAGTTGCACAATACTCCCTTATAACGTTATTTGGCAGTCGCCTGCTTTGTCCACTGCTTGCAGAAAGAGCAGCGCGTTGGAGCTAGCTGGTGGGGGCTTGGAACCAAGGTGGGCCGGCAGCCCCCCTATCAGCTCCCCACTCCCCTAAGTTCCCTGTGCAGCAGCCGCCCAGCAGGCTATCAACTGCCAGGCAGTTCAGCCATAAGTAACTGCAAAATACCTGTGATGTGATCTGTTAATAGGTATAATTTATATAAGCAGCATTATTTTATTTTAAAAGCAGCAAAGAGTCCTGTGGCACCTTATAGACTAACAGACGTAT
>NW_020698462.1:0-12213 GCF_002925995.2 Terrapene triunguis
GGGGGGGGGGGGGGGGGCGGCCGGAGGCTTTTTTGCCTGGGGCGGCAAAAAAGCCAGAGCCGGCCCTGACCACTGCAGGGCTGGAGTGGCTATCACCAGGTGGCTCAAGACTGAAAAGTATCTGTCATGCTCTCACCCAACCACTAGGTGGCACCTCTGGGGTACAGACCCCTTCCCAGTCTCCTTATTAGCTGTCCCCTTCTATGTCTTCCAGCGGTACATGCACTAACATAGTTTATACTTTGGAGAAGGGGCTAATTGCTATAGTTGATGGGGATTCTGGTTCTGCAGGATTTGCTCCAAGGGACAATAATACAGACAAAAATATCCATAGATATTTCTCCTACTTTCAGACAGCAGAATGATATTTTATCAGGATCGTGTAATGCAAAAAACATTAACCACTGCTACCACCATCCCATCAAATAATCTAGCTAATGCTGATATCAAATATAGCCAGGGAAGCGATGCATCCTTCATGCACAAACACTTCACAGGGAACCATTTAGACAGAGGAACATAAGGATACAATAAATAATTAAAAGTTAATCTGTATTTAAGAAACCAACAAGGTGTGCTACTGCTACTTAGCAAGCCAAGCTACAATGACAAACAACTGAATCCTACAGCATTTAGGGCTAAAATCCAGCCCCAACTGTCTCTTAGCACAGAGCTACTGGGTCCATTTTGCAAATCCATAACCAAATTGGGGGGGGCGGGGGGAAGAGGAGGGAAAGGGGAGAAACCTCTGCACAGAGGTGACTGCATGAATGTTATGGAGCAACTTAATTTTGATATCACAGATTTCACCCCCAGTGAGCTCTGAAAAAGGGTATCAGGAAAGTGGGTGCATTCTCAGTGGCTACCTAAAGTCTGAACCTGGGGGAAGGGGTGGGAAAGAGTCCCTATAAAGGGGGCTATCTTGCCCTAATTCAGTACTCCTGGCTGACAACTCTGAAACAGAGCTGTCACCAAGTACAGGATTCAAGACACCATCATTACAAACACCCCATACCAAGGAAACTTTTTTGACAAGCTTGGGGATTCCCCCTACCCCCTTATTTTCTCTACTCCTTCCCAGTATGGCAGCCCTATGAGACTTTACAATAACCCTGAAGCACCAGTAATCACCACAGATCCATATCAGACAGAAAGATCAGGATCTGCGACGGGCTCCCCACATCCTTACATGGCTATGCAAGCCCCAGACATGGAGCTCCTTCATCCTGACCTGCCTCAGGCCAGCACAGAGCCAAGAGACATACCTTCCAGCTTTATGAAGATTGTGGGGGAGTGGGCTTGAAGGCCTGAGCTCCAGCTCAAACAGCAACATTGACACAGCTATTTTTAGAGCGCCAGGAGGCAGGGCCGGCTCCAGGCACCAGCCTAGCAAGCAGGTGCCTGGGGCGGCCAACGAAGAGGGGGGCGGCACGTCCGGTGGCAATTCGGCGGCGGGGCCGTCACTCCCTCTCGGAGCGAAGGACTTGCCGCCGATCGCGACTCTTTTTTTTTTTTTTTGGTGCTTGGGGTTGCAAAAACGTTAGAGCCGGCCCTGCCAGGAGGAGCCCCACTACCACAAGTCTGTGGACCCAGGCTAGGAGGCTCGCTCCCAGATGCAGTGTAGACATCTCCTAGAGCAGTGGTTCCCAAACTTTAACAACCTGTGAACCCCTTTCACTAAAATGTCAAGTCTCGCGAACCCCCTCCTAAAAATGAATCTTTCCGGGGATTTTCTCCTTTACCTGAGTATGAAATATAAAAGTAGTGATCTGGGAAATATAAAATTTGTTTTTATGACATGCTTACACACTATTTATTATGAATTATTATTGATAATTACAGTATTTTTATTACATTATGAAAACAGCAACACTCTTCCAAGTTCTCACTTTTGCAGCTTGTATCACTTTGAATAAGCCTGTTCTAGGACAAGACTCCTATGTTTCATCAAGCAGTATCAGATGTGAAACAGCATGAAGGTATTTAAGAAGCCAACTCAAAGAGTTCCTCCTACACAAGCATTCAGGTCTTGAGCAGTTCAGACAAACAACGCACGTTACAACAAAGCTTAAACTTGTTCTTCATAATAATTTAAAAAACAATACTAGCTGCCTATTTAATTTTAAAAACAGCAAAAACTATCCACCTCCTTTTCCATTTCTTATAAGGAGTCTTGAAGTTTAAATCTCCTCAGTGTGATAGATATGCTTGTTTTGATCTGCTTAGCTCTTGGAAGTCCAAGGCTCTGGGCTGCTGGCCCCCTGCTGTCTGGGGTCCCTAGGGACAGCTCTGTCCGCCATTAGGGAATTTTTTCCCGAGAACCCCCTGTAACATTTTGCGAACCCCCAGGGGTTCACGAACCCCAGTTTGGGAACCACTGTCCTAGAGCAAGAAAAAGCTTCTTCAGGTAAGGTATGAATCTCTTCTCTGTGGCCCCCTTCTTACAGTCTCTACTGTTTTTTTTCTTAACTACTTTCTGATGTGTCACCCAGGTCACTGAAAAACAGGCAGTGTCTTCAAATGCCCCTTGAGGCACCCCAGGAAGTGCAGGCACTCCTGTAAATCCACACAGGGCCAGCCTACAGTACTTCAAAGATAACCCCTTAAAAGCAGAGCTCTCAGTCAAAGGGGGTGTTTCTGAGATATGAGGTCTATGAGGGTTGTCTCTCCATATTTTGGTGCAAGGTAGGGATACAAGGGGTCAATAGTTCTGTTAGTAGCTGACTAACAGATTAAAGCTGAAGCTAGACAAATTTAGACTAGATGTTAAGGTGTAAATTTTAACAGTAAGGATAATTCACCATTGGAAGAACTTGTTTAGGGGTGTGATGGAGTCTCCATCACTTGAAATCTTCAAATCAAAACTGGATGTCTTTCTAAAAGAGATCTTCTAGCTCAGAAAAGAAGTTTAGGGCTTGATGCAGAAATTACTGGGCGAAATTCTATGGTTTCTGTTATGTATGAGGTCAGACTAGATTACCACAATGGTCCCTTCTGGCCTTAAAATCTATGAAAATTATTCAAAAGCTGCAGGGATTCTGCTGGTCTTGCTCCAACATACTAGGACTTCTGAACACCAAGAAACTAAGGCCTGGTCTACACTAACCCCCCAAGTCGAAGTAAGGTACGCAACTTCAGCTACGTGAATAACGTAGCTGAAGTCGACATACCTTAGTTCGAACTTACCGCGGTTCAGACGCGGTCCACACGGGGCAGGCAGGCTCCCCCGTCGACTCCGCGGTACTTCTCTCGTTGAGATGGAGTACCGCAGTCGACGGCGAGCACTTCCTGGTTCGATTTATCGCGTCCAGACCAGACGCGATAAATCGAACCCGGAAGTTCGATCCCCAGCCGCCGAACTAGCGGCTAAGTATAGACCAGCCCTAAGATTGAAATGTAATACTCTGCTCTGAAAAATAATTATGTCCAGTGCTATAAAATGTACAAGTGGTCATGGATTTTCTTCATCTCCATTTTACATGAACTTAAATTTCTTCACTTTTGGAACGGCTTTATAATATTGAACTATTTATGGTCTCTAGCACAGCTAATTGTAATGCTTCTGCCTGGCCTGCTGGGTCACCTTGGGCAAGTTACTGCAACTCCCCCCCTCCACCACCATCTGTAAAATGGAGATATGATACAACCCTCCTGTGTAAAAGCACTTTGAGATCTGCTAATGAAAAGTACTACATAGGAGCTAGGCATTATTATTATAGCCAAGCAATCAAAGAGCAGGCTCACACAGAAATAAATAGCATGGCTCTACGCACTAACTACTCTGCACAATTCATGGCCAGTACTATTCCATCTGGAGTATCCATAATGTGCTTATTCTCTCTACTCTAACCTCGGCAGTCTAAATGCACTCTTTATGCACTTTGTTCTGGTTAGAATAGCTTTTATATTGCTAAAATTACTTGAACGATTATCTAGTACAAATAAGCAGAATTTTTCAAGATCACTGAATCTAAACTAAAAAGCAAGCTGATGTTTTTCCAACACTGATAAGATTTACACAGCTTTGTTAGAAGAACAGTTGTTAAGAACAACAAATCTAAATGAGATTAGCAGGTCAAAATGTATATTACAAAAATACATGCATTATATATATCAAATCAATTCCCAGCACACTGAAATACAGCTAAAAGTTTAAGATTAATGCTGATTTAAAAAAACAAAACAACAACAACAAAAACTTGTCTAGAAAGTTTTCAAGAGCTTTTAAATTTTGCTGACAGTAGATGGTGTAGTAGGAAGAGAGCTCGAGACATAAGCCCTTGTATTAGAGGCTGGTATGAGGCCTGAGCTAAAGTAGTGGGCAAGCTCTGCGGATATAAAGCAAAGTTAGCAAAAGTCAGGCTGTGAGCAAACGTCATGCTCTGTCTGCTTGCAAGTTCACAGAATCTGGAAAGAACAGGGCTGATATTGCAGAAACACACATTCCTAAGAAGTGCTAGTCACAAAGTACTTATGCAAACACATTCCAGAAGAGTGGCACCAGAACATTCCAATATCAAGGATGATACAAAAAGGATAACAGGAACATACTGATCCCTCCTAAAAGATAAGGTCAGGATGACAGTGTGATAAATAAAAATGTTTTAATCAAACCAACACGTACAAGGAAATGGGTGATAACTAGCCACATCAGGGGGCAGTAACTAACTGTGTCAGAGGGACAGTACATAACCTGTTTGTATCAGGGTATAAAGAGGTATCTCTAAGCGAGTGTCTTGGTCCAGCCGAGAGGGGAATGTAAAGTTCCGCCATTCACTGAGCTGCATCCATTGTCACAGGCATACATGTCTTAGTATCCTCAAACTATCAGAGGGGTAGCTGTGTTAGTCTGTATCCACAAAAACAACGAGGAGTCCGGTGGCACCTTAAAGACTAACAGATTTATTTGAGCATTTATTCTTTTTTTCTTTCTTTTCTCTACGTAAAAGAATAAATGGACACAAATCAGACATCAGGAATGGTAAAATACAAAATCCAGTAGGAGAACACTTCAATCTCCCTGGACATTCAACAACAGATTTAAAAGGAGTCATCCTTCAACAACAACAAAACTTCAAAAACAGACTTCAAAGAGAAACTGCAGAGCTACAATTCATTTGCAAATTTAACACCACTAATTTGGGCTTGAATAGGGACTGGGAGTGGCTGACTCACTACAAAAGCAATTTTCCCTCTCTTGATATTGACACCTCTTCATCAGTTATTGGGAGTGGACCACATCCACCCTGACTGAATTGGCCTTGTTAACACTGGTTCTCCACTTGTAAGGTAACTCCCTTCTCTTCATGTGTCAGTATATTTATGCCTGCATCTGTAATTTTCACTCCATGCATCTGAAGAAGTGGGTTTTTTTTTTTTTACCCACAAAAGCTTATGCCCAAATAAATCCATTAGTCTTTAAGGTGCCACAGGACTCCTCGCTATCCTTGTAAAGTGTGCCAGGTGCTATTACCGTGCTTTATTGACAATAAACCTGACCTAGTGCCTTCGTAGCTTAACAGATCTTGTGGTCATTGGGTGGTTTGCTTGAGGTCTGCTGTGCTGGCTGTCTGCACGCACAAAGCTGGGGCAGCACACAGGAAAAACACACATATGCAGCCAAAAATTGAACAACACTGGTGACCCACGACCGCTGATCTGATAAGTAAGCGAGCTGTCCTCTTAAAACAGCTTTTCCAAAAGGGAAGATAGGAGATTCTGAGTTTATTATTTCCAAGTCATACATCAGGGGTAGGCAACCTATGGCACGCGTGCCAAAGGCGGCATGCGAGCTGATTTTCAGGGGCACTCACACTGCCCGAGTCCTGGCCACCAGTCCGGGGGGCTCTGCATTTTAATTTAATTTTAAATGAAGCTTCTTAAACATTTTATTTACTTTAGATACAGCCATCATTTAGTTATATATAATAGACTTATAGAAAGAGACCTTCTAAAAACATTAAAATGTATTACTGGCCTGCAAAACCTTAAATTAGAGTGAATGAATGAAGACTCGGCACACCACTTCTGAAAGGTTGCCGACCCGTCCTACACTGTAACTAAATCCATGGAAGTGTAAGTATAGATGCAACCCTACAGAACAGAATATATATCATTCTAGCCCTGTCATTGGAAAGCTGATTTATTTTAGCTGACTAAGTTGTTCTTGGTGGTTAGTGCATCTCTTATTAAACAAGATGAAATATTTCTGGTTCTAAAAAGACTCAGCTGTGATTCAAAGTTAGCCTAGTAAGATTAAACTAATTTTGGATTTGTACTGTATATACTCGTTCAAAAGCCGAATATTTTTGGGAAAAACGTGACGCATCAAAGAGCGGGGGTCGGCTTATAAACGGGTCTACACCAAAATTTGATGATTTTTAACTCTATGGAATCATTGAATTGAATTTCTAATACAGGGATTATCAACCTTTGGCACGTGGCCTGCCAGGGTAAACACCCTGGCGGGCCGGGCCGGGCTGCTTACCTGCCGCGTCGGCAGGTTCGGCCAATCGCAGCTCCCACTGGCCGCAGTTCATCGCTCCAGGCCAATGGGGGCGGCTGGAAAAGGCGGCCAGCACATCCCTTGACCCGCGCCACTTCCCGCCGCTTCCATTGGCCTGGAGCGGCGAACAGCGGCCAGTGGGAACCGTGATCGGCTGAACCTGCGCACGCGGCAGGTAAGCAAATCGACCCGGCCCACCAGGGTGCTTACCCTGGCGGGCTGCGTGCCAAAGGTTGCCAATCCCTGATCTAATACATTGTAGTTTTGTTTACCTGGAGCGTCTGCAGGCATGGAGCCTCTCAGCTCCCTGTGGCCGCTTCCCACAGCTCCCATTGGCTGGGAATGGCGAACCGCAGCCACAGGGAGCTGAGGGGCTCCATGCCTGCAGACGCTCCAAGTAAACAAAACATCCCGACCCGCCAGCGGCTTACCCTGATGGGCTGGGAGCCAAAGTTTTCCAACCCCTGAAATATAGGGTCGGCTTATGAAAGGGTCATACAGTTTTTGCTATTTTTACCTATCCATTTTGGGGGGTCGGCTTATAAACGAACGGGCTAATGAACGAGTATATACGGTAATTACAAAGTGATATAATGGCACAAATTGATGTGGTGGTAGAATATTGATATCAGCTCTATTGTATGCCCACAATCTTGTAAGGTCTCGGGTACTATACTTATAAACATTATGCAAAAATCTTAAGTCCACCTTACTATCACTGTAAGCGAATATGTATCAAATTAAGCCATAAAACCAATTTTTGTGAAGTAGTGGGGGGCAGAGGAGAAAACTATATTTCTGAGGTGGCCAAGTAACAAGAGATTTCCATTCTTCAGATTACGAGGCTGGCTGAGGTGGGCTATGTAGAGACACCATTGCCGATACTTGGTACTTGAGCATATCAGTGACCCCATCTCACTTCAGTTAAGCACATGCTTTAGTACTTTGCTGAACTGGGGTCAGTGTCACTACAATGTTAATATTTAAACAAGATGTCTAACATTTACTCACTCAGTTTTCACATGATGCTAATCCACAAGCAAAGCAATATAGGAATTAGTTTCACTCTCCTCCGTTTCTTGCAGATTAGAAATCATAAATTATCATGCTTTTGGATCAATATAAAACCACTGGCTGGAAACTCAGACATGACAATTTCAATTCAGTTCCCAAATTCACCCCTCCACAATATAGCATTTAAGTTTTCAGACTTGTTGTTCTTCACAGGATAGACTTAATATTTTAAAATTTTTATTTATTCAGATTTTATAGTGCCAATAGCATAATCATTGTATTTCAAAGAGCAATATTTTCCTAAAAAATTATAGTATTAAATGTCTAAACTATAATATTTGTCAATACAATTCCTGAGCTAATAGGAAGATACACGTTGTCAAACTGTATACTGGAACTAGAATTACTTTAAGTTATAGTAAGCTTATAATTTAACGTGATTAAGGGATTTTAAAAAAAGCTGGTATCACTTTATTATGGTTGGTGACAATATTGGTTTTGGATACAAGATTGAAATGTGCTGCATCTTTTAAAAAAAGGAAAATCTTTCTAATGTCATCTGAGTGAGTCAAATGTTTTATAAACATGATTTACTATCTAAATAAATAAATTAAAACTACAAAAAGTTAATAAAAACAGCTGCCTCCCTACTACCATGTTATATTAGTATCATCAGATTCCTTATTGATGGGTATGTATGATGCTGGTAGACCAGGTGCCAGCTCGTTCCCATGTCTCTATTGACCACTGACAAATAGATGGAATCCTGTGGCTCACCTGTGTGTTTGTATTGTTAAAATAGGCAATAGAATTACAAGAATGTGTTTAGACTTTATGAAATGCTTGACAGTTGCTGCATGCTAAAAGCTGGGACTGGATGACAGGGGATGGATCACTCAATAGATTGCCCTGTTCTGTTCACTCCTTCTGAAGCATCTGGCACTGGCCACTATCGGAAAACAGGATACAGGGCTAGATGGATCATTGATCTGACCCAGTATGACCATTTTTTTGTTCTTAACAGGCATCCCTCTATCATCCACAGACTAACGGTCTGGTAGAAAGAGTCGATTGGACATTGAAGCCTATGCTGAGGATCTATGGTATCTGGTGAGAGATCTGATAGATACCTGTAACATGGAAGGTAGTGTAGGGCAGTGGTCACCAACAGTCGATCGTGATCGACTGGTTGATCCTAGAGGATTTCTCAGTCGATCGTGATCTCTGGCAGTGTAGCAGAGTTGCCATTAAGGCAGGCTCCCTGCCTGCCCCGGCCCCACGCCGCTCCCGGAAGTGGCCAGCGCGGCCCTGGGGGCAGGGGTCTCCCCCCACACACTGCTCCTGCCTGCAAGCACCCCGCCGCACAGGTCCCATTGGCTGGGAATGGGGAGCTGTGGTCAATGGGAGCTGCGGGGGCAGTGCTTGCAGAGAGAGGCAGCGCACGGAGCCACGTGCCCCCAGCCGGGGCATGTTGGCCTCTTATGGAGTGGTGTGGGGCCGGGGTAGGCAGGGAGCCTGCCTTAGCGGCAGCCACACTGCACCACACACCAGGAGCCACTGGAGTTAAGTGGTGCCCGGCAGGAGGCCACACCCCAACCCCAGCCCTGAGCCCCCTCCCAGAGCCAGCACCCCATACCCCCTCTTGCACCCCAAGCCACAGTCCTGAGCCTCCTCCCAGAGCCAGCATCCCAAACCTTAGCCCTGAGCCCCCTCCCGGAGCCAGCACCCCATACCTCCTCCTGCACCACAAACCCCAGCCCTGACTCCCCTCTCAGAGCCAGCACCCTGGCCCCCATCCTGCACCCCAACGCCCTGCCCCCTCCCCCTCCTACACCCCAACCCCCCGCCCCAGCCCTCTCCTGTACCCAAACTCCCTCCCAGAGCTTGTACCCCTCACTCCCTCCTGCACCCCAACCCCCTACCCCACCCCTGAAAGTGACTGAGGGTGGGGGAGAGTGAGCGACGGAAAGAGGAGGGGATGGAGTGAGCACAGGGGGCCTCGGGGAAGGGGCGGGGTGGATCCTGGGTTGCCCTTAAATTCAAAAAGTGATCTTAGACGTAAAAAGGTAGGAGACCACTGATCTAAGGGGATAAGACTTGGGTCTGTCATAATATTCTGAAGTAGGGTATAAGGCCTTGATCAATAATAAAGGTTGTGAACTGCAGAAATATTAACAGTGAGAGCCTAGAACTCATGGTCTCCTGACTCCCAGCCCAATGCATGACCTTTCCATACATTACAAAGTATTTTATGGGGGAAGGTCTCTCTCCAGCACTATCTCTGAGAGGAGTGACACTTGGCTGGCCTGGTCATGCACTGGTGGAACAGGAGAAGTGCTAGGAACCCACCAAAAATGCTATACTTTGTGCTCCCACTATAGCAGCTCGCTCTATAGAATTTATCTTGCAGTGTACCATTCCCAATTCTGAGGGATGATTATTTAGTGTCGCTGAAAATTACCCAGAAGTTACTCAGCATGTTTCATCTACTCCAGATGCTCCAGTGCCCTCAGTTTGTTACAACTATACAGGAAATTCAACAGGAAAAATGCAATTGTCTTCCTCCTCATGAGCATTTTGACTTCCTGGAAGAAAGGGAAAGTGACAGAAAAACTTAGATCAACTCCTCTCCCCTTGGCCTTTGTGGGAGAAGGATCTGTTGGTACAGGCGAGTCTCATCTTATGCGGGGGTTCCGTTCTGCGGTTAGCACGTAAAGCGAAAACCACGTATAGTCAAAATTACATTGAGTTGAATGGCGGAATCGCCCGCACTACAGGTACAGTATTAAAATCTGTTATTTTTCTCGTTTTTGTTTTTGTTTTTGCCGACCGCGTAAATCTGAAATCGCGCATGTTAAATGCACGTAAGATGCGACAGACCGGTACTGCTTCCATTATCTAATGTTACTGAGTCCTCTCTACCTATGAAGAAAAGGGAGTTTGTAGGTTAGATAAGATAAGGCCGGGTTAGAAGATGGGAGAGAAGAACTGATAAAGATGTCAGCCTTCCAGTTTAACACCTGTAAGATAGTTACCCAAAAAAAAAAAAAAAATCTTTTCACATCTCAACAGGGCCCAAGGGCTATGCCCTAATGGTTTAATAGAAAGGATATTATTATAAAAAAGGTTGTGCATGAATATAGACTAAAATGGCATCAGAGAAGCCAGACTGCAGTTTTGTAATACATTTTAACATCACATTATTATAGCAGCTATTCTGTTAAAGTAACCATTAAAAACATTTGGTTTTTACAGTGTGTTCTTGTTTCATCAGGGTAAATCTGTTCAAACTAGGACCTGAATGATGTCAGTGTATACTTCATTTTTGTATGGATGAGCAAAAAAGTATGTTGTCACAGGCATCTTTGAAACTGTTTTTAAGGCAAAATTAACAAAATACAGTAAAATTAGGTCATTCTACATACCAGCATAAATTAGGGATTATACCAAGAATTTAATACCTAGGTACAATGAGATGCCATCCAAACTGCTTTGCAAGCCATACTGTACATATGATCAATAGTTAGGATTTGCCATAAATCACATATAAGAACCACTATTTAAACTAGTACCATGCCTCCGGCAGCAACTAGTACCTGACATTTTAAATAAAGGGGGGGGGGGACAAAGCTCCACCCATAACTCATATAACCAGCTGGGCAAGATTATATATGGTGCATAAACATTTCTTCCTAACACACATACTCAATGCACATAATAATCATGATCATCATTCAACTTATATCCTGAGGCTTGTACTTAAATACTGGAGGATATAGTGAATTTGCACTTTACTTTTACCCCCCCCCTTTTTTTTTTCTGAAAATTAAAAAAAAAAAAAAAACATACATGGCCACTATACTTAAAATTAGACACACCAGCTGTGTTTTCCTTTGAGGGTGTGCACATCAGGCAGGATATTAACATATGCAGGAATCCTGCCATCAGAAAGCAGGATCCTTACCCTATCAATTCAGTAAGAAAGGACAGAGAAGCAAAGCAGAGGCATAGCAGGATATGTACTCTCACACATGCAGGGCTGGCTTTAGGCCGATTCCCCCAAATCGGGCCCCGCGCCTAAGAGGGCCCCGCACCCTAAAGAAGAGCGCCTAACTTTTTAATTTTTACTCACCTGGCCACGGTCCGGGTCTTCGGTGGCACTTCGGCGGCAGGTCCTTCACTCGCTCCGGGTCTTCAGCGGCGGGTCCTTCAGTGCTGCGGAAGACCCGGAGCGAGTGAAGGACCCGCCGCCGAAGTGCCGACGATGACCCGGACCGCCGCCGGGTATTCGAATCAGGCCCCGCACTTCCTAAAGCCGGTCCTGCACACATGAGAGTGTAAAGGACTCAGTGCCCTCAGTTTGTTACTATAGAGCAGTGTTTCTCAAACTTTTGTATTGGTGACCCTTTTCACATAGCAAGCCTCTGAATGCGACCTCTCCCTTGTAAATTAAAAAATACATTTTAATACAGTGAAACCCTGCTATAATGTGATGATTGGGCTCCAAAAACTTCGATCGCGATAAATGCGGGGTCGCCGTATAGCGAGGTTTACCATTTCAAGCCGGTCAGTTTCAAGCCTGTCAATTTCTCTTGGGCAGAAAAGGACTTGCCTTTGCGAACTGCCCATAACAGTAACTGAAAGGGTGCAGCTCCAGCAGCGGGGGCTCTCAGCCATGCAGGGAGAGAGAGAAA